>NC_051155.1:72674474-72926305 GCF_013339745.2 Dermacentor silvarum
GTTAGCTGAAAGTACCGCGAAAGGTGTCCGTTAAAACAGGTTTCGCTTAGAAACTAAGCGGAGGCTGACGCGGGACAATAGCGCTTTACCGAGGGGCTTAGCTGCTTCCAAATATTTGAAGTTAGGATGTCCTTACCATAGGCGGTGGCCACGCAAAACAGCAACAGTATTGCGCTCCGCATCTTCGGGAGCTGGTGTCTCTTGCGCCGCCGCTGCGCTCACTGGTCGGTGAAAGAGAAGCCAAACCTTTTTCTTACATATGAAGGCCTTTCATGATTGGCCTTGGACTGTACTAAATGTAGTTCACTGGATGAAGACAGACGCACGTGGACTAGCGCACGTCAAACCTGTCATACCAAACACAAAGCAAGCAGGATTCGGCTGTTTTGAGCTGAAAGCCGGACCTGTGCGCGTCTGTCCCTTTTGTTCGCCTTTCAGGCCAGTCTCAGCACCTAAATGTGGAGGACAAAATGGCCCAGCCGTCATTGTTTTAAGTCCTTGTGTCTCTAAGTTTGCAATGCATCGACGTAGACGAAAGTGAGCTGTTTTCGTGGGGCCTACACAGCATTGTGATGCGAGTATGCGAAACAGCTTGCGCAGAATGAGTGACGGCAGCCTTGCATGGTCGTATATTGCGCCTTAAAATGCTGAAGCAATGCTCGCCCACTAAAAGAAAGCTAATGGTTAACCGAATTGTGACGAGAAGTGGAAGCGAAAAAAGAAAGAAAAAAAAAAACGCTCGTGTCAGTATGTCGCTTCCAGACGCCACGTCACTACTACCGATGCCGACATTTATTTTTTAGCCTGGCTTTCAGACCAGGCAAAATTATTCCAATTCATGCGTTCTGATACTAATACTGCGTTCTTACAAAAAAAGGACGGCGAGACTATTATCGGATGACGCCGCTTCACATGCCAGGCCTCGATGGTGTGTCAGCAATCATAAGTGTCAGCACTGTTCTTATGAAATTATGAAATTATTTTTTGAACCAATCAATCACTTGTTGCCTTTGCTAATCGAAGGAGTCGCGCTTTAATGTGAACTTCAACCAATATGGTCGCCCTCCCGTATTACAATATCACTGTAATTTCATTGGCCGTATTTTCGAGCGATAACTTTCGGCGATACGATTACTTCTGCGAGATTTACCCCTGTATTCACAAACGCCCCTCGACTCGACGATCGTCTCAAAATGCTCCTTGAAGGTGGTTTTTCATTTCACAAACCGCCCTCCACTCGAAACGCGCCTTGAGTGAAGGAAAGCTCGAGCGTTTTACTCGAGAATCTCAAGGTAGGCCCGCAGCTACATTGAATGGCTTATCGAGTGCAGTTAGTGCCTAAATATGACTGCCTTGTGACCTGCAGTTCGCTTCGTAGGCTTTTTCTAGTGAACGCCAGTTGCCTCCGCAGCTTTTCTTTCGTTAACGATGCGGCACATTTTCTACGGCATCGTTTTACGGACCGCTGCAGTCCTCTGGAGCGCTTCGGCAACGAAGTAATTCTACTGAGGCGCGGAGACAGATCGACCGTTCTGTCAAGAAGACCGCCGGCTAGTGCATTGATCTGTCGTCTTATTCCGTGCACGAGGCAGCCAGTTGATGACCTGCATACGGGCATTCTTCGTGCGAGTGCTCCAAAACTATTATCAGCGCCCGTGCATTCACGTGTTTCTCGCGGCTGATCGTACAAAGCCGCCTCAGTTAAAGCACGGCGCGATACATTGCAACGAACTTCGAACCACTGAAAAGACGACAACTGCGGATATTCCTGCTAGTCGTCCGTATATCGCCTGTGTGTGATTGCTGGATGCGGATCTGGCTGCGCGAGCGCCGGAATTCGCTCCGCCTGAGCGGTTTGTACTCGGGTAGATCGTCACTGACTACGCTAATACAAGGACGGCGAAGCGCACCGCAGCAAGGCGAGTTTCTCTATGAACGAGCAGGTGCGTCCGCTTTAATTTTTGCAATTTTCCTTAATTTCATGCAGCTAGTCGCTCTAGAGAAAACAAAGAGTGTACTGCAATTTTGTGTGAGAAGTGCGCAGTCGGTGGTATTTAACGTCATAAGCAATATAATTACGTCATCGCTTCAGAATACTCAGATTTATTAGCTTATCATGCGTATGAACATAAGGGCCCAATAAAGAGGTGAGCAACCATAAAATTACACTCAGAATTATACCGCCATGTACGCACAGGTGAATGCAATGTTTTATTTCAATACAAAACACGGAATAACAGTGCAACTGAGTATAGCTTTTCTATATCACGTAACTTTTTATTGTGATCAAAAATCTGTAGCAGTGACATAGATCCTAATACAGGCAATGCTAGCAAGTGGTAGCAATATATTTCACGTATCTTTGTTGCGAACATTCCAGCCATTATTGGGGGAATTTTGTAAGCGTTAGATCGCTGTATGTCGCACTGGCTGCACAAGCGCTCGATCAGCTGAAATGCGTCTTCGCAAATATGCTCGATAATGTAAAAAATTGTGTTCTGGAACAAAAAAATCCTAAACGAATGTATTTAGTACGAAAAGTAAACTAAAGAAAACAAATACGGTACTTAAGCAAGTTTTGATACCCCTTAGCGCGATTGTAAGTTTATCACCAACCCCTTCTCTTATGCAGGAATCAGGCTGCCAACACAAGCATGCAGATCAACTGCCTTTCCAAGTGTGCTGTATGTGCTGCGCTTACACTGGTGTGCAAGTGGAGAGCAGCTGTAGTTGATGTGTCCTATTGAACTGCATTCGTCGCACTATTCTGTGTGGGACGTCTATCTCCATTCCGACATCCTGCCAAGTCAAACATCAGCACCAAAAGCATTTTACTGCATGAATTTCCCCTAACAGACACCTTGTAGCTCAAGTTTTTTATGTTTCTTCCAGGTTTCTTTTATTCAGCCAAATTTAATAAATCAGTACGTACCCCGTAATATGTTCTGGTTATTCTAAGCGCCAATCTCTAAAACAATAAAGCAACATTATCCTCGTATTTTTGTAATTTTATAGGATTGCAGAACAGCGTGAAGTCTGATCCTACAAACACAACCATTAGTACTACTGGCAAATATATTCTAGAATAAACCGCCCTCTGGCTAGACAGTAGCCTGTCTGGTGAGCAGTATGCAGTAGTAAATCCTTGTAGAAAATATGCTGCTTCTGCTCTAGTTCTAGCTTCAGCTGCAGATGTATTATAAAGGCCGGAGTGAATTTATTCCACAGGGTGGGAATGACAGTTAGCTTCCATGGGGCTTCCAGAAGTTCAGGAATTGAACGAGGAACACAACGCAGGGTAGCAGCGCGTATTGTGGAATCCCACAATAGGCCAAATGGTGATGCGCACTGTGACAATGGCGATGCTGAAAAATGCAGTATATAGCGCATTACTACCATCAGTTCACAAAAGCTGAGATCAACCATCAAAATTATGGCATATTTCTCAATGTACACTTGCTCATGCTAAAGTAGATTCAGCGTAACACTAAATACTAAAAAGTGCTGGCTTCAGATGGCTGCATTACAAATATTGTGGGCAGTAAAAAAGCTCACGTCGTCTCAACCGTAACACATTATGGGCAACTGATGATTTCACGCACCATAATCATGACTAATAGTCTCTTCAAAACAAAAATATATGTCTGAAGATGATAAAATATGATTTTGATTTTTAATGGCACGGCTGTGCCATGTTATTAGTTCTTAACAACACGGTGTCCATTTCGCCATTCTGTCAATGTGGCCAGACGTAAGTAAGTAACACCAATATCATTAAACAGTTTACGAAAATGAGCACCGACTAATTACCGCGCACATTAGTCAAGTACTTCTGCAGCACCTAGGATCTTTTGGGGAAGCAAGATGGTGCAATTACAACGGACAGACACCGTATCCATTGATGTTTGCCGGTCTGCCACAAGCCTTACTGTGCAGCATAGTTTCTTTTCTGATCAACTGGTCTTTCCGAGGTCGACATCCTGCAGCAGTATGCCAAAAAATTTTAGATGCGCAGGACGCTCATGCGCTAAGTAAGCTCAGTGTAGCTAAGCAACTGAAATGCAAAGACGTTGCACAATTAAATAAATGTCGCCGTTGCATGAACGTGGTCGTTGCATGAAATGTCGCCGTTGCATGCTACCACATAGCACACTGAAAACGTAAGAGAAAAGAAATAAAACCACTAACGCTGATAAGGAACAAGGAGATTTTCGGAATATTAAAACATTGCGTAGCGTATATGTGAAGTCAAGGTTCACTGAAAATGCAGGTATCAGTGCTCTTTCATTGACCATATGCGCTACAATTTAAACAAGCCGAATAACTACTACGGCTTCTAAAACAAAGTACAGGACACAAAAACGCTTGTTTTCTTCAACCTGCCAGAGCTTAAGAACTCAACCATGTGCATTCTGTCACATGTATAACTGCTTCTCCTCAAATGAAATATTTCTTACGCGATACTTGAATGATCATTGGACACAGGCGCCGAGTGTTATCTTCGGTATTTGTTTAAAAAGCGGGATAAGTAACAAATTCTCGTGCGGAATCTCCCACAAGCTTCATTTCCCCAGTTAAGCTTTCGCGCCGGCTTATGCTGCCTCGAATAATATGCTGCAGATGCTAATGGCCGCATCATAGGCAATTTATAGGGAGCCAGTACGTCATTATTGGAGACATCTAAAGCGTTTTATCGGCAGCGCGCGGCAATTTCAAGAGAACCGCATCAATGTAATGTTCTTCCATGCAATAATGGCTCACCCAACCATATTTTCTGTCGCCTTGAAGCTTTCTCAAAACTTTCCTAAAGCTTTCAGCAGAATTCGGTCTTGTAGGCAAAGCTGCCAATCGGCCGTTCCATCCCTGGTCTACTTCGCAGTCAATCTGGCTCGGTCACAATACACACACGGACAATATCACTCATATTAACTAAGATTACCAACCGCCATGTTGACCACAAGTTAAGCACATGGAAACAAAGAGCAGCAGTCCAATGGGGGCGCACATTTTGTTGTTACTCAGCCATGTGCCATACTTTAAGCTGTTGGGGTGCGATTGTTGCCAGACATCAAACACAGATCCCGCTTGAGTCGAACTTTCTCAGTGGCAGCGTTGGCGAGCTAAAGTTGTCCATTTCATCATGTTGTCGTTTGATAAGGAAGACGGATTAACGTAAATGCATATCTGTCTTAAATAATTGAGCTTATGCTTATCACGTTTAAGAATAGTCTCGACATCAGACGCCTTTCTCGGTCGGTCCACTTCACTTGAGTAGAGGACGCATTTTCGAGGCGTTCCTCGGCGGAGGAAATGGGGAGTAGCGTTCACAAACGCAACCGCGCCTTTAGTGAAGGAAGGCCCGTCGCCTCGAGAGAGAGAGAGAGAGAGAGAGAATAAAGTTTAATCAAAAGAGCACGCGAGCGTAAGTAGCTCCTCCGCTCGACGTGGCTGAGTCGAGGGCAAGCGTTGAGTTAAGGCTTGTTTACGAATACGGTGGTTAGCTTGATCGGGCACACTGAGCACGTAGAAGTATACGACCAAAAGCGTTTCTGGCGCTCACTGCACGAAGAAAGCGAAATTTGCACGGCGCCATAAACCCTCTCAGACGTATACGTCGATGCGGCCGACGCAGTCACGCAACGTCTCGTGAAAGTCATCATATCATCGGAAGTAATCACTCGAAAATACCGCCTCCATTTGTTCACGCACGTCAATGCAGAAGAGGACGACCTGGGCCCATATTCACAAAGACCTCGCTATGTTAGAATTGGTTGTTAGAGCCAAGACCAGCAAATGTTAACGCTGGACATATTAAGAACAAAGGTGGCCGGCCAATAGCGAACAGAACTGATGAAATAAAAGCCAAGGTTCACATAAATAGGTCGCGAAGCTTGGAACGAAAAGAAAGGTAAATATACCTGGCAGTGAAGCTTCCGTAGAAGCCCATACGTTCAAAACTTGGCGGCTCATCGGCGGGTCATGGGGCTTAGCGCAATTTGTGTGCGAAGGGAACACTTCCGGCGGGAGAAAAAATAATGTGACGTCATATCTGCTAAAAACAGAAGTGACGCCATTTCGTTCTCAAAGGCATGAAATTTGTTTTGGTGGCCTGTCATTAGAGCTGTATATTCAAATGCCCCCGCCATTGGACTTGATGGGTGTTTGGATCTTTCAGTGCGTAAAGCGATGCAGCAAAAGGTCAGCCGTATGGCGGTCGAAATCGCACCGCTGCACGGAACGTACTTTCTTTGGAAGCCGACGAAAGCTTTGGTTGCAGAGGGCTGGTCCCTTCGTCGGACCCCAAGCCCATCGGCCAGCTCAGCCGCACGAAAACATAAAGTTAACAATTATCTGGTGGTCGTAGCTCACTAGTTTTGACGGGACAGGTTAAGAAACGATGAAACTATCCGCGCTACCAAATTCACAAAAACGTCGACAAGCGAAACGACACAACGTGTGAGGGGGGCGCAATGTAACAGGTGAACTTTCCGAGCGCGCCTTTCTGCATACTTCAAGAGCCGCATAGCATTGCAAGTGATAGCGGCGTCATGGCGGGAGCTGAAAAAGGTATTTATTCTAAATTATAGAGTTCTATTTTTATCGCGTATGTAAAATTGATTAGGAATTTTATTTTCGTTGACTGAATCTAACTATGTATAGCTTTAATTAAAAAGCCCTATTTTCTTTGCCAATGTTTTGTTCCCTCCAAAGATAGTCGCGCTTCAATCGCTGCTCCCATAACCACCCTTTCTGATGTCGGTGACAATTCGTTCTAACCGCCTTTTGCCCGACGCTTCGCGACCTAGTTGGATCGACCTTGCGAAAAGCGTGACAATAGCTATTGCCAGCGATATCAGCGCACGATTGAAGCGCGATTAGGGAGGGGGGGGGGACAAACAGTGAAACTAAAAAAAAACCTGCGTGAATTTTTGAAAAAATTTAATCAAGATACTGTCGTACGAGTAAATATTCCATTTCAAATATTTTTGCGGTACTTAAACAAATGTAGGTTTTTTGGGATTTCACAATTTAGTAGTTCGTTCTTGGTGACCCCTACCAACCAGTGATTCTGGCGCAAGACTCGGCAAGACTGTGCAAACCAGCTATTATGTCGTGCGGAATGGCGTTGCTCTCTTGAACGCGGCGGTTTCATCGGATTTTTTTTTTCCTTGCGTGTTTGTTCAAAGTGTGGTGTGCCCTTCACTTCATGTTTTGCGTGGCCTAGCGCATGGCATTCATTGGCGAAAGGCGTGAGTGCAGGTTTTTTGTAATCGTGCAAGTTCACGGCTGCGGCATCCGCCGCGCTGTGTCTCGTCGTGAGGATAACTGCAGATTGCTCGGCGAAGAAACGTCGCGCTAGGTTCGTTCAATCTCTGTAACACAGGCTCTGAGCATCGAGAAAGAAATTTAACCAAGAGGGGACAATCCCATAGAGCCCAGCGGCTGAATTGACTGCAGCGCGCCAAGCGGTCGGTATAAATCACTTCCGGTTTCGGTTTTGGGTGCGCACATTTTGAACGCAAGCTAGCACGCCGACTGCGCCCCCCCACCCTCTTTTTTTTGCTCTTCAGGCGGAATCGGTTTATTATTTGGTAAAAATGATTGCGAACGCTCTCGTAAAGTCCCATCGAATCTGTGCCACGTGCAATTTCACAAAGTAGACGCAAGACCTTTTGTGCAACGAGGAAATATTTATTTTGCACTATATAAAAGCTCGTTCCGCGCTTTTTGTGCGTTCATCCAACGTTGTTAAACCAGGTAAGCAGTAGTTCCCGTATGATGCTCCACCGGACGGCACCAGCTGAAAAAAAGTTAATTACAAGCATGTTACATTTACAAGCACGTAACAGCATGTTACAAGCTTGTGTCATTTTGGTATTTAGACATAGGAATACTGCGTGCAGAGGCGAAACGTGCGAAAGCGGTGAATGGGCGGCATTACAAACAAAAGCAATTCGCTTTTACCTACATGGCGTAGAAAATACCCGACTCATTTTAAACAATACCATAAAATATGAAAACATCTGATGTCCAAGCGTTCCCCCATTTCCGCGCATTATTTCCTGCACTTTGAAAGCACAAACACACGGGCGACTTCGCGTTTCCAAAACTTGGCCTCGGCTGACGCGACGGTACGCGACATACACAGAGACAAACGCAACAGGCACGTAAGACAAATGCGTGGGTGCAAAGCCTGTTTTCAGTCCTTTAGAAGGCGGAAATTTCGAATTACAAGTTTCTGATATGTTCCTCGGCGTTATGTTTCGCGCGTTCTGCCGGCGCCAGCAGCACACTCCCATGTTATCACTCTTGGCAATCGCCCATCGCGTTTTCAACATGCGTGAGTACCGAAAGAAGGTATACAGTCTGTTTCACACTTAGGGGAAATCTCGGAGCGCATTGCATCGCGATGCGGCGAGCGCTGGAGTCGGGTGCCGGAAGCAGCTCGCGCAGACGCTCGAGGCGCGTTATCTTAAACTGCGTCGACTGCTCGACGCGGCTGGCCGCCAACCGCGTCGACAGCTCGACTCAAGATAACGCACTTCGAGCGTCTGCGCCTGCGCGAGCTTCTTCCGGCACCCGACTCCAGCGCTCGCCGCATCGCGATGCATTGTTCTGCGAGCGCAACGCCCTCGCAGAACATTGTGAGAAGCATGACCATCACATCAACTTTGACGGCACCAGTGTCATTGGCACTAAAGCTAACCACATGAGAAGGCTCTACCTAGAATCATGGTATATGCAAGCCATGCAAGGAAACCTGAACAAATCCACGGGAGCAATTCCAAGCGTATAACTGCACGACTTTCAAAACCACCGGCGAGCACGACAACAAAGAGACCTAGACCAGGAAAGGTGGAAAGCACAACACAAGGCTGCTAAAGAACGATATGTGTGGTCTTTCCGGGCGTCAGTTTTAGATTAAAACAAATCTTGGCTGGAGAGTTGTCCTTTATTCACAATTGTTTTTAATAAAACATCTACAGACAGACTTCTGTAGATGTTTACGTTTATAACTAAGATATGCACTCGCGTGCGCACTGCAGGTGTTGCAAAAATGGTGCGCTGCACTTTGACAGTGCTAACATTCTAGATGAAAGCAAAGATCACAAGTAAACTTCTGGAAGCGCATCATACGAGGAAAAGATGCAATAACTCCGTGAGCAAAGCTTCAACTTTCTTGTACAGATCGAAAGACTTTTTCTGCCTCAAGATAAGATGCACCTTACAGTGTATGTCGGCCCTAAGTTCACCATCGGGACACGTCTTTCGTTTTGCTTTGTGTGCATGCATGCACGATGCAGCGTTTACATTTAGCTTGCCTTGTTGCAACAAATTATTTATGAGTTCTTGCGCTGCAGTTATGTCCTCGAAAAATCTAGTTTTTTCAGAGATCACGTGGACCTGACTACGCAGAATGAGAACTTATCTTTACAGGAAGTCAGGTCGGCTATTTAAAAGTCGTTTATTCCTTTTTTAATGGGCCCAGATATCTGTTCTGATATTAAGCTTCCCGTGTTTGATGCAGAACTATCACAGTAAAGCACAGTGCGTTTATGACCAATTTTGAGCTAAGCTCATGGGTACTAAACATTCAATGTAGCAGAACAAACTCGCAAGAAACTTATCTGCTCTTGCACAAACAAAGATGACAGACCATTAAGTTCTTTGACATTGAAAGACAGAATCCGAAGTGCTGCATCTGTTAGGATGTCTGCAAAGCGAAAGGTTTATAGCGAACACTTTATAGCACTTGTTTAGTATCTTCCTAAAGTTCCCTAAATCTGTGACAAAGGTTGGTTTTGAAAACTATTAACGCTGTGATTTTCTGTCACTAAAAGCAACTGAACACTGGTGCTAGGGTAACATCCCCTTATGTCCACTGCACCTTGAAGACCTTTCCCATCAAGAATATTCTGTACCTGCCATGGCACAGAATATTCTTGATCTACGCATGTTACTGTGCAACACTATGCCAGTTTATTTCCATTCCACAGATCAAACAACGTACCATTAAAGAATTTAGGTTTTACACAAGATATGAGTAGAAAAGCTGAAGAACTGTCTTAAAAGAACCAAATAATTAAACACAAATGTACTCTAATGTTATGCCTATGAGACGAAACCCTGAAAAAATGTCACGGAGTGTAGGTCTAAAAGCTGCCGATGAAGCCTTTGTAACAGTACTCACGACCTGTTCGCAGCCTCTCCGGTGACATCTCACGAACCTTTTGAAGTTATGCCATTACACTTGCTTCGCAAGGGATGTTTCATTTCTGCCATTTTCACAATTTTTTTATCCCTTTTGCAATACAAGGTGATGGGTCAATCTTAGTCAGTCTTGCAAAGTCACTGTAAAATTGCAAAAAAAGATGCGTCCGAAGTGCACTACAAGAACCAAGCAAATACATAGCAGTTATTTTTACCATCATGTTATCTACAAGCACACAATTGACATTGAAGGTTTGGCAAGCGACAGATGTGAAGAATCCAAGTGAGCACTCTGACCTCACGAAATAGAAACGGCATTTTTCTTCTGAAGGTGTATGTGAAACTGAAAATTTCTAGTCACACAGAAAAGAAAACCAAGTTATGGTGCTCATTGTTTACTCTTTTTTTTATTGAAATAGAAATGAATCGAGTTGTCACCATGTCTTAGCCACCACTACCCTTTTTCGCTTAACACAGAAAAGTTTTAAAAAATTGTCGCAGTTTCACCCGAAAGGCGAAGCATCAATTGCGATAGCAAATTAGTAGAGAGCTATACGGAGTAAGCATAGTAGTTTTATCAGCTGTATTAACTTGGACATACAGCAGCAACAGCAACGCGCAGTACTGTTGTCGACGCCGTCGGCGTTGTGCCCGCGTTCGCACCGAACGTGCCCGGCGTTGGTGACTGTTGCCGGTGCCTCTGCGGGTGCCTCGGAGGTTTTCGATGAGGTCTGAACGGGACACTCGTCGAGCAGCGCCGGAAGTCTTTACCCACCTTCTGTCTCCCAACGTTTTTATATAAATAGGGATTTGGTGCCACAGCTAAACGTCGCCTCCCCCCCCCCCTCCCTCCCCCCCCGGCCTTTCGCGCCACCGAAGAAGTCGCGTTTGCTCTATATATATGGTGATTGTAAAGGAGAAAAGAGACGCTTAATTCTGCAGCCCTTCATGGAGCACAGCGCAGAACGCACGTTTGTCTGCCGCCGTGTGTTCGCTCCCCATGAAAGTGCGCGTCCCTCGCACCCTTTCAGTCGCACATACAGCATATGGCGCACGGCAACGATTTCATCACCGTTGACGTCATACGGAACCTCACGGCGACGGCAGAAATCCACTTTGGAGTGTCCATATAATTGCTATCGTAATAATAAAAAAAGGGTCTTGCTTTCGGTAATTTCAAAAGTGATCTGTTCAACACAGTTCTCTAGTATTTTTCACACATAAGCACTATGCACACACACACAATGTAGTTCAGTCAGTATTCATCACAAATGCCAGTGTCTTCATACAAGCGTTGAACGACTTTCATTGCTTTGTGGTATACCTTTTGATGGCCATGCGTCTGTGGTGCAAGGACAGTCTTGGTGACATAGCTAATGAGTCTTCTGCCCGAATACATTAGAGCACTAACTTTTTCATCAGATAAATATGTAGAGAGCAGTAGAGACATTTTTGTAGTACACTAGAGCATGTGTGTGCATTAAAATTAGTTTTTAAACTATTTACAAAAGCTCTAGTTTTTTTTAATGCAGCCGCTCCACAACCATGCAGGCTAAGTTAATGTAAATGCTGTTTCATACATAGTAGCAAAAGTACTTACCTTCTCAAAGCTCATCATGTATGGGTACTTCCTCTTCGCCTCATGAATATTATTTATCAAGGCCATCCTTTCATTGATTTGATCCTCGTTAGGGGAGCGTTTGTGACATTCACAACTGAGCCAGTCCGGGTGCATTGCAAAACTTGTTTCGTCTTCTCCGGCTATTGTAGAGATAGCAACGTCCTGAGGGAAGCAACACCAATATAGCTGATTGCAGCATAAATACACCTGCACTGCAAGAGGTATTGTCAAAAGTTAACGGCCTCATATACAATCCTTTTTATGTGATACATTTACACCAACACACAACTACGTAGGATTTGGTCAGCCATGAAAATAGCTAATTAGGTGGATTAACATATGGCCTTGTTCCCACCTGCTAGACAGGCAGAAAACCCACAAAGGACTGTGGTCGAGCATCAAACAACTTTGTTAGTACCCCAAAGGCCTCGTTTCAGCTGTATCCTTGCATTTTGTTGCCATTGGTCTTTCTGATTTATGGTATTTAGTTTTGCCTAGCTAAATTGCTTTGTTAAATATTTGGCCAGCCTAAATTGAATCACGAATCCAAAATATTTTGATACCACTTCAAAACAGAGAGCACTAAAAAGACAGGATTAAATTCTGAGCGCTTCGACTCAGTGAAAATTAGAAATAGTTGAAAGCATTAGCAAATGAAAATACTACGGTCACCATTAGCTTGCTACACGTCATCCTAGATAAACAAATCAACATATTGTATTTTACTGCGGAATGCCCCCCACGATCTTTTGCACTTTGTGCCACTGGAGCTCCACTGTGGCTGTTTCTTCACTGCCCTTCCTGCGTGACCCAAACTTCATGCGGTTCTCGCCCACGCGACCATCACTAGGGAGAACCCTTCACTGATTCTTGAATCTGTAGCACAAGGCTACCTTGCAGGAGTCCCGAGAGTTGCATGAACAATAAAATAATATTGTGCTCCAATTCAGACGTCACTTATTGTAAAGGGCCAAATGAAATGTTTATTAGGCATCATAGAAACAAGGAAAAGGCAAAGCAGTGCAAACAACACAAATGACAGAACACATGTTCATACTACCTCCCCGTAGTATCAACATGTCATCAACCACTTTCAATTTTCAACCATCAACCACTTTCAATTTTCGAATTGAAAGTGGTTTTATGACCATGTACAATAAGTTCTGTCAAGAAAGAACAGAAAGGTGAAAGACACCCCAAGAAACAAGTCAGACACAATTTCTGAGAGAAAAGAACTTTAGATTTCAGCTAGAGCAGTTTCTTTACGAGTGTGGTCGAAGGCGGGCTGACGCAAGTCTCTCCCCTCATGTAGATGATGAAAGCTTCATAGGTTTCCCTAGGTGTTTTCCCTTGATATTAAAACTCATGTCTGGTGAAGCTTCTGTCCGCAGTTATTACGTTTGGAGTGTATGGGAATATTGCTCTCTGTGCCAGCCTCAATGAATTTGTACGCTCAAGGATTTGTACGATAATGGATGTGCCCAGAATCACATTGTCTAGAATCCCCACAGCTGGCTGCCCCAAGTAAAATAACAATTTACTAACAGCTCCACTTCCTACTATGTCCCTCAGTTGCGGGCTGTAAGCACACAGTAAGCAAATTACTACATCTCGAACTTTCTCACCAGCAAAACTATTTTATCATCTCAACAAACTCGGTCAATAAAAAAGATCACAAAAAATTTGGCGGTGCTCCAAATGCTCTGATGTATACAATGTGCAAAATACGCAAGCTGCCACTCCAACCACATTTCACCTACATATGCTCTTGTCATTATCAAACAGCAGATGCAAAACACGTAGCAGGTGCATTTAAAGTGGAAGCGTGCTCTAATTTTCTTCAAATTTATCAACGAAATTTAAGCTAGTTGAAGGCTACACATACACATACCTCGAGAGCCCCACGGGGGGTCTTCAGAAACGTTCTAGCATCTTTTGGAAGATTCCGGAAGCACCCGTGTGCTCTTAGCAGTCGGAGAAGCGGTGTCAGGGACCTGTGAGTAATGTTACATTGTAAAGCCCACTTTGCAAGCGAAGCTGCGAAATTTTAGCTGCTAGTGCTTTAGCTTCCTGCCCGTTCTGCGATTTCCTGCACGTCAGCGTTAAATACATCGGAAAACCGTTTTTCTGAATCCTCACCGGCTTCGGATAGTCACCAGTCGACGAAAACCTCCGCATTACGATCTGAACAATCCGAGCTGCTTTCTGTGCAACCTGGGCCGGTATTTTGTAGCGATGCCTTATGCTTTATTTACTAGTCTTATCATCCATCACTCACGGCCGGCTGATCCCGTTGATAACGTGAGCGTACCGTCGCTCTGACCACTGACCAAGCGCGAAAAGCGCGAAGGGGCATTAGTATCCGGAAAGGCATCCCTACAAAATACCAGCCTTGAATAGCCTGTATCCGCGCTACTGCTAACAGGCGTTGCGCTTACTGCACTGAAGCTAGGATACTCGCTTTCGGAGTAGCTCGCTTGCGGTTCACTTTTGGGCACGCTACTGCTAGCCCGTCGCGAACGCTTACTGAGCTGCCGGTGCGCCAGGCTGCCGCCTGCCTCGACAGGCTGGCCAAGCGCTTCAAAGAATTCGGCAACCTCGCGGCGTGCTCTGCTCTTGACATATCTCAACATAGTGTTCATAATCAATACACATAAGCGTGCTGGCTACGCTAACGAAAGTTTACTTACCGTTACGAGACAAAGGGCTGCTGTTCCCACCGGAGCTCGCATCGCGCCTTCTGTGCCGCCGCTTTCGATGGTGCGATAAACAGACGTTCAAAGGTTGCGGTACGTACGACTTTCCGATCGGTGGGCACTCTGGAGGACGCCAGTGACGATCACGCAGCCCCAGCCCCAACAGCACTTCAAAAAACTAATGCAAACACGCGACTTCAAGTTCACTCCGGCTCCGAGAAGAATGATGCAATCGCAACGCAAATACGCCGCCAAAGCAGGCAGAAGGAAAACGCGAGACGTTGCGCCACAGCTGCTTCTTGCCAATTCTTCTTTATAGTTGCTACTACATTTACGTTATTATTTTATAAAATTAAATGCAATAATATGTAGTAATAATTATACAAAAACGCAACGTTCGCAAGGTTTTATCTTTGAAGCATAAACGAAAGGCTGTTGATTATTGTAGGCGCCATTTTGTTAAGGACAATTTTCAGGATTTAGGCGTGAAATTTGAAATTTTACGTTCATTTGCTAGAAAAGGTTATTTCGAAAAAACAAGCAATTAGCACAATACTAATACCGATTGGCATACCTACACGTGCACCAACCAAACATTATCGAATTGGGGTAGTGATACGTCGCGTCTAGACAATATAACTACATGGTGACTGTAGAAAATGGAACGTTTATTGTGTGCTCCACAGTCGTATTTATAGGGGTTCGTGACGTACACATCACGTGATCCAGGTTGCCAGCCGGAGACACCTCATTATCTTCCCCCTACAGATTGAGGCGGACAGGGGCTCTGCGTTGGCGGGTAGACCTTCGGAGTGAAGTCTCTGGATCAGGGGCTTGATCCGCCGGTATACTTTGGTTTCTCGACGCTGAGTTATCCTGGCTTTGTATATCCAGCCCTGACGGTCCTGGCATCGTGTTGAAGTTTGTGAATCTTGTTCTGTCGGTTGATCCTGCAGTGGTAGTTCTCGTCTTCGCCCTTGGTCAAAATCTCCTGGCATGTTGATGTTTGTCTGTGGATTTTGCTCTGTCGGTTGATCCTGCAGTGGTAGTTCTCGTCTTCGCACTTGGTCAAAATGCCTTCCTTGAACCCCTTGCTGCGTGTCAACGGTGACCATTCTTGCTCCCTGTTGTTCCCTCACTGTGGCTGGTATCCATTTGGATCTCGTCCAGCTTCGAGTCCAAACCCGTTGACCCTTTTGCCAATTCTGTTTGCTGTTCTCCTGGCGCTCTGCGTTTCTTGTTTGCTGGTTCGGCGTGATGCAGTCTATCTTCGTTCTTATTTGGTATCCCAGCAGTAACTCGGCCGGAGACTTGCCTTCGTTGAGAGGAGTTCGACGGTAGCTGCATAAGAATCTGGAGAGTCTGGTCTGTAATTTGCCCTGTCTCATCTTCTTTAATCCGTCCTTGACTGTGCGGACTGCCCTTTCTGCCAAACCGTTGGACTGGGGATGGTATGGAGCCGTGGTGAGGTGCTGTATTTGATTCCTATCCACGAAGTCCCGGAAAAATGCACTGGTAAATTGTGTCCCATTGTCGGTTACTACGGTTCTGGGTAGACCGAACCTTGCAAAGATGACTCGTAGGGCGTCCACAGTGGTTTCTGACGTGGCTGACTTCATAGGCAGTGCTTCAATCCATTTAGTTGTTGAGTCTACTGCGACTAATATCATGTGCCCGTCCACTGGTCCTGCAAAATCTAGATGCAAGCGGCTCCATCTTTCGTTCGAGACTGGCCATGGTACTGGCGTATGTCGTGGAGGCCTCGGTGCGGCTTCTATACAGACGGTACAGGCTCTTACTAGGCGTTCAATTTCTGCATCCACGTTTGGGAACCAGAACAAGGATCTTGCTGTCTTTTTCATAGCTGCCATGCCCGAGTGATTCTCGTGTAACACATTTAAGACAGCTTTAATTGCAGCAGTAGGTATGACGATTCGATGTCCCCAGAAAATCAAATCCTGCGTGATCGTCAGTTCTTTTCTCTTGTTGAAATAGGGACGGTATCGCTGTTGATACTCCCCTAAAAATTCGGCCAACCTTGCACAATCCACTGCTTGACCTGTTGCAAAGTAGGATCCAAGTCCGTCAGCTGTACAAGGCCCCGTGCTGTGATGGCTTTGCTTGTTAGAAAGTCTGTGTACAGCACATACTCTGGGTTTTCTTGCAGGCCCTGAAACTCTTCACTGGTCTGGAGTGGCAGTCGGCTCAGTGCATCAGCATTGACGTTGTCTGCACCCTTTCGGTACTCTAAGACGTACTGATAATTGTCCAGCAAGAGGGCCCATCTTTGTATCCTGGCTGCCGCCATGGGAGGAATGGCTTTGTTCGGATTGAAGATACCCGTGAGCGGTTTATGATCCGTCACCAAGACAAATTGGTTTCCGTACAAATAGTCTTCAAACCTGGTCACCCGAAAAACAAGTGCCAACGCTTCCTTTTCCAGTTGCGAATAGTTTCGTTCTGCTTGATTTAACGTTCTGGAACGGAATCCTATGGGGTAGTCAATTCCATTTATACGGTGCGAGAGAACCGCGCCAACGCCTACTGCTGATGCGTCACATTCGAACCTCAATGGTTTTTTCGGGTCGAATTGGGATAGAAACTTCGAAGTCTGGATTGCTCCTTTGACGTGCTTGAAGGCTGTCTCTTGTTTGTCCCGCCACTTCCATGTGGCATCCTTCTTCAGTAAGTCGTACAGTGGAGCCAGGTGGGTCGACAAATTAGGCAAAAACTTGGCATAGTAATTAATCAGTCCTAGAAATGCCTTGAGTTCCGTCACCGAAGTCGGCGTCGGGGCCCTTACGACAGCTGCTATGTTGTCATCCTTGGGCTTGAGGCCAGAAGCATCCACGCGGTGACCCAGAAAGGTTACTTCTTTTTGGCGAAATCTGCATTTGTTGCGGTTCAGTCTAAATCCATTCTCTAGTAACCGCTGAAGCACTTTTCGGAGTAGTGTGAGGTCATTTTTCTTCTCCGCTATGATGATGTCGTCAAGGTAAACTTGGACACCTGGCAGATCCCTGAAGAGCAAGTCCATTCGTCTTTGAAAGATGGCTGGCGCTGAACTTACTCCAAACGGAAGTCTGTTGAAGCAGAATAGGCCCTTGTGGGTGTTGAGCACAGTCAATTCTTTGGCCTTGTCGTCCAAGAGTAGTTGATTGTACGCTTGTGTCAAGTCGAGAGTGGTGAACACTTCGCCGCCGTTTAGCCGTGCGAAAATGTCTTCTACCCGTGGAAGGGGATATTGTTCAGTAACCGTAGCTGTGTTAACAGTGAGACGGAAATCTCCACAAACGCGGATAGATCCATCCGGTTTCACAACAGGCACGACCGGTGTGGCCCATTCCGAAGTCGTTACTGGTGATAAGATGCCATCTGCTACCATTCGGTCCAACGCCTCCGAAACTTTGTCCACCAAGGCATAAGGTAGGGAACGAGCCTTACAGAAACGAGGAGTTGCTTGCACTTTGAGTTGGAATTTCACGGGTGGGCCGGTGAATTTCACAAGTCCAGGGGCAAATACATCGCTGAATTCATCCAGTAAATTCTGCAGAGCTTTATCCGGTTGTGCTTGAATCATAGATACCTAGTTGGCTTTGAGCATTGCTATCCGAGATTGATTGAAGGCTTTTATAATGTCTCTTCCACAAAGTACCGGGCCGGGGATGTCGACGACGACTAAAGATCCGACTACCGTCTGTCCATCACATGATGCAGTCATGCGTACTTGACCTGCTACGGGGAGCTCTCCCAAAAAACATGATAATCGAACAGTCGTGTTCGTTAACGGCGGCCAATGACGGCGATGCTGCCGAAATACCGATGTGGAGACGACGCTAACTGGCGATCCGGTATCCACGATCATGCGAAGTGGTACCCCATTCCAAACGATTTCCTTAACAACAGGACTCACCATGTCTCTTTTGCTGTCTTGATGTGCCACGAGAGTATAAAGTGTTTCGTGGTCTGTTGATCGGTCATCGGCATCCGTCAACGGTACCGGCGGTACCGCGACACCACTGTATACGGTAGGTATACCGTAGGTATACCGCGACACCACTGTATACGACATACGGTAGGTACCGCGAGGCTTACCTCGCGTTCCAGAACGGCACACCCGGGCGATATGTCCTCGTCGACCACACTTCCGACATATGGTTTGTTGATGAAAACATGCTTCTTCGGAATGTGTGTCACTTCCGCATCTCTGGCACTTTCGAAGACGCTGCTGAAATCTTCCTTCTCTAGACGGCGTTCTCGTATAATGGACCTCCCCCTGTTTCGAGGCGTGCATGTTTCTTGCGTTCTCGCTCGCGTTCTGTGCCGAAATGACGAAGTCTTCTGCCTCCGACAAAGTCACATTACGTCTGGTGAGTAAATGCCGCCGGACATCTTCATCTGCAACTCCGCAAACGATTCGATCCCGAAGCATACGCTGTAGGGAGATTCCATAATTGCACTGTTCGGCCAGACGCCGAATCTCTGCGATGAAGTCTTGTACTGTTTCGCCAGGTTGCTGCGTTCGCATAAAAAATGCGTAACTTGCGGCTATCTCATTGACTTCCGGCGCATAATAGTCCTGCAATTATCCAATTGCTTCTTGGTAGGTAAGGGCATTCACTTGCCTTGGGTGACATCGTCCTTGAATGACTCTTACCGCCGCGTCGGGCAACGAAGTTATCAAGATGGAGCGTCGCTTCGTCTCGTCTGCTAGGTACTTCCAGGTACGCCTCGAGTCGAATCTTGAAGGTCGTCCATGTAGTCTCGATTCCATCGAACACGGGTGGTTTTCCGAGGCTCATCCTTGCTTTCCTTGCGTTGTGAACCCGCTGCGTTCGCTTCTTCCTCGTCGCCACTCATACGTCGCGTATAGACAATAAATAACTACATGGTGACTGTAGAAAATGGAACGTTTGTTGTGTACTCCACAGTCGTATTTACAGGGGTTCATGACGTACACGTCACGTGATCCAGGTTGCTAGCCGGAGACACCTCAGGTAGGCAAGAGATAAAGGCGAACTTTGGACGCAATGATTTATAGCGTGTCGAAACAAAAAGACAGCAATTATGTAATATTGTTTATATTTCAGGGAACTGTCACTTTTTGAGATTATTTAAACCAGTAGGTCGTGATTTAAACTATACAAAAGCAACAAAATAAACAACACAATTATATTAAAATAGTGCATGACATATTAAAATAATAAAATAAAATAGCACAACAATTATATAATAGAGATTTAGACACAATGTCGTGTGCAATATTACGAGGCTGTGCGGGGAATATGCTTATATTATGGAGTGGATTGCAGATAAGCCTTGAAGGTCAATCATTAAATTAACACGACAGCGTTAAGGACCCCGTGTCACAGAAAATGCGGCGTTGGTGTCGGCGTAAGCACCGGCGTCCGTGGCAGAGAAAATAATCCCGAACCACCCCGACCGCGCAGGCCCTCCGTGTGGCGCAAGGTGTTAGTGAACAAAAATTGAATTTCTCACAGTAAAATCCGTCAGAAAAAATGGTAAAGTACGACTTAACCACAACCTACAGCCATGGTGGCATCGGATTGTAATTTGAATGTACGAGAAAACAATTCTGGTACGAGGAAACGCAAACACAAACCCCTTTTCCAGCATTTCTACCATACCAACAGTGCCGCGCTCGGGTAGGTTACTTGCGAAAATCCTATCCAGATGTCGCTCGCATCCTCGACAAGGTCAAATTGGGACTTAGCCTGCCTAATGCGTTCTGAACACGCGCGCGCTCGTCGGGGCAATATCAAACAATTAATAAAATAATTAAAAAAAGTCCCAGGGCCTTCACATTTTAATATAAGACAACTTATATTGCCCCTGTAAAAAACGTCTTCTCAGCAATCCATTTCTGTTTAAAAGTGAAGCCCACTTTAAGGAGATTTGTGTAAGTTTGGTCTTTTAAGCTGGATTTCCCGCATTCTGTGTTGCAGTGAAGCCTAGTCATAAAGAAAAATGCGATGCGAACGGGGCCCGATAAGTCTATCGTGTTCCACTCTTAACGGCGAAGCTTAAGCGTCCCTCCATTTTTTTCTTCGCTGCCCGAAATTTCAATATAGTTCTTAATTACTTAAAGATCTCAGGCATTAAAATATACTATAGCACTTCCTAACGTCGGGGTAAATCTAACCGTAATTTCATAACCCTAACTTCGGGCGAGTTAAATATTAATAACAATAATAATAATAACAATAAAAAACCCAATAATAACAATAACAGTACACACCACATAAGTGCATACATACATACATTCATACATACATCCTGCACGCCTACGAAATGTAGGAGATATGGTTCAAGTGCTATGTGTACCAATTAATTTTATGGTACCTGAATGATATCCTATGTACATCCATAGTACGTTATCTGGTAGTCTAACATTCATGTAGATAGTACATCTAATAGGCATCCATGCATTTCCTTATAAAACAGGTACCTACTCGAGACGTAATATGTACGTCACCTCAAGACGTTGATGTTTGGATCAATTATAGACGTTGAAGAGAGGTTCGTGGTTCACTGGGTATGACTGAGATGTCGGCTTTTTATATTTTGTGAATCTCCGAAATCTGTGTGCAAACAGAAGTTGCACCATTCACTGCAAGAAAATTTATCACTTGTATTTGCCGCTGCTATAAATTTGCACGAGTAATAAGCATATAGAATTACAATGCATTTTCGAAGGTAAGAAATGACATAACAAGCTCGTATTTTGCAAGCCAAATAAATATTTATCCTGCACAAAAGCCATATTGTGTTCCCGTGGTCCTGTTGGCTTAAATCTTTCTTGGTAACCTGTGTACATTAACAAATATACTACGCTACATGTACAGTCGTAGACAAAAGTTTGTAGGCCACGTGTTCTGCAAACGAAGCCGATAGATTTATTAACCGCTGGCTGGAGGCCGCACTTGCGGTGAAAGTCAAAATGCTGTTATTTCAGCTCCCCAAGTGTCGTACACAGCCGACGGTAATGAGCTTGCGCGCCATGCGTGGTCAGCGCCGGTCGCAAGCCGCAGAGGTTGAGGCTGCACGAGCGCCAGGAAAAAACTGGACCTTCCCCCCGGCCGGACGCTGCCGGCGCTCAGCCGATCACTACTTTAGCAAGGCTCCTAGTGAGGCCGCGGTGGCTAGCCAGGCGACCGCTAAAAGCTATCCGCTTCGTTTGCTGATCACGTGGTCCACAAAATTTTGTCCCCTACTGTACACACTTATGAGCACTTAAGCACCCATTTGTTATAGCACCCTTCTTGCACCCTCGTTTACACCCTTCAGGTAAATGCACCCTTTGCGTTCTGCTCGTAGGGTGCTCCGGCCCAAATAGGGTGCTCAAAGGGTGTGCAGTGGGGTGTAAATCTACGGAGCACCCTATTTTACACCCTTAAGGGTGAGAAATTGTTTAGTGTGATAGACTACGCAACACGGCCGAGTTAGTTCTCACTAACTGCGAAACGGCGCCCTATGCGGCCAGTGTGCCTCAAAAACCGAAATAAGTTACAATAATCCCCTAGGAAGCGTCGGAAACATGTCCCAACGCGATTCATTAACTCAAATTAACTGCACCAGGACGGCCGAGCTGTTTTTCCCTTACTGCGTCTTAAGTCTCGGCCCCGTTTCGTAAGCCTAATTGCGTCGTAGACTGTGAAACAAGATTTCTCACCTTGCCGTAGTCCAATAGTGCAGTGGTGTCTTGTCCCAGTGCAGAAGGAACGCAAGAATACGCCGAGAGCCCAATAAAGCAGGCTACTTAAAAAAAATGCCACAGTTTCGCCCTAAGGGCGAAGCAATGAATGCGATAGCAACACAGCAATGTCATACGAAGTAAGGTGAGCGGCTTTGGTAGCAATATGAATTGTAGTAAACATGAGCTGATTAAGTAAGCAGGTGTGCTGCGGCGTAAGTAGACCGACATGAAGAGAGACTCGATGCCCACAAGAAGGCGCGTGTGAAAAGGTGGTGTTGATGAGAAGCGCTTCCCGTGGGCAGCGCGTGCGAAGGGACACACCTGTAGCGCTGCACTGCCGATCCGGGCAGCATTGCATGTGTAGCATGCGTTGGAAAATGTGGCCCGACTATTACTAACTGAATGAACAAACGTGGTGTGAGCGCGCACAAACAAACACGAATAGATCACACTGAATGACTGCAGACAACGACTGTCAAAACGCTGGCAGCAAGCATACGCCGCAGCGGGCGAAGGTACAGTCAACCACAAAAGTTTGCGGACCACGCGAGCGCGTGCCAGACTGCCTATCCGCGCCACCTAGCGGTACGCCACCTAGCGGCGACAGGGGCGCTCTCCCGGATATGAGCCCTCTTGGTACTCGCCTGCCTGTTAATTTTTTATTCCCGTGCATGACATTGTTAGTTAGTTGTGTTGACGCAGAGCGCTGTCTGCGATAAGACCGCCACATATCTGGCTTGATAGCAGTATCGGAGCAATCACTGCAACCTTTGTCGACTGGTGTGAGAGTGGGTAGATAAGTTTCACGAAGCGCTGCGACGATTTTTTTACGCGACGTTTACTCGCGCACTTTGGTTGGCAGCATCTTGGTCCAATGAGTGTTGCTGCTTCTGCGTCTTGAGAGAAAGGGTAGGGAGGTGTTTCACTGTCATCAAAAATAAAGAAAAAGCGGATGCATAGAAAGTTTTATTTCACACATAGGCGCATCTTCGCATCAGTCGCTGAAAACGTAGTAGACTTGCTTCAGGCCACGTGGTGATTGCCTATTTGGAAAGATGCCGCTGCGTGTTCCACTTGACGAAAGAAGGCACATTGTGCGTTTATTTATAGAGGGAATACCTCAGCGCGAAATCTGCCGCCGAACCAACAGGAGCCGGACTGCCGTGAATAGGATTATTCAAGCTTTCCGCGACGATGACAGATTCACAGATATGGAGCGCAGTGGGCGTCCAAGGGCCACGACTGAGGAAGAGGACCGCCTGATTACGGCCGCCATCGTGGCTGATCCTTTTCAAAGTGCAGAGGATATCCGAGAAGCGCTCTCGCTCACTGTATCGTCTGAGACTGTAAGAAGAAGGCTGAGTGAGCTTGGCCTGCAGTCTTTCGTAGCAGCACAGAAGCCCTGCCTCTCAGACAGCCAGCTACAAGAACGACTCATGTTCGCTACAGCAATGAAAGATTGGACAACAGAGAAATGGGGCGATGTCATCTTTAGCGACGAGTCAACTTTTTCCACGCGCTGGGACCAACGGAAGCGGGTTTGGCGTCCACTAAACTGCAGGTGTGTTTACAGTGTATTGGCAGTTAATTCACGAAGCTAATTCTGCATCACAACATGTTTCACGTAAAATGAGCTTTTGGACATTACGAGATTTTTCTGTAGTGGTATTATGTTGAAAACATTAACGATTGTTTCATAGTACTACTTACTCTGAAGCTAATTAAAAGCTGCCAGTGGGTCTTTCAGTACTATCTAATGATGTTTGCACGTTTTCTATTGCAACTCTATAACAGCATTATAAAGTTCATACGCAAGAGGAATCACAACATTTTTAGACGCGCCGCTGGAACCCAATTGTATGCTATTTCTTGCAGATATCTGCCTAATTACACACAGAGTGTTCTATCCAGTGGACGGTGTTCCGTGAGCGTGTGGGGAGCAATCAGAAAAGATGGCCTTGGTCCCCTTGTGCGTCTGGAAGGGCCCTTCACTGCGTCACGGTACTGCGACGTCATCACTAGACACCTCGTTCCGTATGCGCTGGACGGTCCCTTCAGCTACGGCTGCTATTTTTTTCAACACGACCGCAGCCCGATCCATAAAGCACGTATCGTCCAGTCATTGCTAGATGAACATGCTGTTTGCCAGTTTGAGTGGCCTCCATGTGGCGCCGACTTGAATCCCATAGAAAATGTCTGGGGCATGTTGAAGAAACGGCTGTCCACACGAACCAACCGCGGCCGCACGGCCGATACGCTGTGGCAAGCGATCGCACAAGAATGGGAAAGCCTGCGCGGTCGACCGGAGATTACTGAATCTTTGTACGAGTCGATGCCCACACGCATCAATAAGGTGCTAGAAAACGGCGGACATTTCACTTCCTACTAGATCATTGAGAGACCTATGTTTCATGACACTTCTGTAAATGTCTTGTGAATAAATTCATCCCCTTCAGACACGAATTATGATGCACTGTCTGCAAATGCGTCAAATGCGCATGGCATCATTTCAAGACGCTCACTATTACATTCCAAGAAAGAAGACGAAGCAATGTGCTGTTTTGTGCGAGTTTCAGTAAAAAAAATTAATTAGCGTATAACTCATTCTAATTATTCTGAAATCCGTCAGCTTCAATGCTTGCATAAAAAGAATCAACTATTAGGCCCGAAACGCATGCACACTTGCTTTTTCGGTTGTATTCGTGTCGACCGGAGAAAAAAAATACTCTTGACGTTGGTCTTGGAACGCGGCACGTCGAACGATTGTCTAACATGGTAGTGTCTCCAGCAAAGTGATCATCTGCAGCAATACGCAGGACAATGAAGTTAACTGACCGCTAGTTGTCCCATCAGGAAGCGGACACGAATGTGCACACTGAGTTTTAGGTCATTTGAAGAAACACGTGGCGTGGGACGCGCCTCCGAAGTTCGAGTCCCCAAACGAGGACGCCGTGTCGCAAAGGGTTATAGAAAGAGTCATCGCACCCGATTATTTCTTATTTTTCTAAATGTAACCACTATAGCAGCGTGGTGGTTCGGGCTTTGCGCAGCAAAACCTGGGCGCAGGCGATCAAATCCCGGCCGCTACTGTCACTTAGCGATGGGGGAGGAACGGAAAAATTCTGCCTACTGACTAAGCATCTGTGTCCCATGGCTGCCTCACCGCTCACTCACGCACTCACGAAAAAAAAAAAACAGCGTGGCTACGCGAAAATAGAACTGATAACAGCCGAAGAATACGCTGTCTGATTACTTGTACTGATATTCTGCTCTCAAAATATAAGCAAGTAGCCCTGGCTAACAAAGAGCGCGTCACGTTGAAAGAGATAGGTAGAAAATATTTGCGCACAGTGCGAAAATAGACAGGCCATAGATTTAAGGAGGGATGCGTCTTCAACGTAGCGCTGCTGTCGATCGCTGGTGACGTAGCGGAAGTGTCGCGAAGAGGCTCTTGGCCACGCGCTCGCGTGGTCCGCAAACTTTTGTGGTTGACTGTACGTGCGGTCGATCGCTTCAACGGAAACTGAGCGGCGAATGCACGGCGCATAAAGGTCAGAGCCGTGTGGAGATAAGAGACGGTGCGGACGAGCGACGAGCGCGGTTGTTGGCAGAGTAGAAGTGCGCCCCCCCCTCCCCCCCGCTCCCTCCGGCGCCGGCTTCCTGCTTCCTTCCTTGCGCGTGGGAGATGAGTGCGTTCGCTCTCCGTGATAGCGCGCGTCCCCGCATGCTTCCGCTCGGGCATACGGCGCGCGGCGAAGATTTTATCTATAGGGAACCTCACGGCGACGGCGACACCTACGGCAGAAATCCGGTTGAAGTGTCCATATAATTGCTATCGCAATAAAAAAAAAGGGGGGGGGGGGACAGACGGGTAGCCGCGGGCGAGCGCTCAAACGCGCGCGCGGCAGCACTCGTTGCCTTCGGGGGAGTGTCTGGCGGATGACGCATGTATCTGGCGCGTCATTGACCTGTGGCTAGGTAAGGCAAGGAAAATAAGTCGCTAAGCTTAAGTTCATTTATACGAAAACGTTTTAGTTTTCGCGGCAAAGAACTTAAAAAATAAATCAATGCCTGTTAGCTTAATTTCACTTTCTGTTTTTTCGATGCTCGCGGCACTAACGTTCGGCGTCAAAAGTATAGCGTGCCAGTATGGTGACGTGTTCCCTGTTGCCAGTTTTTGCCGAGTGTCCCCTCTTGTTGAATTTCTTTCTCTATGCTCTGAGTGTACGACGTGCAGGAAAATTAGTAAGTCGAATGTTCTCTAAATGATAAGGGGAAAGGGGAAATGTCTTGTCTGATAACTGTTGGATATGAATACATGGTGTCGCATGGCATTACGATTGATTCTGTGAAAACGGTTTCGCATATGCTGCTATACATTACGACTCTGTGCTGGCCATAATACTTTTCATCCATTGAAACAAGTGTTGTTTGGTCTATTATATTGGTGGCATTATTCTAGACGAATAAACGTGAAGTTGCTTTTGAAACCTCTGTGGCACTGTGATTTATTTTCATCCTATTCGCTCACCTTCCTAAAGAACCTACTGGAGCAATTGCCGTCAATAACAGTGTAATTATGATCACATTAAGACACACGCCACTCCTATAGTTTTCTCACACGCTGACGCTTCAGCTGAGGCGAGTCGCAAGCTGGCCTCAGGCTCAAAAGAAAAATGATTGCTGGCGTAGCGGTCGAAATGCCGGTCGCTAAAGAAATTCAAACATTCGCGCCAAGCAGCATAAGATCTTGACATGACTGCCATTTCCGGTTGTGACGTCATATTTTATTATTATTTTTTATTGGTGTTAGTTGTCCGCCCTATACGTAGATGGTGACGGTTGCAACGAGCCGCCATTTTCTTGACGTGTGAGCTTCTATGGAAGCTTCGATCGCTACCAGTTTACGTATACATTGGAAAAGCTTTGTGAATGTAGCCCCTGATGCTTAAGCAGAATGATATAGTCGCCGAGACATCGCTGGGGCTGTTCTTAAAGGGACATTAAAATAAGATATTAGGTCAAGTTAGGTAGATAAATAATTTCTCTAGAACTCTGTCACAGTTTCCTGTGTGTCAGTACGCGTATATGTTGCGTACAATATTACCACCGAGGGTCCCGCTGCTGCTCCTCAATTTGGATCGTCCATGCCGAAAACGGACGAGTTCTCGTCACCTTGTGACCTCCCTCTTGGCGGCTGTCATTCAGCCAGTGCTGACGTCACACAATGTGTATGGAAAAATTAAAGCGGATCCACGTATTTTCGCCTTGCGAAAATAGGTAGCTCCACCGAGATCTTTCATCTTCGTCATTTTCACTCTTTGAAAAGCGTGCTTCCTGCTACTGAACATACTGAAAGTGACATCACACAACCTGGGGTAGTGACAGCAAATGCCTTATGACCCTGTAAAAGAGCCTCGTACGTACGCGTTTAGACTACGGCGCCATAGTGTATCAGTCCGCGATACCAGGCGCTTTTAAAATGCTGAATCCTGCTCACCATTTAAGCATCCGCCTCGGGACCAGTGTCTTCAGGACAAGTTCAATACCAACCAAGCCTCTACGTGAGTCGAATTAATGGTCTCTGCATGTGCAGAGATTCTATTACAGTTTTATCTATTTTCGGAAAGTACAATACTATTGTGCACATATTTGTGCACATATTTCATATTCTAAGATAAACGATACCTCATCTGCTGCACATTTTCAGAACCGACCTTCAACAAGCAGGCCGTTTCTCAATGCGTGTCAGGGAAGTCATCGAAAAAGCGGGAGTCCCACTGCTCGATCATCCACCAATGGCTTCAGCGGAGCTGCCAGCGCCGTGGCGTTGTCAACTCATAGAATCTGACACGTCGTTTGTGGAAGTCATTGTTGGCAGAGACTGATGTCCGTCGCATGCGGTTTATTTATCAAACTGCTAAGATGGCGCTGTGACGAGCCCTCACCTCACGCGTTCGTAACCTCGTCTTCTACAGTTTTCAACAGTCACTAAGCGTGCTCCCCATATACATATTCGAATGCACTTTCTAGAACTTCAGTCCAATTACCCCTGTCCGGAAATTGATACACATGCATCAAAGTCGCATGCCGGCGTCTCCTATGCATCTGTTGGTCCATCGTTTTCATTATCCGACATCCTGCACCCCGAAACAAGTACCTTCACTGTAGAGGCCTTTGCACTAATGTTGGCTGTGCGACTCTCTAAGTCGTCGGCTCTTTAAGGCTCGTAAGATCTCGAATCACGTCCTATTAATACAAAAAACCTATACTAAATGGGCTTTATTCAGTTATGTGCACAGTTCAGTTCAGTATTCAGTTCTTTGTGTCTAGCCATCAAGTCATTACGTGCAGAGTGCCTGGTCATAGAGGCATCAAGGGCAATATGCTAGAACACCAGATTACCACATCGATAAAGTCAATACTTAGCAGCTCCTCCATAGCTCTCCCTGCCCTAGACATGAAACTTGCAGAAATAACTCTGGAGCTTTTGGCAACACATATGGGACAATGAACCCTCAAACAAGCTCCGTGTAAATAATCGAAATTTAGAAAACTGGTCATCCACAGCAAAAGCATGACGAACAGATGTCCATGACGAACTATACGCTCTTGAGTAAGGATGATGCGGCGAGACCGTGACTATAATCTGTATATTACTGAAATGCAGAGAAACAGAAAGAGATAAAAAAGAAGCACTTTTCACAAACATACAGACATCACACCCCTTTCCGCCCTGTACTCTTCCATACCTCTGAACCGCTATTTAAGAAGGAATCGGATTTAATATTTTTGAACCGTTATTCACCCAGATGATTTGTCGCACAGCCTTCGATCGGAGATCCTTGTTGCGATACCAGTTTTAGCACGGTACATGCCTCCAGGCACTTGACTTTAAGGGCCGTGGCGAGGCAATAGTGCTGCTCGCAAACTATCACCTTGCGCCGCATTTATAATCGCAGATTCTTATGTAAGTTATCTGTTATGTTCCCCACTCCCTTCACTATTGTCACTGACACACTTTTACGACATTTACGCACTTTGCGCACTGATACAGCGTCTGTCTTTAGGCGCATTTACAGCAGTGTTACATAATTACCACTAAAATGCCGTGTACATGTCTCAATTGACAAGCGTGAAAATGCTGTCGTGGAGGTCTTTGTGGAGTCTTTAATGGCCCTTGCGCCATTAAATTTATACATCATCATCTATCCTCGAATGTGTTATTACAGAAGAATCTTTCAATTAAGTAAACTTATTCTTGTTCTTTAGTGTAGCTTCAAGTTTTACAGATGGCAGTCTTGGGTAATAAAAGAGTGTTTTGCTTCAACTGTGTCGTTCCTGATTTCTGCATGCCTGCGTGTCGTCACCGCTACATTATGTCGCACTGATGTGCTACTTCATGCGCTACTTTCTGAACAAATTTTACCCCGCAAAGCCACTGCCATTTCACAGCTCTTTTTTTAAACCCCGTGCATTACTAAATGCTTCCTAGCCACAACTAATCGAAGTTTTCACTCTTCATTTTCTCATAATTTGTAACGGCAGTAGCTCTCTAGTTCTTCAAAGACGCTTCTTCGAAAAACAACATTCGTTAGCTCGGCAAAAATGGAGCGTTGTGCACAGCTGAATGTCAACTTCATGCGGGGAATGCGGAAAAAAAAAGAACGATCACTACGATGTGCATGAGAGTGAACGCTGCTTGTCTCTTAATAAATGCGAAAATATTTTTGCCATGTAATGATGCCATGGAAACACTTCCGCATAACACTTAAACATGTCCACTAGTTGATAATGTAGTTAATTTTACACCCTAGTCTTGTGCCTAGATGAATGCTTAGGCTCGCAAACGATTTTTTAGTGTTAATGAGATTTTTCACGTAAGCATGATTTACACGAGCAAATATTCTTGCATAACGTGACATAAAACGACTAGAATACTAATCCTGCGCATCAACAGAATGATAGTGTCGCATAGACAAACGAACTTCTTAAGATTGTGCTACCGTGGCCCCATCTTTCCGTCTTTGAATGAGCTAACCGATACCGGCCTTTCATGTAACTGGCGCAGCTTTCTACATCCGCAGGCCTGGAAGTTGGCCAGAACGGCGGCGGTAACACTGCGTGGTAATGCTATGCTAAAGCTGCCTATTTTGTTACGGTCGCACCAGCATGGAATAGGCGTGCATCTTCGCAACTCCTTCGCTTTTCTATCCTTGCTGAAAACGCTGCACTAAACTAGGTGTATCGAAGACCGAAATAAAGCGCGAAGTTCGTGCAATAGGTCTATGCGCCCAGGCACGGGAAATGTGATCGCTGCGGGCGAAAGGAATGACAAGCAAATTCTGCTGCATAGACATGTGATGGACCTTTAAATTAGACTGCGTCGGAAACTGCTCTCGGCACCGCCAAATGCATGCAGAAAGAACTACGCACTGAAACACTTAGCGGAAGCGAAGCATACACAACAGTTTTTTTTTTTGTCGCGCTTGGCCACATTAGCGTCATTGACGTGAGTTCACTCGGGCGCGGTGCCCCAAGGACTTTAGAATCTCTCTCCCAGTCGCCTAAATATTACAACATATTTAGAGTTTAGTTATTATGTGTCAGGTGTGAAATTATTCGATTTTTCTGTCTTTGCTATTGTCACACTATGCGCTGCACTCCCATTTTAGCTGTTTTGCTGTCAGGACGAAACTGCAGGTGTTAGCGTGCTGCCATTTTTCTTCACTCTGATACCTGAGCTTTTATTTGTCATTTTAGGATGCCATGTTGACATATCTGGCCGAAGAATGTAGCTTGTACGTTATTTTACGCAAGGGAAATTATGACTGAAATGACGGGTTTCTTCGTTCCCGTTGTTTAACGTGCATAAGCCGTGTGACCTGTTTGCGTAGTTCTTGTTCGAGTTTCCTTTACGCGATATAGCACAAGAAAGCGAAGAGTTTGTACAACTTTGTTGCGTGCTTTACTTGCGGTTCGTTCCTCCTCTCATTCCTGGTAACTGCCGTACATTTGTTATTTTAACGTTTGATTGCAGGCTGCAAGCTAGCGACTATCACCATTTCTGGTCCCGTCGGTTCTATATTTAGCCGTTGTCTTTATACTGCATGCCAACAGCCCAGGGACCTTCATTCATTCATTCATTCATTCATTCATTCATTCATTCATTCATTCATTCATTCATTCAGTCTAATAATCAGAAAGCACTGGATGACTATAGGACACTGGACATGCCCACAAGGAGAAAATGTATACTGCGCCTGAGCACCTTTCTCTCTCTGGCGTAAAAAAACAATTTATTTTTTATAAATAGGTATGTACGATGTCAGTGCTGCCTGTTGGGAGCGAATCTTCTCGCCTATGTATACTGTCGAGAACGCCTTGTTAAACTTTAAGTTTACCAAAATTTACGTTTACTTTACCAGTGTATCTGTTGAGAATGACGCTGTTTTATATGTGGGGTCAGTGCAGATTTGAGGAGCCAATCGCACACCTCCTAGGCCACATGTAAGGCTTTAACAATGCTTTAAGCGGACGTACGGCAAGACTAACCTCCGCCAAAAAATATCGTGTTTCACGCAATGTTCCAAGAATACGTTCTTTAATGATCTTGCAGTGTCCTTTATTAAAAACCATTTCTTCAGTATATTTTGCCTTTGCCTTGTCTTTATAAAATGTGCTTTTGTCTGTACCAAAATACAACATCTTGGGCGGCATGTGGAAAAAAGAACGCTGGGCATTTTCTCGTCTATTGTTCATTGTGTTGGGATCAAATTTGTATGTTACGCTGCAGTTTTCTCGAGAAAACCATGTTGGGCTCCTAGCTGAGAAGCACAGCTTAAAAGACGAAAGAAGAGAACCACGGCGTAAGGCGCTTATGACGTAAAACCTGCATTGAAGGTGCCTTTACTTATTTATATGCGTACATTGAGTCCCATGGCTCTGACCACGGGCATCTTGGCCTGTTCTTTCAGCAAGCTACCTAAATTTTTGGCCTGTTAATGCTCTACGTTTTTACACGACTAAGATGGGAGGCACATATTCAAATGCATTTCTTAGAACTTCAGTCGAAGTACTCGTGCTAAGAGTTTTACACCGACGCTTCCAAGTGACATGCCGGTGTGCTTTATGCAGCAATTGGTCCATCCTTCGAATCTGATGGCCTGTACCCGGAAACAAGTATCTTTACGGCTGAGGCCTATGCACTATTGTCGACTGTAAAACATATATGGAAATTAAAACTTCACAATTATATTTACAGACCCACTAAGCGTCGTAAAAGCCTTAATGTCACTGCGTAGAAACAGAAACCCTGTATTTAGTGAGCTTTATTTCGTTATTTGCACAACTTGTATGTCCCACCAATATGCTGGGCACCTGGGCATAGGGGCAATGAGGGTAGCATGCTATCTGACTAAATTGTCATATGAATTGCATCGCAAGCTATCAGTCCTACCGCTGTTGTCCCTGCCTTAGATCTTATGCCTTTCCTACGAAAGTACCTGAGACGCCACTGGCAGCGCTAGTGGGACACTGAGACAAATAATCAGCGTCATGTAATTAAGCCACCGACTCCTGGCTCTCTTCAACAAAAACACGATGAACTGCTGTGCTATTTTGTAGACCCAGGACAGGACACACATATGACATCCGCTTTTTTTGCTGATGGGGAATGAACCTCCAACTTGCGCTAGATGTGGTGAGAGGCTGACCGTCCTCCACGTCCTCCTGGAGTGTCGGGAAGAAGCTGACAGAAAGAAACACTTTCCTCTAGCATACCGGCAGCATATCCCTCTCTATCCGGTAATGTTTCTTGGTGTAGAACCGTTTTTTTTACATCAAAGCATTCCTAGATTCTTGAACAATGTTGTGTTACATGTTATTAGCCCGAGAACTGTGATAGCAGTGTTTTTGATAGCACATGACTCCAGGTCCTTGCGTTTCAAAGGTCCTGTAAAGGCAGTAGTGCTTCTTGCAAATGTTTGCCTCTGAGATACTTTAGTATATTACATCATTTTTTCGCAATATATATTTTGTGGTGATAGTAAGACTGATTAGTCATTGCCATATCTTATTACATATAGATTTTACGCAGTTGACAGCAAGCGTTCTTAGACCTTTTACAGCCACGTCACATCTACTTCTCGTAAATTATCGCTTCACTGCGAACTCATTAACACTGGCCTGGCGCTCTTTAGCCATACTTGGCCCTTGCACTGCAAAACATCACATTCATCATCAAGTTATCGCGTAAGAGAATTCTCAAAAATGTAGCAGTCCGTACAACTGCGAACTTCTTAAAGATGATGAACAGAGTGCGTTGGTGTGCGACGTCTTGAACCTAGCGCGGTAACGGCCAACCATTTAGAGATGAGCGTAAAAATGTTGTTGGTTAAGAAGTTCAGTGACTGCAAGGTAAAATAAGAGCCGCTCCTGCGTAGCCCAGCGCATAAAAAAAGCGAGTGCCATTCGAGCCATCGTCAGATCAGTTTTTTTCGGACTATGTATCTTGCTGTCTAAACAAAATATGGTCCGATTACGGTTGTAGTGCAATGTAAAACTCTGTGCCTATCCCGAAGTTAGTGTAATCTAATAAATATGCAGATACTGTGGGAATGTATGAAAGCGAAGCGTTCTGTGCTGTTTGCGTCCATTGATATTATTTGGCGGAGATGTTGACGGTATATGGCAGTGGTGATACGATGTGAAATGTTACCTTGCCTGCACCACTTCTGTTTGTCCACGTAGTACACAGAACACACAGATAGACGTGTTTGCTTCAGGTGTTGTTCTGAGCCATTGTTCGTAGCCAACGAGAAGGTTAGCACACTCATTGGCTCACACGGCGCTTCACATCGTGGCAGAACCGTTGATAAGCTTAACCCTTTCAGCCCTGAATTTTTTTATTGTCAAAATTTTTTTCTTTTGGCTAAGATTAGTTTATCACAGCCCAACGAAGAAAATAACATCAAATATACCCTAATGACACCATCGATTTAGAAGATGGCGCCGTGTCCTATATATAGGACACCAGGGCCTAAAGGTTGTAGAAAACAGTAAAACAGAAATTTGGGATTATAATTTATTTTCTTATTTCTGTACACATCTGAAGGGTGCAAAAGTAACACTGTACATGAAAAAGCGCAGAACAATCGCATACAGAGCTTAGACTAAGTGAAAAGCTTTGAAACAGTTTTTCGTGCTGGTAATGCACAGGTGTACATTGCACTTCTCACACATGTTTTTAGACTTTCCTTTGCATCCCTCAAGCTTGCATCGCTGTTGCTCGGCTGTTACCCGGGGCCAATGACCGATTTGGTCGTACCGGACGTCAGAAGCTGGTCGCTGGGCGGTCCAGTTTTGCCTTTTCAGAGGCTGCAGGGGAGAGGAAGATGGCCGGCCGCGTTTGCGTGGCTGGTCGGCAGTTGCAGCTTTTGCGAGACATGTAACTATGCTCAAAGTGAATTCCAGCAAATCCATTTGGTCCGTTTTGCTTACTCTTTGAATCTCAGCTTGACGCCTGTATTCCAGCCATGAATTCGTCACAGCAAGGTTCATGAAATGAGTTATTGCTTTCAGGGTCCATTTCCTTGATCGAATAGATGTTCGGTACAGACTTATCAGAAAATCTGTTTTATCCACACCCCCCATGCTCCGGTTGTACTCCCGGACAACAGCGGGACGCTTCACATTTATGAAGGTGCCATCCGCCTTGCTCCATCTTGACACTTCGTCTTCGCCATCGATGCCGAGGAAGTTCGATGCCATTGTTACCGCCCGGTTGTCCATCCATCTTTTGAGGATTAGTTTTCCATCACCGCTAACCATGCTGTCGGAAGAACCTCTTCCCTCCTGTTTCAGTTGCTTTTCCGACTTCAGTGGACACTTCTCTGTCCGGTTTGAACGGACTGTTCCAGCCGCATATATCTTCCTTTCAAGAAGCACGCGCAATACTGGCAAGGAAGTAAAATAATTATCAAAGAACAGTTTGTGCCCAATGCCATCAGGTATACTTCGGGCGAGGTGAAGGACGAAGGCTCCGGTGACTCCAAAGCCTTTCTTGTTTTCCGGGTTCAGCTCAGTTGTAGACCCTTGGTAAACAAGAAAATCATGGATAATTCCAAAGGCACCACACAGCATAAACACCTTCACACCCCAGGGGTTTGGTTTGCCTTTGATATACTGCTTGATGTCAAGCTTTCCCTTGAATGGTATGATTTGCTCATCTAAAGAGCGGTGCTCCTCCAGACGGAGCGCTTGACACCTTCGGAGAAATGAGTTCAAGAGTGGTCTCACTTTCCACAAACGGTCGTTGCTGTCGTGGGGTCCATTCACGTCAACTATATGCAGGCAGTTACGCAGCTTTTCGAAGCGGTTTCGTGACATGTTTACACTTGACAAAAGCTCCGTTTTCAGCGACGGCTTCCAGTACAAGCGCAGCCGTGGGTACCGCATGACACCCATAGCCAAATGCAAAGAAATTAGTTTCCTTATTTCTTCCTCGTTTGTTTGAACTGATTTTCCCTCTTGAAAAATAGAATACATGTTCGTCTTGTCGGCAAGCTCAACGAACACACTTTTTGGGACGTACTGAGAAAAATAGTCATAGGGCGTGGGGAGCGAATCGAGGTCATTCTCATTTTCATCCCCAGCGGTGTGAAACTCAGTCTCCGGTTTTGACGATGCCCTCCTTCTCCACGACATTTTCTCCGTGGAAACTTTGTCACATTCTTCATCGGTGGAGGTTGCCGATTCATTGTCTGAAGCGTCACCCATATCTGCGAGAGAAGGCTCTTCGTCAACCTCATCGTCGTCGTCCTCCACCTCCGACAGGTCGCCGTTTCCCAATGCCGCGAACATAATATCGGGATCTTCAAGGCGCACATGTCTTGAACGGGGTCTCCCTGCCGACGAGTAAAATAACCCAGGGGCGAAAGTCACCTCTGCAATAATAAAAAAAAAAAAAAAAAAACAAGACAACGGCCGCTGTTACTCACAAGAACGCCATTCCACCGCATAGAACGCACGCCAAGTATTCACAACCTCTAAGCCCTGGTGTCCTTTATTTAGGACGCGCACATTATCGCGCGTTGCGGGTAATGCATGCATCGGAGGAAAAACTTTTCACTATATTTAGAGCCTTGACTATGTCAGAAACAAAACAAAAAAATACGATCGTGAATAACGCAGTAGTTATTTAGTTAAAAATGTGTCAAAACATGCGCTTACCATGGCTGCTGCCTTTGCTGCTGTTCGCCATTTTCTCTTTGCCTTGCCGGCGTTCCGAGGAAGACGACGACGAAAACAATGATGTCTATGCCACTGGAGCTGTCTGAGGAACAGCTCAACTGCTTGTTTCAGTTTTTCGTGCATTAGTGTTTCGGTTTGAAAACGTTTTCTTCGTGTCCTTTTTATAGGACACCAGGGCCGAAAGGGTTAACGGCCGCTTGCGTAGGGTGGTCCTGACGCTGCGAAGCCGGCAGAAAAGTAAGCAAGGCCGCCTGAACGGAGAAGTACGAAACGTAGCGCTGAAAGTTGACCGTCTGAATTCCCTAGAAAAAAAAACGTGATCGATTCTATCACTCGTTCTGGAAGTTGGTAATGATGTGTTGGAGTCGCAGCTCCCGAGGCGCACCCCGAAGACATCTTGCATAAACGTTGGCAGCGAGCGGATTTCGGGTTTCCTCAAATCGTATTAATTTTGACTCCGTGGGGTTTTTTAACGACCACCTAAGTTCAGGTGGTCGTCAACCCCCCTTCTTAATGTGGCTGCCGCGGTCAGGATCGAACCCATGACCTCGAGCAAAATTCGTGTTAATAACCGTGGTAGCTTTGCCCCTATGCAAAGCTACCACGTCGAACACAGAAGTGTTGAATTGAAGTGCGACGCCTAGACTCTACGGTGCTACGATGTCGCCTAGACGCTACGCTGCTTTAATGCGGCTTTGAGTCTGCATGCCGTGCGTCAGTTTCACGCTTCAAATATTTGCATCGTGTTTATGTTTCAGAAATAGCAGGAACGTACCGTACCCCACCTTGAACCTAAATTATTCTCGTTTGTCCACAACCGCTGTCGTGCGTAGTGTATAACTAGGGTGCCTCGAGGGCGCGCGCGCATCGAGGCGCCCTAGTAGTAGCGTTTCCTCGCCTTCTGACGTATCATTTTCCCTCTCCCGCGCTCCCCCCACTTGAGTTGCGAGGGAAGAGTGTCAAGGCTGGTATTCCCTCGTTTCGTGGCTGCGTATGTTCTACCCATTCTCCGCAATGCTTTTGCAGGGGGTCGGGGATAATTACAGCTGTGAAGAAGCTAATGTGGCGAAGCCCAGGGAGCTTCAGAGGGCATTGCGCACGTTCGATGCGGTGCAAAGGTACAAACCACCTTCTCGCGTCGCCTTTCCTCTCTGCCGCGCTCCTGTCATGTATGTATACACACGGTTTCAACCACCCATCGGCGCGGCGTGCCAGACAGCACCCGAAGCAGCAGTGGGAAAGTCGAAGGAAGGGGCAAAGAAAGCTTCGCTTTAAAATGTGGGCAAATCCCGCTGTGATGATGTACGCCAACGCGCCATGGCCTAATCATCGAGGCCACTTGCGAGTCTACAGCGCCGCGCGAGCTTTGTGTGCAGTGAAGACGGCGGCGACGACGTGCCGCGTGGGTTTGGCAAGTGTCGCAAGAAAACCAATATATGAAACAAATCTCCAATCGAAGAAGTCCACGGTTGACTAGACATAATAAGAGAATGAGGAGAGTGCGAGGGAGCTGATTCTCCAGCACGAGCTTCGTTCAATGGTCCGGTGATATCCGAGCTGCCGGCAACTGCGCATATCACTGCGGGTAGATATCGGCAGTTTTCTTTGACCGAAGGCCGGAAAAGCCTGCCATTAGAAAAATCTACAGACTTTATGCATCTAAGTTATTCTTTGAACCGACAATGGTGTCTTAACCCCCAATTCAAAGTATCATTTACCAGGTTACGTTGCCGTATTCCACCACTTTATTCTTACTTGCAGAGCTGTAGTCCGGCGGTATCCCCTTTATGCTACCTCTACAATGAACCGGAATCCATATTTTTATATTTATTTATGTAATTAGAAACCTAGCTCGCCCAGTTGGACATTATTGTAGGGGAGTCGAAACAAAAACCACAGTAAAAATAAGGAAGCGGACAGTTACAGGTGTCACTTGAACATTTAACTCAAGCGCAATCCTGCAAGGACGAGAAAAAGATATTTGTGACAACATTACCATCTAACTGATTACACTCGTGAATTGTAAAAGCAAAAGAAGATTGCGCAAGTACATCCGTGCGACATCTTATTTCTATAGTCGGGCACAACATTAGAAGGCAGCGGCATTTGCCCCCTCAAAGGCGGATGCATACGAGCCACCACCAATGGGTGTGCACTAAAGACGCGTCATGAGCCGGACGGCCGGTGTCCCCGCCGACGGAGAACATGGCACCCGCGCTTCAAGCCGTGGCCAGTCGCGTCAGCGGGACTATTTCTTTAGTCGCGGAGGAAATCGGCTGCTGCGCTTCGGTGATCTGGGCGGAGCCTCTCCTGTCTTCTCTTAAGTTGTACCCAACTATAGAACCTTTTTAGCACGATCATTTCTGGGCGGTATCTAATATGAGCACATCATGTATAAACTTTTATTAGTACAAGTTTCATCATAAAAATGGAATGAAAAAAAAAAAATGTTATCGCAAGAAGTTCCTTCGCTGTTGAAGAGGCTTCCAACCTAGCTCATTCTTAATGTGAGTTATACTGAATTAAAGATATAATTACCACTGACAAAGCGTGTAGCACGGTTTTGCTTGCGTTCAAGTTTATAGATTAGCGTTTGGGCATGAAGATTCCATACTGTACAAGCAAATTCAAGGATTGGACGCACATTGGTGACATACAGAGCTTATGTAAGGCGTTTTACAGCAGGCTTCAAGTTACGTTTAATGAAATTTAACACACAAAACCATCGATCACTTTTTACTATCGTGTCGGCGGTTTTCTACTCAACGAAAACGATGTTTGGAAATTCCGCTACGTAATGTATGACTGTCTATGCAGTACTGTTCTGTTATCACTTGGAGCAATGGTATTAAAATAGAGCCGCAGGAACGTTTGCCGAGCCAGGCATAATTACCTCTGTGACACAAAAGATTACCTTGTTAATATTTTCAATTTTCCTTGATTGCTCTATTTCTCCTGCCATAAAATATGGATTTAGAAAACTCGAATAGCAAAAGGCCAAAGTCACAGTAATAATATTATGAATATTATGATTCAAAATATAACTTCCTCATTCTTTACGTCTACCCTTTAATTACTTTATGTATACAGCCGAACTCGGATATATCGAACCCACATATAACAAATTATTGTGTATATGGAAGAGCTGTAAAATCCCCTTGAAAATATCATACAATTTTCGGACTTCTGCACGCGCATATATTTAGAACGCCCACTCACCAGCGCACTCGAAAGTGCACTTCTTTGTGCATTTTGAGGTCTTATGGCACCTGGAAAGGGAGAAGAGAATGTGCAGTCATTTGAGCCATGTGGGTTGTGTGTGTAGTTAGTTCAACCCCGTCGAACTGTTCGGTTAGCCCGCGATCTACCTCGATTGTCAACTTCCTTGTTTCCGATTTTCGTGGCGTCGTCGTGTGGGTTGAGGGCCTATTCGTGAGTTCATTTTCCGGAAGCGATGACCGCTGCAAGTGTAAAGAAAAGAATCAACTTGGACTTTGCAATGTAGTTGAAAGGGACCCAGCAATATCTTTGTAGGTGAATAAATTTTGCTAGAAGCGTGAATTGCTGGGCTAGTTGGTTCATTTTCTAAAGCGAAAAAAAAAAAACAGCGAAAACCAAGACGCAGGACCAGAAGGAGGCAAACACACAGACAGTCGCCGGACTTACAACTGATTTATTTGAAGCATCTACGTACTTTATACACTGCTTTTCCTGCGCATGCGCACGTGCAGACGAAGGAAGCCAATCAGCCACGGTTGGTGAAACCTTGACAAAAGAAATGAAGAAAGCGCGTGAGAATTCAGATCACCCATTAGAAGAAACAAAAAACATTGAGGTGATTCCCTACTTCCATAAAATTTCCCATGGGTTGAAAAAAAATTCGGTGTTAACTTGGTTTTGTCAGCCCAGGGGAGGGTAGGGAGGGGGTAGGCCGCGTACTACGCTGCGCGCTCCCGCCCGGGGCTGTATTTAGAAAGCTATCTGCGGCGGGGGCAGAGTCCTTCCTCCCTGCGCTGTGTTTTCGTGGCTTAGTTCGCGTTGATGCGAGCGGCGGGACCGTTGCGCTGCTCAGCACGAGATCGCGGGATCGAATCCCGGCCGCGGCGGCCGCATTGCGATGGAGGCGAAATGCAAAAACGCCCGTGTGCTTGCGTTGTAGTGCACGCTAAAGAACGCCAGGTGGTCAAAATTATTCCGGAGCCCTGCACTACGGCGTGCATCATAATCAGAATTGGTTTTGGCACGTAAAACCCCAGAAAGAAGAAGAAGCGAGCGGCGGGACGAAGGTCAGTTCGCTCGCTGCTGCCGCTGCGCTTCCTCAGTACAACGTTTTCACAGCGAGTTTCCGCGGTGATCTAGGGAGGTGCGTTCATGATTGCTTGTGCGCGCGTGACAACACACTTGTTAATTTAGTTAGTCTAAGTGCCTATGTTTACAAGTTCATACGGCCGTTAAAACTACTATCCTCACTTCGTGCAGCTGTCCACTAGTTTGCTATCGCAATCGATGCTTCGCCTTTCGTGCGACACGGCGACTTTTTTTTTTTTTGGAATTGCGTGCAGTAACTTAGCAGCCTTCGGAAGTGTCAATCGGTAAGCCGCCGTTTGCCTCAGGGCGTTTTATTTTATATATAGAATTACCTATATATCGAATTTTTACAGCGAAAGCTGTATATGGCTAGGCGAAACGAAAAACCGTTCCTCCCATGTTTCGCTAAACTTCTCCATTGGCTGCGCCGTCAGTTACGTCGTTCTCTGCGTCGCACGCAAACGCGAGTGCCATTGGCAGCGCCGTTAGTACGTCGTTCTCTGCGTCGTACCCAAGCACGCGCGCCTGCTCTGCCCGCAACCCCGCCTCATTGGCTCGCCGTTGTCGCATGCGTTCGATATCTCGAGTTAGCTCGGCGCGGTGGTTAGCAGCATCCGCCCGCCATTGGCGCTTGCGTTCCACTTCGCGATTTCAACGTGGACGTTTCGTCGCAGCCGAAGCCAAAGTGCCGCTCGAGAAACTCCCGCTGGAAGCGGGCGTTGGCCCCGGCGAACGCGTTCCCGCCATTGCCACGTTGACGCTGCTCTGCCCGCAACGCCGCCTGCTCGGCTCGCCGTTGTCGCATGCGTTCGATATCTCGAGTTAGCTCGGCGTCGTGGTTAGCAGCATCCGCCCACCATTGGCGCTTGCGTACCACTAGAAACACAAACATGTAACCAGTAATTGAGAAACGCTTCATTACAGCGTCGGGATTAACCCACTGCTAAACACCGGGGCCGCACGTTTCAGCTTCGCTGGTTAACCATCTGTACTGAGTGCTTGGGCGGTGATTTTTTTGTGATCCCCTTCAGATTCGATATACCCGGGTTAGACTGTTCTTAATTTAGGATCGAGAGAGAGAGCGAGGTTTATTTGCAGAAAGGCAGAGCGGTCGGCTTGAGCGTTAGGTTGCTCTGGCCTGCTACTTTACACTGGGGAAGGGGGAGGGGATAAAAAGAGCGATAAATGATGATGACAAGATTAGGAGGTGCGTATGTACATGTCCATCACGTTGAGATCATACTAGAGTCGTGCATCGAGTCCAGTGGCTTGAAGGAAGGCTACAGTCGCTTCGATGACGACATCTGCGCTGTTGGCGTCAGGCCAAAGACCTACTATTCCCGTCTATGCAAGGCTGACTACTTCATTATATGCCAGTTTATTTCTTGTATTATTGGTTTCGTTCTACTCTTCGATGAATAATTTAATTACCCTTGTTTATCTTTTTTATCATATTACCACCCGATTCGTGACCTACCCCCCATAGAAGGTTTGTGCCATTAAATAAGGCATCGTCGATCATCATCATCGTCGGCGTTTTGAAGCAGGGAAGCCGGCTATAGTGCAGAAGTGGGAGCTTGTTGAGTGCTTGGACCCGGACTAGCCGGCTCAATGGCCTGTCGTCCCCCGACAACGGCGTGGCACGATCCGTGCGAGGAAGGTGGCTGAGGCTTGGCGGGCGCCTGGATCCGGGCTCGCAGAGGCATCCACCCAGATAAACGTGTCTCTCCGAAGACCTGTGGCGTCTCTTGCATTGTGAGGAGAAGCGCGCGGCGTCTCGATGACCAAACAGGTGGAGGACTCGGCCATTATTGAGCGTCTTCGAAAGTCGCTGCTCTGCCTTCGTCGCCGGGATTTTGTTTTACGGAAGGAACTGACATCCAGGGAATATTTTTCTTCCAAAGTTTTATTGAGAATGACTGTGGCCTTGTAATTGGTACTTTGAATTAATCGCGACGGCGTTGGGCCCAAATGATTCAAGCCCATATAGCACTGTTTGATTTTGCTAATATAAAATGTAGTGTTGCTGTTTGCGAATTAGCAGCTGTATTTGTTTATTTCTGGCACTCGAGGCAACACCTAATACAATAATACAAGAACCAACTTGTTACAGTGCCATTGGGAGTTGGTCGCTCTGTAATAGACTTTTTTGACACCAGCTTGGGTTACGAGTTATTTGCCATTGGCTATGCGCGGATTTCGCGCCGGCGGCACTAGTTGGCGCTGCGTGTCCAGAGGGAAGCGCGAGACAAGAGCACGGCTACAGTACACGCCTCATAAATGACGCGTTTCGTCTATTCGCGCACTTGATAGTCATCACAGACAAGTTCTGCCCGAACTTTCTTTGCTTTCGAGGCAAAGTACGTTCGACGCATATTGCCTATTTAATGCACCAGCGGGGAAAGTACATTAAAGATCCTCTTCGTCACCCTGTACAGACGTGGGGCAAGTATATTGCTACGTTACACTTCAAGAAGATAGCTGCCACTGCATGAACTGAAGGCGATGATGCGCCTTGCTTTATGCCACCCGGTTCATGGCCTGTACCGTACAGTGGGCACGCACAATATGTGCAGACCATCATCATCGCCAACATCATTGAATGAGGGCTGGAATTTCCACTTTGGACCATGCTATCGGTAAGAACTGACAGTTCAGCGAGTTGGTGTGGGGACAATTTTCGAAAGGGGACACCATAGGTGCTTCTTAATTCTTGTCTGTGTTTCTTCTGCAGTCCTTGCTATATACTTGTAGACGTAAATACTTTCCTGCCTACATTACTTCGACGCATATACGTCATTACTTCAACGAATATACTAAGTCACTCATAAATTATATGTTTTGCTTGGGGCTCACTCGGATTCCGACTCACCAAAATGTTGCTCAGCGGAGCTCACTCGGACTCAAACAGCAAAATTCTGCGAAGCTTCGCTCACTCGGACTCACGCTCACCAGAATTCTACTCGGCTGGGTTCACTCTCGACGGGTCTGTGTGAGCCTGAGTGAGTCGGCTCATGAGATGAGTTTGCCGAGCTACGCTTCCACGTGACATCTTTGGTAAAGGTGTAATACGCTGCGTGGCCTCAAGTGGTCTATGTGTCTTTGTTACCTCGACGATGTCGTGGTTTTCTCGCCTGACTTTCCGACCCGCCTACTTCGCCTTCGACATGTTTTGACGTGTCTCACCAACGCTGGTCTGCAACTGAACCTCAAAAGTGCCGCTTCGCCGCGCGGGAGCTGACCATCTTAGGCCACACCGAGTCCAAGCAAGGCGTTCTACCGGACCCTTCGAAACTTCGTGCAGTCGCTCAGTTCCCGCAACCTACTAACGTCAAAGAACTACGCAGTTTTGTGGGCCTGTGCTCATATTTCCGGCGCTTTGTCCGCAACTTCGCATCGATCATGTCGCCCTTGAGCCAGCTCCTACGCAGTGGCGCGGACCTCTCCTCCTGGTCTCCTGCATGCGACGCCGCGTTTGCTAGACTGCGTCGTCTTCTTACCCCTCCACCTAATCTTCGCCATTTCGACCCGACAGCTGCAACTGAGGTACATACAGACGCCAGCGGGGTCGGTCTTGGCGCCGTCCTCGCGCAACGCAAGCCCGGCTACTCCGAATACGTGGTCGCCTATGCGAGTCGTACGCTGACAAAAGCAGAGGCCAATTACAGCGTAACTGAAAAAGAGTGCTTGGCTCTAGTATGGGCGCTTGGCAAGTTCCGCCCATACTTATACGGTCGCCCATTTGATCGGGTAACGGATCACCACGTGCTTTGTTGGCTCGCCACGTTGAAAGATCCATCTGGCACCGAACAACGCCGTGACCCGTGGATCGCTTCTCTTTTCGCCTATCTTTCTGGATCTTCGACCACTCCTGTATCCCGATCCCTCCGACGCCAAACTGTTCATTTCGCCATTCGTGATCAGCTGATTCACTGACGCAATTAGGCTCCCGAAGGCCGTAGATGGCTACTAGTCATTCCCCGCAGCTTGAGGTCTCAAATGTGTGCCTCCTTTCACGACGATCCGCAATGTGGTCACGCCGGAGTATTTAAGACTTACGAACCTATCAGCCACCGCTACTACTGACGGGGAATGTACACTTTTGTACGAAAGTTTGTTCAGTGCTGCCCTGACTGTCAACGTCGCAAATTACCACCTTGCGTCTGGCGCCTTGCAGCCGCTTCCGTGCCCTGCCAAACCCTTCGATCGCGTAGGCATTGACCTCTACGGCCCGCTTCCCATGACACCGGATGGCAATCCGTGGATCATAGTTGCTGTGGACCATTTGACACGCTACGCCGAAACTGCTGCTCTACCGAATGCTACAGCGCGGGATATAGCCTCTTTCGTCCTGCATCGCTTCGTCCTTCGACATGGCGCACCTCGAGAACTTCTAAGTGATAGAGGTCGCGCCTTCCTCTCCGAGGTCGTCGAAGCTCTGCTTTCAGAATGCCACATTATTCATCGAACGAGCACGGCTTACCATCCGCAAACTAACGGGCTCACGGAACGGTTTAACCGCACTCTCGGTGATATGCTCGTGAAGTACGTGGCATCTGATCATGGCAACTGGGACCGCGTACTTCCGTTTGTAACGTTCGCATACAACACCGCGATACAAGCTACTACAGGATTTTCACCTTTCTTCCTCCTATATGGACGGGAGCCATTGCATACCGTCGACACTCTCCTTCAATACCGTCCTGACGCTTCCGAGTGCCCACCTGTGTACGAAGCTGCCCGACAAGCCGAAGAGTGCCGCCAGCTCGCGCGCACCTTTACGTCACAAGAACAGCAGTGGCAGAACGAAGGACGCGGCGACTCACTGCCCAGTCCCACGTATGACCCAGGGTCTCTTGTATGGCTGGCTGTTTATTGCCAAACTCCAGGCCTTTCCTCAAAACTCGTCCTAAAATACGAAGGGCCTTACCGCGTCTTGGAGCGAACGTTCCCGGTGAATTTTCTCATCGAGCCACTTTCTCCACCTGACGACATGAGCCGGCGTGGACGTGACCTCGTCCACGTGGCGCGTCTCAAGCCCTACCATGACCCTCTGCCAACAACCTCTTAGGTCACCAGGATGGCTCTTTTTCTGCGGGGGCGATTGTGAAGAAGAACACGCGCCTCCGTCCAGCGGCATCGCCAACGCCCGGCCCGCTCTGCTCGCGCTGTTGGTCGCTGGTGTTTTTGGAGACGGTGCTCCACGCTGCCTGGCCGTTCTTGGAACTCGTAGCGTCCTTGAGGGACACCGTCAATAAATCTATTCTCAGAGTATTCAGCACCAGTGTCTACTAGCACAGAGATTTCTCCCGCGTCGACGAGCACAGGTATGCTGATTGAGAACTTGTCTCCAGGCAGAGGTACAGGCGTCGTAAAGTCTCTGGATATCGACGTCGTCACATCTTGGATACCGGCATCGTCGAATCTCCGTCGGGTCGAGGACGCGTCGATTGGAGGTCTTCAGCACGTCGCGTATCAGCGGCCTCACCTCGAAAGGTCGCTGACGTCAGTTTTCCAGGCGAGGGCTCGGAGCCCGTCCCTGCGTCATCCCCGAAGAACCCGCACGACTGATGGCGATCGCGACTGGCGTCTTGGTGACTGTGGCGCGCGCTGCTGGGCGATTAACTCTTCAATATTGGGCGGCCTCTGTCCGAACCGGGGTTGAGGTGAATTGGCAGCAAAACCCTGCAATCCAAGTTGGCCGTAGTGGCACTCGCGATATACTTGACTCGCCTCACCCCAATAGTAACCAAGCGGTCGTCGGTCGGGCGTGCGCCAAATGCTCGATTTACGAGTGACAGGGCGGGTGCCTTGAAAGTAAGGAATCGCCTGTGCCGACTGAAGAGCAATGTGGGGGGTAACGGGAGCTAGTGGCGCTGATACAGGGATGGAGCGCCTCAAAGTGTCTCCATAAGTCACACGCTAGAAATCGCTCGCCGCAGATGGTGATACCTTCGTAGGCAAGCTGTGCCTCAACGCGAGAGCGTAAGTTCGGCGCCGAAATTCACTTGCCTGGGATGTTTTTTTTTTCGGGGCGAGGTTGAGTTACCCTAAGCGCATGCTGCACTTTGTCATGCACGATGTCGGCGATGCAGTTGACAGTTGGCTGCTGTGCCCAGTGCAGCTGTTGCAGCTCGTCGCGGACTAGCGGACGTATTAGCTCGCGGAGCACTTCAATGTCAGTGGCGAAAGCTCCCACACCGAAGGTTGTCGAAGCGGAATTTATTTACCGGTCGTACTGGTTCGACCGCTGCTGCAGCGCCTTTTCCATCGCAACGGCTTTCGTGAGGAACTCGGCAACCATCCTCGGCGGACTGCAAACAAGCCCACCGCAAAGCTGCTGTTTGACATCCTGCATCAAATTAGGGAGCTTCTTGTCTTCCGGCATACTAGGATTGGCTCGCCTGAACAGGCGGGTCATGTCTTTCACGTACATAGTAACACTTTCATTGGGCTTCTGAGCGCGCGACTGGAGGGCCGGTTCTGCTCGCTCTCGGTGATCGGGACTCGAGTAGGTCTCCAAAATTCACTGACGCAACTCACGCCATGACGTCAGGGCCTCATCGCGGTTCTGAAACCAGGTGTGAGCGCCGTCCTCGAGGCTGGATCCTCAATGTCGCTTTGTCGTCGCACTCCTTGAAAGCTGCTACTCGCTCAAAGTCGTCCTGCCAGTATTCCACGTCTTCAAAGAGGTCACCATGGAAGGAACTTGGCACTCGCGGGTTCTGCAGCGTGTAATGAGCTGGTATACTGTCGCCTCCGTACCTTAAACCATGGCCATTGTTCTCCCAGATGATGGTACAATCTCAGGAGGCAGTCCCTGAATGTTCCGGCTGGCACGGTGTACTGGTGTAAGCTCCGGTATGGCGCTAATGTTTTTGCTGCTAGGAGGGGTCTGTTGCATAGGTCGAGGGTACCCAGCACCTCCACTAGAAATGCCACGTTTTCGGGAAACAGGCGACCTTAAGTCGAAGCGTAGAGCCCGGGACTCTAACCGCCGACCGAGCACACGAAAAACTCAAGCGTCTGGGCGAGGATCGGCCGGTCTTCGTCTGCCTCTTCACTGGCGTCCGTCAAAGCAGGTGCCAGCACATGGCGCGTGCACTGGCGCGCATTTTCTTCTTTCTAATTCTGCGACACCTGTTGTAAGGTGTGGCAATATATAGGAACCTCACGGCGACGACGTCGGCAAAAATTCTCTTGGAGTTTCCATATAATTGCTATCGTAATAATAAAACATCGTACTCGTGTATAACGCCTGTCCTTAGGGCTTGGAATTCCATTGCGAGTGTCTGTGCAGGCATTTACCAGTAACTGGACGTACGCTTATAAAGTGCCTCCAAGATGCCCAAATATGCAGCGAAATGCAGTGCTGTTGCAGATAAGCCTCAGCCCGAGGAAAATGGAGTAAAAGCAACTGTTATCTGGAACCCTTATACGCTTTACGATACCTTCTCAGTACGTATTTCTCGAAACTGCTTGTACTACGCACAAGCGACATGATCTTCTTAGCCAAAACGATATGGCTTGAGTTCTGGCTGGCTTCATGTCTGCAATTACAACGCGTTCCTTAAAATAATAATGAGGAAATTACTTGTGGAATTTTAAAGAACTGATTGTTCAGGCCTCATTAGCCTGATTGATCGTGTACTCCGCTTACAAGTAATGACGAGCGCTTTTGCTTCAGGTCTACCTCACTCCTTATTTGCGATATACCAACGCAGCGCAGCATCCTCTTTTCTCTTAATAATTGAGGCGGGCTGGAGCTTGCCAATCGGTAAAGTTGGAAAGTTTCTAGATTACGCTGTGTTGTTCCTGTTGATTTGTTCCTTTTCGTGTTGGATTATTAGAAATATGAAAACGTATAGTTGTAGCCTCTACGGAAAACTTTATTTCCCGTCCTCCACTAGCCTTAAATGACTCACAGTGTCTCCGTGGATTTCCCATTAGGTGTATTTTGTAGCTTAAGAATTGCGATACTTCAAATGTATCGAAAAGACAGATTCTTATGCACATCTTTTTGAACGTATGTATTGTTCTTTTATATGTGCATTCTTCCCTCGCACCATCTTTGAATGTATCTTTACCTCTGACAACACTACATAGCACCGACTTGTATTCGCTAATTAAGACTTAGCTTGTTACTGCGAAAATGTTTTTGCATCAAGCCAGGTGGTTATTCCTTGTTTTACTGATCGTTGCCGACGAATAAGTGTTTCTTGCGGTTTTCATAACATCTTTGTTCGCCTGTTAAGCTTTATCAAACTGGGATAGTTTTACAGTCCTTTTATTTTGATGGAATGATTTTTCGCCTACTTTGTGCTCCTGGAAGGTTTTTTTATGCCTGCAGTATCCTTGTAATAAGAGAAAGTCGCAGTTTCGCACGAAGTAAGGATAGTAGTCTTATCGGCCATATGAAGTTGTAAATGTTCGCATGCTGACTAAATTAACAAGCATGGTGTCATGCGCGCACAGGAAACAAACACATCGCTCGATGACAACGAAAGCTCGCTGTCAAAACGCTGAATTGAGGAAGTGTGGCAGCAGCAGCGAGCGAATGCTGTATCTCGCTTCAGCGGAACTAAACGTTGAAAGCACCGCGCATACGAAGCTACCGGCACTCGGCGCTCTTTGTGAACATCGCTGATCACTTTCAAGATACGGCGCGCGCGCCGTATGCAGCAAGCGCCGGAGTAGAACCCGTCTCTCCCTTGCCCCCGCACCGTGCCTCACGCGCGAAAGGCGACGTGCTTCCGCCCCCCGCTTTCCTACCTCGTGCGCGCGAGATTGAGCCGCGATCCTCGGCTGAACCTCGCTAGCTTTCACTCGCACATACAGCGTACAGCGCGCGGCGACGATGTTATCGTGTTTTGACTTTATACGGAACATCACGGCGACGGCATAAATGCGCTTTGAATGTCCATATAATTGCTATCGCAATAAAAAATAATCGCGGCCTGCATTGTTCTTATGCCCCGCAGCTCCATTTTGTTCATGTAGATTGTTGAGCAGGTTTGGGTTTACCTTTCAATGAGTTCGTATTCTTTGGGTACTTTACACACTATCCGGGGGCTGTTATCTATCTATCTATGTAACAGTTTTCCCGCATACCTGGGTCACTGGGTAGTCCGTGGTCGACATGTTAGCTCATTGGGCTGCTGTGCTGATGTATCAGGATTCTTAACGAACCATCGAATGAACTTGGGTGACTGAGTATGCGGCAGTGTGTACGTACGTGTCGCTCTTCAACGAACCTCTTGCACCCCAACATTGGTCTCTGTAGACGCGGGACCGGGTAGGCGCCGTTGTTCGAAGAAACTCCGGCACCGACTTGGAGCACTGGGTATGTGCCACTCCGTCCGTGCTGGTCTCATTAACCTCTTGAAAGATGCCAACTAAGGTAGCTGGGTATGCGTCAATAGGTGTGGGCTGCTCTTTAATCAACGTCTTCGACGCAAATTTAAGTAACTATGTATGTGCTACTGCGAATGTACCGCTCTACAATGACAAAAAGATCCCTTAAGTTTCTCCCATGCTGAGCGCAGTCGAGCCGATGTGACAAAGGCGCCTCCAGGACAGCAAGTCAATGCATTACGAAGCTGTGCCGTAGATGCACTGGTATGTGCCGCTTTCGATGAACTCCTTTCTCGCCAACGCTTTAGTGATCTGCACCATGAATGCACTGGGTACGTGCAGTTGTTCAATCGACCTCTTGCCAACTCGGGTCACTTAGTTTGTGCTACTGAGTGTGCGGAATGCGAGGGAACAATTCTAAACGTTCGCAGACGTCGGCGCGCCAAGCTTCTCCTCTCGTAGGCCACGCGCTGACTTCTTGGCAGTGTCACTAGATGGCGCTGCCAAAAAAGCGCGTAAGAGAAGCTCGATTGTCGTACGAAGCGTTGCTTAGCGTTCGCACGCACCGACGCGGCATCTATTTTGGAGTCCAGGCGCAGGGTTCGCGGCGCGGCGCTAGATGGCACTGATAGATGGCACCGAGCAGAGTTACTGTGCAGAGTTGGGCTTCTGCTTTCCACGTGCCGCTCCGTTGCATTTCGCCAAGCGCAGTCACGTGGAACAGCGAATTGCTGCAGAGAAGCCGACCTACCGCGACGCCGTTTTCTCCTTTTTGTTTCGTCAATTCTAGCGACACCGGCATCAGTGCGGCGCATTTTGTTGTGTAGGAATAGAGTGTACTAGATTGGGGGAGTGGGTCCAACGCAGGTCCAAGCTGAGGCTTTCTTTATTGAAAAGTTGGTGGCGCCACCGTCGCTTTCTCCCGAATGAGCAGCCCCGCGCGCCGGCCGGACGCTTGTCGCGTCGGAGACCCTACCGAAGCTGCATGGAGCTTTGACAGGCGCATACTCGGTGGCGGCAACACTGATGTTATTCCCCACCGATCTATTCTAAATAAAATGGGAAAAAAAGCGGCGGGAAGAATGCAAACGACGGAAGAACGACGGTGTGTTGAACAGACGACAGCTACTCAGCCCGTGAGCTCGCCTCAGCCAATGAGCGCTGCCGAAACAGCTGGAGTCAACGTTTATTGGCCGGAGATTCATATTAAGGCGACGGCAGCACCGCCACAATTTCCACGTTTTTTGCTTCACCCTCGGCGCTTGCAAAGGCGTCCGCTGGACCCACTCCACAATTCTAGTACACTCTAGTTGGAAAAACGCGGTAGCTTTTGCGCGGATGCATTATTCTTTTGTGCGGCTCCATACGTGTTTTCATTTCACGATATATTTTTGCTCGCGCGGGGCAAAGCCATGATAATGGAAACAAGCGCTAACGACACGAAACAAAGCAAACCAAACAAGAGCGCGCGAGAGCTGACGCCAGCAGACGGTAGCACGAAACGAGTTGTCCGGCTGATATAGCATACGAGTACACATCTAGCAGTAGGCGGGTCCGCATCACACCAGTTTCCTGCGGGCACGTCTTCTAAAGCGGCCGCTGCCATTGGTCTCCGCAGTTCGCGGCTCGCGTCTTTCATCTCCATCTCCGCGTTCGCTGTTTCGTCTTTCTCTGTGCTCGTTCGCTGTGTCACGCCCACGCTGAGCTGCGCTCTAAAAAAGTAGCAATAAATAAGATTGACGAGATAATGGATTTGAACGTAGCCCCTGCGCGAACGAGAGGTGGCTTCACTGCGCAAACGTGGTTTGCAAGATGGCGGACCTACTGCAAATCTGGCTGCCTGCGGGAGCCATTTACGTCATTCTAGCCCCATGTGTCCTTCGGAAAGCGCCAAAGAGGAATCTCGCTGCAGTACATGGTTCGTACATAGGTCATTTCGACGGTGGCAATACGTTGTGTCGCTATATTAATTCATTGCTAACCGAATTACTGTCGAGAGTAGATGGTTTTCGTCGCTTTTTTGCGTAACTTACTGTTAAAACCCCTCTGCTGTTCTCTTTAACGAAGTCCATGAAGCAGTGTTCGAAAGTAGTTCTGAGGTGGACGACCATTCAGGCAGACAGGTAAGGAAATAAACAGGAACATAATAAGTAATACACGGGAGTGTATACAAATAGCAGCTGCGCATAGGACATATATTTTAATGGGAGCTAAAACTGCAAGACAGTGCGGAACGTCCGACAATGAGAGGGCAACTCATTCGCTATCATGCACATTCTTATCAGCCTAGGCGCAACGTTTATTTTGTTTATCAGACTTTTATTAGCCTTTTCTGGTATTTACGTGAGCGAAGTCGTGTAATGCATTAAGACCGCCTTGTATCGTACTCCTTGTGAGCGGCTGTAGCTCTCTTTTTGTCATTTCAGAAATAAATTTAGCCGGTAGAAAGAAAGCGGCGAGTGAACTGACAGCTCCAATCGGCGTAACAGTGACGTATATTCGGTCTGTCGTATTGACAACCAGTGTTTTCAGCAGGAAAGTGGCGTTTTGCCTGCGAAGAAAGAAAGGGGGATCAAAACAGGTTTCGTTAAAAATGACCACAAAACACGATGAAGCCCGCACTAACTTTTATCGACTCTAGCAAGTGCTATTGTCCTATAGAATTTTAATTTGGGTAGCTTTAATATGTAAAATCTGATGTACCGTTTTACCCTATTACGGTGTTTCATCAAACAATTTCACAGAACTTTCCAAATACTTCGCTGAAATTTTTATTTAAAATATGTAGGATGGGAGATTTAAGTTTTCGTATTAACCACAAAACAGTTACCAACGAAGCAAGGTTAATATGAAGAGTAAGATTTTTTTTTCGCTTTCCCTGAACTGGGTAAGAATAATTTATGCGAAAGCATTATATCCCTCATGAGGCTGAAAATCCGGCGTTGGCGTGACCACAGATGGTCCAAAAAGGGTACGAACCCTCGACCTTTGGTGGGAGTCGAACCCACCACCGTTGATGTTAATTAAGGCAGAGTTATTTAAGATAGTGTTAATTAAGGCACCCCTACCCATGAGCTTTGGTGGGATTCGAACCCTCGACCTTTGGTGTAATTGAGGCAATGTTAATTAAGATTAAGGTAATTAAGGCACTCAACCCTCGTCCCTTGGTGTGAGTCGAACCCACGGCCTTGCGTTGTGCGCACCTTGTGACGAACACGGTTGGTCACATGACGACGCGGCGCTTCTGTTGACGCGGCCGCTCGACCCACGTGACTCCGCCAGTGGCGCCACAGGACGTCGCCGCGCGTCTGCTGACGTGGACGCAATCCTATCACATTCATCCACGTAGGGATAAATAACCGCCCCTTGAATTTTTATTGTCTCGCCACGCATGCATAAAATAAAAATTAACCACGATGAAAAGCGTTGATGTACAAGCTCTACTTTAGTCGCTGAAATTAGCTTGTTCCGTTTCCAGCGAACCAAGGAATAATAACGGTGTTCTCGACAAGCTGTGCTTGCCTTTGCCGATAATAATATCAATTGATTAGACAACTGCCGGCCGTGATTGCTTAGTGGCTTAGGCGTTAATTGCGCTGGTACACACTAGGTCATGGGATCAAATCCCGGCCGCGGCGGGCGCATTTCGATGAGGGCAAAATGCAAAAACGTCCGCGTGCTGTCCATTGGGTGCACCTTAAATAACTCCGGGTGGTCAAAATTAATTCGGAGTTCCCCACTACGGCGTGCCTCATAATCATATGGCCGGTTTTGGCACGTAAAAACCCACAATTTAAATTTAACTTAAGCAGACAGCTACATTTTGGGCTTGTGAGTGAATGAATAATATTCAGATTAGTTATTACGATAGAAAGAAACCAGCGCGCGGACAACAAAGGGAACCAAGGCAAAGAAGACACCAGAGCGCTGAACTTGCAAATTTATTAGGCAGCGTGACATATATAGACATCTTCATGTTCATATTCAATTTGCGCATGTATGCAGCTTAGCAGTTTATCATCAGGGCGTGAAGCCTGGGCTGCGAAATTTCATTTTTATTACATAATAAAAATCACGTTGAGCTAAGACACTGCTTGCCTAATATATGAATCATTTCTTCTTCTATTAGTTCACGCACTTGTTTGCTGTTACGGCTGCTTATTATTTTCGCTTCATAGAAAGATGGCTGACATGCGCCCATGTTTATCCTATTTATTCATCGTCAACCCTCTGTCAGCATCTTTTCGCATAAGCATTAAGTGTATGGATGCGTTGAAGACATAAATAACAAAGCGATCAACTTTCTACAGTCGCCTTATGTTGTGAGCCGTGTTGGTAACGCTTTTCTCCTTGGGTCGCGGCTCGAAACTCTCCTACATATTGAGAAAGGTAGCTAATTGATGAGGGTGACTTGGTCGGAGTAATGTCTTTTTATATTTTATTTATCCTACATGTCTTTCTGGGTATTTATAAACTATATCTTAGGTACCTTCCGCAGTGACGACTCAAACGTCTGATTGTGAAATGGCTGAATCACTCCTGTTTTTCTGAAACAGTGTCAGATCGTTGTGCTTTGGCGAGAAAGTCATCGTTGTACACAAATGGCTTACATATGAGGTCATCGCAATGTCTTAGGAAACGTGAGCCCTTGAACTAAAATTGATTTTGTCTTTGGAATATCCTGAGAATTATGGGGTTAAAATTCATTTTTTTGCCAGGGGATAACCCTCGCAATGAAATGGGACTAGGCCTCTTACTTAGCCGAAGACCCTTGAGCAATCTGCAGGGTATTCGCGTCACTGTAAAAAGTCACTAAAAATCGTGGACGGGTTAAGTTGTTAAGTTTAGTGGCTTTCTCGCTAAGTTGGCGGCACTTATTCTGACCGTTTGTGTTCTCGTGTATAAATTGGTACTTACTCGACAACCTCGATGATGATTCGCGCTGAAATGTTGGCCCTCACTATCGCTCTGAAGTCGGTCATGAACGTCCTCACGTTCACGGCAAGCGTGACGGTCAGGTTGCGGACAGTGACGTCGGCGTAAACGTACGCGCCGCATTCGTCGATTCGGGCGATGACGTCACCCGACTGGCGCAACCTGGACAGGCCTCGGATGGTTCCGTTGCTGACTTTGACTCGAGCGAGTCTGGCGAACATGTCTGTTGTCAGGGCAGGCAGCGGGCTCGGGTCGAGCTTGTATGAGGTTAGCGCATTCCGGAAGGCCACTTCGAACGTCGTACACCTCGTGCATTGTACTGTAAATGAAGGGCGCAAATTCAAGAACGTAAGCTTACACACTTTTTTATAATGCGCCAAATAAATTGTCAAGGCCAGAGATGAGTTTCATATGTGGCTTTATTGAGGCTTTATCCTAATCTCCTGACGTCAAGTTTACGCAACCGCCGACACAAGCATTAGACGATACCCGCGGCGTTGTTTGAACAGCCCAATCAAATGCTCTCCTAAATTATAGGAGGCCATTTTATTGCGATATCAATTATATGGACACTTCCCAGCGCATAGCTGCCGTCGCCGTGATGTTGTGTACAAAGGCCAAACAGTATTACATCGTCACCGTGCGCCGTACGCTGTATGTATGAGTGAAAGCTTCCGAGGGTCAGCCGACGATAGCAGCTCAATCGCGCTCGCGAGACAGAAAGGCGAGCGGAAGCGCGGTATCTTCTTTCGCGCACGAGGCACGGAGGGAGAGGCGAGGGAGGGAGGCCGGGTGGGGCGTTCTACTCTAGCGGCTGCTGCTAACTGCGCTGCCGCGCGGGCGCCGTATCTTGAAAGCGATCTGCGTCGTGCACAAAGTGCGCGCCCGCGCGGGCCTCATTTCAAAGCAATCTGCGATGTGGACAATTTACGCCACGCCGAGTGCCGGTAGGTTCGTATGCGCTGTGCTTTCGACGTTTAGTTCGCGTTGAAGCGCGAGACAGCACGAAGGTCAATTCGTTCCCTGCTGCGGCCGCGCTTCTCACTTCCGCGATTTGACAGCGAGTTTCCGCGATCATCGAGCAAGATGTGTTCATGCGTACCTGTGGGCGCATGACACCGTGCTTGTTGATTTAGTTAGTAAGCGAATGTTTACAGGTTTTGTACCTCCTAACTACTATCATTACGTCCTACAGTTGGCTACTAATGTGCTACTAATCGATGCATCGCCTCCCTGGCGAAACTACGGCATTTTTTGTTTGCTTTCAAAGCAAACACGCTTGCCTACCGTGAGTTTTTTTTTTTGAAGAACTGGCTGACAAGAGACGAGGCGTTCGCATAAGTGGAGAGAGTGTCGGTGTGTCCGAGCTAGCGCAGTGAAAGTAGATAACCGGATCAGGAGGGTGGTGCCAGTGTGAGCAATTGGTCCGCTACTGCTTGCTTAGCTTGCAGTGGCTGCTCAAAAACCGGGGTGGCGTGTAACGGTAGGTAAAAAATGCCGCTAAAATGGATCCTCAGCGAAGAAGAGATGGCGGATTAAAGTCGTATAGGTACCGAAAGGGCTCGACAACGTTATATGGTTACTTTTAGATATAGCGCAAATAAGTGCACATACACACGAACAAGAACCCGCCGTGGTTGCTCAGTGGCTATGGTGTTGGGCTGCTGAGCACGAGGTCATGGTATCGAATCCCGGCCACGGCGGCCGCATTTCGATGGGGGCGAAATGCAAAAACACCCGTGTACTTAGATTTAGGTGCACGTGAAAGAACCCCAGGTGGTCCAAATTTCCGGCGTCCCCCACTACGGCGTGCCTCATAATCATATCGTGGTTTTGGCACGTAAAACTCCATAATTTAATTTACACGAACAGGACACGACAGACGCGGACCAGCGCTTATGCACTATATCTCAATGCAACTACGCTAGACCAACTAGCCCAACAGACGGCCCTTCTGAATGTTATATGGCCATGCAAAGCGTTTTAATATACGCAGAGAAATCCACTCTCCCCGCCCGCGCCTAGTAGCCAAAGTAGCCCGCGTCGAGCAGCCAACGTTTAATTCTTTCGAAACGGTCCAGTACCGGGCTATTAATAATAATAATAATTTAGTTTTGTTTGACATGTTAATGCGAGCGCGTAGTTTAACGTGGTGCCTTTTTGCGGTTTTGTGAAGTTCAACCGAGAGCTCTATAAAACATTATTTACATTGAAATGTCATGTATGAAACAAGACCTTCAGGACTCCAGGTGATTGGGGGAGCTCGCGATCCAGATATAAAACACCTAGCCTGCGCAAAACATTCGGGTTATACTCTGGTAACTGTCCTGCCATTTTTGTTCTTTTCTGTATTAGGAGACGCAGTTTCGACACGGGCATATACGTGTATAGCTGGTAACAGCTGGAGTGTTGACCCGCCGCGGTGTCAGTCAGCTAAGCAGTCAGTTGCGCTGCTGAGCACGAGGTCGCGGGATCGAATCCCGGCCGCGGCGGCCGCATTTCGATGGAGGCGAAATGCAAAAACGCCCTAGTGCTTGCCGTGTGCTTGCGTTGTAGTGCACGTTAAAGAACCTCAGGTGGTCAAAATTAATCCGGAGCCCTTCGCTACGGCCTGCCTCAAAATCAGAACTGGTTATGGCACGTAAAACCCTAGAAAGAAGAACATCTGCAATGTTGAGATAATGTTTGCCGTCTTTTGTTTATTCTAGTTCGTCGTGCCATTACTTACACCACATGTGTGGCAGTGAACCTTGTATTGTGACTCGATGTACGTTACCCCTTTATAGCCATGGGTGCTTTACGTTTCGACTGTGGTGCTGCTAATTTGTTAAGTATACTACGATAACTCGTGCCAAATTTAGGTTTGCGGGTGCTTAAATATGAATACTTACGCTCTGTACGCCGCTCTCCGAGCGCGTGGACGGCTTCGTCAACAGCGTAGAAGACTTCAGCTTCCAGCCGCTCGTTTACCTTCTTGTTGATATATCTCTGAAGACTGGTTACCTTGTTCAGTAAACGCAGTATTGGGCTTAGGAAGCGGAAGTGGATTTGCACCTCACTGGTATCGTTCATCTCGAGCCGTTGCAACATGAGCTTGTTGTTCACCCTTGAGAATAAAAGGAAGAGAAGGAAAATGGGGGTGTTTCATGGTGCGCAGCAAGAAAATGTGCTCCTCTAAGGGTGTTTTATTGTGTTGATAACTTACTTCCTTACACCCTCATAAAAGACTATGTGAAGACATAAAACAGCCTAGTGAAGCAGGCGACATCAGTTAGGTAGCCATACTTTACAGGCTGTACAGCGATAATTCGAATTCTCTGAAGAGCCCTATGCATGCGAAGAAACTACTTGTTTGTTCCTAATGCCCCATTTGTGCTTTTAATGAACAACGATTGGTAAAGTACTGTGTAATGACAGAAACTGGCTAACTTTAGGAATACTGGGATGTGAAAGTTGTTTTATAATAATTGTGATAACGACTATTAATTATTCGCAACCTATTCGAAAAGTATTCGATTCGCTTCTGGCACTATTTGATTCGTATTCGATCCGGTCTTGAAAATTACTATTCGCACACCTATATCCGTTACTCAATCACTACCCTTGTCTTTAAGGTGCTCGGTGAAGTCATCCCGAAATGTTTTTTGAGATGCTTATAAAAATTGGCAGTTTCGCCCGAAACGCAAAGCATCGATTGCGATAGCAAATTAGTAGAGAGTTATACGAAGCAAAGATAGTAGTTAAATGGGCCGTATAAAGTTGTAAACATTCGCCTACTAACTAAATGGACAAACACGGCGTCACGCGCGCACAGGTAAACATAAACACATCTCGCTCGAGGACCTCGGAAACTCTCTGTTAAAACGCCGGAGTGAGAAAGCGCGCCAGCAAATGCGGGCAAATTGACCTTCGCGCCGTCTCTCGTCTTGCTTCAACGCGAACTAAACGTCAAAAGCGCAGCGCATACGAAGCTACTGGCCACTTTATGCTCATCGCAGATCGCTTTGAAGATGAGGCCCGCGCGGGCGCGTACTTCGCCCGCATCGCAGATTGCTTTCAAGATACGGCACACGCGCGGCCGCGCTGTGAGCTGCAGCCGACGGGGCAGAACGCACCCCCCCCCTTCCTCTCCCTCTCCGTCGCTTCGTCCCCGTGCCTTGCGCGCGAAAGAAGACCGCATGCTTCCTGCCTTCCTCCCTCGCGTGCGCTGCATTGAGCCGCGATTGCCGGCTCACCCTCGTACGTTCTCACTCACACATACAGCGTATGGCGCGCGGTGACGATTTTATCGCCGTTGGACTTTATAGGGAACCTCACGGCGACGGCAGAAATGCGCTTGGGGTGTACAGATAACTGCTATCGAAATAAAAATAATTTAAGAAAAAGCCGTGCTGAACACCCGCTTCGGTTCTAACTTCGGTACATCAGATTGCCAATCGGAAATGTGAAGTGTCGGGCATTCCTCCGCAGTTACTGCAGATAATACTGAAGCACATGAAGACCACAGTGGCGCCTCTAGCTGCTATGATAGACTAGCGCTATGATGTTCAGTTTATCGATAACGCACAATCAAGGTAAAACAATTTAAGTGAAGCTTTAGCACTAAAATTTAAAGGTTGCCTCTGCACACTTTATGACAGGGGCCGTGCCACGTCCGCAGTAAATGTAAATAGAGTAGATTGCTCCGCCACGCACCTGCGAATGTTTCCTCCAACCGATTTAGCATGAACCAGTGCAAAACTTACTGCGCATAATATTGCACCGCCGCCGATGCTACTGACTGAAGCGCTATGATTCGCTGACGCTTGGCAGCTGATCTATAAAACAATAGCATGCTGGAACAAATTCAACGAGGCCAATGGCAGAAAGTGATAGGTAGGACAGGAAATAAAAGCAAAAGCCCTGTCCATGGGCCCTGTCTCTTCAATGACCCACTACGAATGTAATGTACGTCAAGGGTCTGGGCCAGTATAACGTAAAGCTACTCCAAACTGGTTTTATACCATTTCTGCAATCAGCCCTCCGTGATTGGTCGAACATTTTTCGGGCTACCCCCACTTCGCCTGTCTGTCACGCCACGTCACGAAAATGATGAGAGCTCTGCGTTTATATGACGTGTACACACCGATTATGCTTGATTAGACAGAACAAAAGACGCATATTTGTTTGCAGTTCCACATCTTTTTTGCCGTCATCCCTCCGTTATTCGTCAAAAGGTTTGGGGCTGCGCGCACTCCACCTTTCTTTCACGCGACGTAACAAAACCGCGAAAACTCACCACGTCGAAGTAAGGTGTACGCATTGAAGATGCGATATGATGCCGAAAAAAGTGATTTTTTTAATATCCGGAGAGTGCTCCGTTTCGAGAGTGCTAGAAGATGTCTGCTCACCGATTTTTCTGGCACTGACTACTTGTAGCTGCCAGGTAAAACGGATTTACTTGCGCATGATAAAATGTTTTTACGGGGCCGTATAACGGTGTCGAGTCGTTTCGGTATGTATGCGGCATTGCTCCGCCAGCTCTTCTTAGCTGAGGATTCCTTTTAGCGGCATCTTTAAGGCGTCCATTGCGCGCCGTAGCGATTCGCGACTAGCCATCGCAAGCTAAGCAACGGGTAGTGGACCAATCACAGACGCCGGCACCACCCTTCTTATCTGGTTATGCACTTTCACTGCACTAGGTCATGCACACCGAAACCCTATCTACATCTGCGCGCTCCTCACCTCTTGTCAGCCAATTAGACAAGACAAAACAACTAAAGTAGGCAATGTTATTCGCTTTGAAACCAAACAACTATGACCTCCTGTAAACGATGAGAGTGTTTGGTTGGGCGGTTCAAACAATGCGGCTGGTCACCGCTCGATGCTTGCGTTAGTGTTTACGTAAATTTGTCGTCAGTGTTTTGCATTAAAAACAGAATGGAATAGTTTTACGTTATAGGGCGCCAGATTGACATGCGTAGCCTACTGTGACCACGTGAGGTGCTCGAGCTATAACTTAGTGCGAACCGCTGGGAAACAAACCCGTACTGCTTAAATTTTAGTTGCTGTAAATGTTGCAGTGCCTTAGCACTCTTAAATTCTTGAAGGTGCATGTGCCACACAATACTTTTTAGCACCTTGAAAATAACGAGAGAGTGAACAAAGGGTGTTCTTCTAACGAGTAGAGCCACTTACGAAATATTCAAAAAAGGTGGGATTGCAAAAAGGGTGTTTTGATATCCAATCCTCCCTCCAGGGTGTTATTTTCCTGAGTGCGTCTATAAAGTGCACGCGCTATAATAAGTGCTCATCTCATTATTCATGTGCATGGCTATTACTCTCACGATAGGGAACAGTGGGTCTATAAGAGGCTATTTCATGCCACTCTAAAGGCGACTAGGGGAACCAACGAAACTGTTCCTTGCCGTTTATGCAACTTTTATTGATTACGAAAATGCGTTTTTGTCAGGAGGCTTGTAGGTCTTGCGTAGTCAAGGTATAAAAAAGCACATGGATCGCTAAGGTTCCATAACTATTTTACAGAAAAACAATTATTCCGGCCAACGAAGCCGTCAGGCAAGGTAACACAATTTTTTTTGTAATTTTCCGCACGTAGTTCGTGGACAATCGAAGCGTGACTAAGTTGGGACCACCCAGGACGCGCTCTTTCGTTCATGTTTTAGCCAGTTCCTGTAATACCAGCTTTGGCAAGCAGATAAGTAGCAAAGGGAGATCACCTTTGGGAGTGACTGCCAAAGGTGTTCAACTTTGAAATCTCCGGTTCGCGACTGCGGACTTCTAAAGGCAAGGATGATATATCAGCAACCTGTAGCTGCGGTTTGTGATAGTGTCGCGTTGTTCAGCAAGGCTGGGGTGTGACTCACAACCAAATATGAAACTGTTGTTCGAGACAATGCTTAACATAAAAAAAGATTGAAGACCGAGCCAGTGTTAATAATCAAGTTCTTAAAATTTTTCAGTCGACGCCGTCCGAATAGGCAAAAATATGTGAAAGCTGGTGGCCACTATATCTGAATAAAAATCATACACGTAGGACTGCAAGAAATACACTTCTACGCGGTTTGTAAATTGCTATGCATCAGCTGTTTAGCAGGTGCCTGCCTTTCCCATCCTCGCTCTTTGTTGGACTAACAGGGCGCTGCCTGAGTGACAGATTAGGAAAGCATTGTAATTCGGCACAAACATGTCTTGCACTACGTGTAGAGCCTGTGGATGAGAAACGCTTGCGCGGAACTGCTTTGCTTGGTTGAGACACTAAGAAAAATAGCTTGAGCAACGACGATTTCAAGGTTGCGTGCTGAGTGCGTCCATATCCGCATTACATCTTTTGAATACGTATTCGCATTTCTTAAGTTGGACTGCATGTGGGCTTGGTCTTTATTGTGTTTTTCAGGGAATACATGTATCAATTTGAGATGTGATATAGCCAGCATGACATCTGTGATTGCACGCAGGTGTTCTCGGCGTGTATTGTATGCCATGATCGCTTTCGAATAAAGCATTTGTTGCAAATTACCGGTAGTACTAGCGGTAATTCTCAACAAATGATTTAGTTGAGCAGGCAAAGCATAACACATGTTCTGTCCTTCCCACCCATCATTGTCTTATCTGCGCTATAAGCCATATGATGATAACGTCCTAATCGTCAGTTCTTGCCAAGGGTTGCAAAGCTCCCTCTGGTGATCATGGAATTTTGGCGCGCTTTGCGTGCGATTGTTCGTTGGGGACAATGGGAGCGCGCGCGTCTAACGCACAAGAAGAGCTTGAGCGGACTCTCTCTTGAAGAGGGGATAAACCTTGCGTCTATCGCTGTTTCTTCTCCTTTCTTTTTATTCTTCTACAACGTGGCCATTCCCGCAATCCGCGTTTGCACTCGCGTTTTGCTTTTGATTAATACTACGCAAAGCAAGATGAACGGCTTAATCTTTGCGGAGAACATTGCTCATAGCTTGTTTTTATGTGGCTACATATCAGCGATTCTCTCGAATAAGGTAACTCTGCCGCTGCGTAGGCAGGACGGGACATTCAGCTACTTATTTCGTTTCTCGGTCACCGTGCAGCGAAGGCCGCCGTTGTTTTTATTTTGACGTAGCAGCATAGTGCATTGTGGCTTTGATTGAGCGATGAATTCTTGTAAGCCCGATCGTACAACATAGAAGCGCTTGAAATGTTCGGGAATCACTGATGCCAACGTTTCCACAACATATTCGTCATCTATTCGAATAGCTATAAACAGACTCACATCTCTTCGACACGGAGCGATGGCGTCGATGTCTTGCGTTAACGGTAGAAGAGGTACAAACAACACGCAATCATACATCTAGAACGCACAAATTTTCTCAGCTTGATTGAAGACACAGACATAACATTTTTTTCAGCACGTGAATTCAATTGTGAAGAAAGCCTCAATTGGTCTACACGTATTGGCTAGATGTATACACTTTTTTAAATACGAATATCTTGTTAATCTCTACTACAGTTTCAATCAGACTCGCAGTATTTACGGCATTGCTACCCGGCCATGGGAACATAAAACTCACTTTACGCCAATCGACCTACTTCAAAAAAGAGACTCACGAATTATATCCAATAATGCACTGCGACATCGCACAAATAACTTTTTTTACGGTTCTGAATACTCAGAGGTGTGTGACATTGTTAATACAAATTGCGTCTTCAATACTTTTAATTAATACCAAAAAAAACGTTTAGGTAAGTGTCTCGACATTTTCCTCTCGAACAGACAAGTCTTCATTACGTCATCGGTTTCTTCTCTTCCACATACATACTATCCAACTATAGAAGTGAAATATTTCGATATAAACAGAATGATTGAAATAATCACAAATAATGCTTGTTTGCTTGTTTTGAATAGTGTATTTGTATAATGCTTTTTTCTGCTTGGGTGATGTTGTGCTGTTTTGATTATTGTTGAAACACTGCTGTGCAGTTCGTATACTGCTAATGATGTCATGTGCCCCATAGAATTATTTGTTGGGACCCTCTAACGTCTGTTTGTCGCGGCAAATTTGAAATTTGATGTGGGAACAAACAGTGCCGTTCTCTAAGGGGCAAAATTTTTTGTAAGACTCCCCCCCCCCCCTAAATGCATAACATTTGCAGAAAATCAAGCCTGCCGTTGCATAAAAAAGGGTTTATCAAGAATAAACCGAGAACGGCACTGTTTGTTTATGCAAATATGTGCAAGTCAATTTCAATATTATATAACATCAGAACCTTGGTACCAAAATGGTTAAAACTTCAATTATACTATGCCCTTGTTCATTCACATCTACACTACTGTCTACTAATCTGGGGTACAACTACTAAGACAAATTTAGATAGGTTGACAATCCTACAAAAAAGAGCTGTTCGTTGCATAGAGAAACTTAAACGAATTGACCACACAGCGCCATTTTTTCCAAACGAAACATACTCAAAGTAGATCAGTTATTCTAATTAAGGCTTGCTATGTATACACATAAGGAAATTTTGCATGACCCAAATACCCTGTCCACATCTTCGACATCTGACAACTCACAATATCACCTTAGGCATAACCGACTTAGAACACCTATGTTTAGAACCAATTATGGTACTCAGACACTCGCCTACCAAGTACCTCATTTCCTAAATAATAATCGAGAAATCGCTAATATGATTCAGGAATGGAGGTGGGCTTACAGTCTCAAGAAAAAGGTTAGAAATTATCGTTTGCTTAGCTCTTAACACTCCAGCACGCTGCTTAGCTCTCCTATTTGGTCTCGATATTTCTTTCCCATTTTTTTTAGTCTCTACTCGTTCTCTTACATTTTTTTCTCCTATTTGATGTATAATGTTTTGTAACACTGATTAGTATTATTTGTTTGTTTAAATATTTCCTTGTTCTCTCGCATTAACTGATGCTATACTATGTATACAGTGTAAGAATCTTGCTTTTTTGTATTTGATTGCCTGCCGCATACACTTTCTTCATTTTTTTTCTACATTGTTGCACTATCCTTCCTAATGTCCCACCCGCTGAGTAATGTATGGGTACGGGGGCCTCTGTGAGGCAGCTGCATCTGCCTTTAGCCCCTTCATCCCAGACAATGAATTGTCTAAATAAAGCATTACCAAAAAAAACCGTCTCCGTGGGTATAGCTGCTGTTGCGCGCGGTCCGAAGCACGAGCGCTTCGTCCTTTTCTGTGTCGTTCTTGTTCCAACAAACTGCCCCGCGCGCAGAAGTTCACAGAAAGTTTGATTCCAGCGGGTACAGGTGTTGAACGACCCGTTCAACGGTAGATCCGCCCGGTTGTCTCAAGGTACAAGTTCTTGTGTTGCCATCCCTTCTTTTATGGAGCTCCTCCAATCGAACAGTGCTCCATAATTGCCGGGGCTTGCTGGGCTCTTGTGGAAGGACGAGGTCGCCTTTCTTAATTCTGTCGAACGATGTCGTTGACTTGGAGCATTCACATTGTTCTTAACTCTGAGAGTATTCTTTGGACCAACGTTCCCAGAAAGTTCTTCGAGTTTTTTCTCGTTGTTCCCACGCAGGTAGTATACGGCAACCATCGGCTGTGATCTCGCCCCATGTTAAGTCGGGAAGTGCAGATATTCGCTTTTCAACGAGAAAGTGAGCCGGGGAGAGAGGTTCCAGATCTCGACAGTCGGTACAAACGTATGTGATTGGCCGGGATTCGATCACAGCCTCTACTTCAGTTAAAGTTGTTTATAGCTGTTTCTCCGCAAGATATCCCTTGCCGATACACTTCTTCAACGTCAGCTTGACAGTCCTGATAAGTCTCTCGTAAAAACCGCCCCACCACGGTGCATGATCGGCGACAAATTTTCATTTTATTTGATGGTTCGCAATGAAGTTACAAACTTCTTCGTTTCTCCATGACTTCCACAATCTCGAAAGCTCTTTCTTGCTCTTCTTGAATGCTAAGGCGTTGTCGGAATATATAACAGAAGGAAGTCGCCGCCGCGACACAAAGCGTCGGAAAGCGTTGAGAAACTTGTGGCTGTCATGTCTTCTAGTAGTTCGAGGTAAACAGCTCTAATCACGGCGCACGTGGACAGGCAAATATACACTTTGGCGTAGTCATCTGGATATTTAACGTAGAGGGGACCGGCGAAATCTAGTCCTGTTTCTTGAAAGGGTTCCGAAGCAGTCACTCTTTCAGGTGGTAACGGTGCAGTCACTTCGGAGAAAGCTTTGACGTTGTAGCATTGGCACACGATGGATCCTCTGATGACCTTCTTGACTAGCTGCCGTCCTCGTAATATCCAAAGTCTTTCCCCTATTTGTACAAGTGTATCCCGAACTCCTGCATGAAGAAGTTGCCGACGGTAAGACGGTCCTTTGGTAGGACGATTGGATGTTTTTCATCGTATGATTTCTTACTGTATTGTAGGCGTCCTGCGACTCGAAGAACTCCATTGTCGAGGAAGCATGTCACGTCCCGAAATATAGAATCATTTATATGTTGAGCTCCTTTGGAGGCGCGGTCGATTTCAGGAGAAAAGGTTGAGCCTTGAACCTTCTTTACCCAGTATAGTTCGCCGGGTTTTACTTCTTCTGCATTCAGGGTTCCCCGGGACACACTTTTCCGCTTCAACTTCAAGGTAAATCGCAGTATCCAAGCTGTAACACGGTGTAGTCGCGTAAGAGAGCTGTAGTTGTGAATGTCCATAATAGGTGGTTCAGTGTGCATGGCGACTTCCAAGCATGGTACCCGATGAGTACGCTCCTCCATGACACTCGGTGGAAGATCGGTTGAGTTCGCTATACGGTGTGGTGGCCATTCATTGTCTTCACAAGTAAGCCAATGGGGTCCTGTCCACCAGGCTGAGCTTGTTGTTAATTCACGGTCCGAAACTCCTTTTGTCAAAAAATTAGCAGGATTTTGCTTTCCAAGGCAATGTCTCCACATTGTGATGTCCGTTTTACTCTGAATCTCCGTCTCCCTATGGTGAATGAAGTCTTTCCATCTGTTAGGATCGCCGGCAATGCAGTACAGCGCTATCATTGAGTCATTCCAAAAATGCACTAATGTAATGTCCTCGGCTATCTCTTGACGCACGTACTCGTACATTCGTGCTGAGACGAGACAGGCTAGTAGTTCGAGTCTGGCAAGGCTAGTCTCTGTCGTTGGGGCCAACCTGGATTTGCACAAGACTATTGTTGAGCTTTTGTCGTTCGTGCATCCTGCTGTGCAAATGTAGCAAACGTCACCGCAGGCTGATTTACTGGCGTCAGCGAAAAAATGGAGTCCGTATTTGTCGCCAAGCCCATGTACGCCCTATCGGTAGTACCGGGGAATTTAAATGTCACAGAGCTGGCGGAAGTTCATTGCATGAACTCTTTCATTCGTGTAGAGCGTCCCGTGGTAACTGTTCTTCCCAGTCAAAGCCTTTTCTCCAAAGGTTTTGAAAACATATCTTCATCCTTATTGTAAAAGGAGTCCGTATACCGAGAGGGTTGTATAGGCTAGGGGTCGTCTGTAGCATGAACCGCTTGGTATCAGTTCTTTGTTGAACAAACTCTATAGCGTTTCTCGGACTAAACGACAGTACGTTGGTGTTAGGATGTCATACCAATCCCAGGACTTTCAGTACTCCTGTCAGTGGTCCGAGAGGTAACTCCGGAGGTTGCGTCGATTGAGTACCAAGAACGCGTGGGTCGTTCGAATCCCACTTGTGTAGCCTCATAGAGGCACTTGCGAATATCTCGGTGGCTTCTGACCGCAGTTTGAACGCGTCTTCGACGGAGTCCGGTCCTGTTAAAATGTCGTCAACATATATGGAACCCCACAACCTTTTTGTAGTTTCGGGGTAAGCAGACGACGCTTGATCCAGATGATGACGGATGGTCGCCGCCAAAAGAAAGGGACTACAGGTCGGGCCGAATGTCACTCTGGTCATACGCCAGATGCCAAACGTTGGACAACGGTTCATCTGGCTTGGGTGCTTTTTCCAACCACATGTAGCGCAAAGCGTCTCGGTCTATGCTGGTGATGCTTATTTGCAGAAACGCTTTTTCGATGTCTGCTGCTAAAGCAATGCGTTGTTTTCTAAAGCGAAGTAGCAGTCCTATGAGATCGGCATTGAGGTTTGGTCCGGAGTACAGGCTGTCGTTGAGCAAGAGCTCTCCTTTTTCATGTGAAGAAGCATCGAAGACCACCCTTACTCTTGTACTACGGTCCTCGCGGATTACTGCATGGTGTGGCATATAATACACTGGGTTTTCTGTATTATCGTCAGTGACCTTCTCGGCTACACCATTGTTAGCGTATATACATATAGCAGCATCATATTCTTGCAGAAGCTGAGGGTATCGGCGAAGCTTTCGAAGAAGTTGATTTGAACGCGTCTGTGAGTTTTCTCGATTGTTGTGGTTGAGAATTGTCGGTTTCCATGGAAGTGAAATTACGTAACGACGATTCTCCATCTTGACTGTTCTGTGGAAGAAATCCGGAACTGGGGTCGGCGTTCTGTGTCTTGTTATTTCCATCGGACTTTATCCCCATAATTTCTACGTCCCAGTAATTATCTGAGGGTGATCTTAAATTGTTCCACTGCCGCTTTCGGTACAATCTACAATCGTCTCGTTGCAGTGTGTGAAGGTAGCACAAGAGGCTACTGGTCCGTGCAGAGTCCAGCCTAAGGAAGTCTCGACAGCTTTAAGTCCATTCTCCAAATTCCGTACGTTTCCCGTGACAAATGACCAGTAATATTCACTGCCGATTAAGACATCGACAGCTTTTGGGCTTTCAGCTTGACCGTTATCGGTGAAGTAATAACTTTGGAGCTCAAGCTTGTCAGTAAAGTCTCCACTCGGTCGCCGAATGGATTGGTCGCAGATCTTGGTCGTGACGAGAGCTGCGATCAACAGTGTCTTGCAACTATGCACTGAACTCAGAGTGACACACTGTTAGGAAAGTCTTCTAGGCGTGATGCCCTCCAAAACGTTCTACTGTAAGACACTCGTGATCGAGTACTAGCCAATTAAGTTTCTCAGTCAATTGCTCGGTCACAAAAGTGCGCTGGCTGCCTCCATCCAATAAAATGCGCACCAGCGCTTTACTATCCTGGCCGGTTGCCCAAGCAACAGCTGTTTGGAGATATGAGCCATTTGGAGGTGCCAGTTCCAGTCATCTCCAGTTGTACCTGTTTAGGGAATGTCTGGGGTCCGGCGGTCGATTTAATCAACCTTGGGCCACACATTGTTTCCGCATGGCGCCGATTGCACTTTCCACATTTTACCTTTCTTATGCAATTTTTTGCTACGTGATGCTCCAGGGTACAACGGAAGCAGTGACCTGCACCTAGAAGGCGTTTTTTCTTTTCCTCGAGAGGAATTGCCGAGTCGCACTGCTCTGTACAATGGGTAGTTGATTCACAGAAAAAGCGGACATTTTGTTGACTAACGGGTTTAGTGGATGAGGTCAAAGACTCTGTGGTTGAGCGTTGATGGCACGGATTTTTTGTTAAGAATAAAGGTCGCGATGTGGATGTCGCGGTAGTGCGAAATTCTTTATCTTTGCTCTTCAACGCGTCCTCTCTTGTACAGAAACACGCAGGACTGTTCGTTCTCGAGACTCTATTTCTGTTTGAATAAACAGCAGCAAAGACTTACTGCTCGCCTTCTGTTGCTGGCTGCGCTGTGCTTCGTCGCCTGTGCTTCCAACTCCTCCCCTATCTTCAGAACTCTGGCGTACGATGGTCTTGTTGAAATCGTGTACAATATCGTGAGGAAGCGATTTCAGGAGAATGGGGTAGAGCATTGAAGAATATTTATCTTCCGATATCCCGAGAGTCTTGGGGGCACGTGTCTGGGACTGCACAGTGTCGTAGAGGCTTCAAAGTCCTACGAAGGTCATTGGGTGATCTAATGGGTTGCAAGTCGATGAGTCGCTGAATGTGATCCTGAATGATCACGTCGTCCTTAGAAAAGCGCCGCTTTAGAATATGCAGGGCATCACTGTAGCAGCTTCAAGTCGCTGCAAGTCCCGCGATCGCTAATGCCGCGTCGCCGGTCAAGACTGAGCGTAGATAGGTGAACTTGTCGACGTCGATGAGGCCACCGTTGTTGTGGATCACTTGGTTGAACTGTTTCCAAAAAGGTGGCCACATTGATGGTCGACCATCGAACTTTATAAGTTCGATCTTCGGAAGAGGAACACCGGGTTGCTGCGTGCGTTGAACGGGTTCGTTTGACGTCGACGATGACGTACGGCTGAGTGATTCACGAATCTGACGTATACGGTATTTGAGCTTCGCGGACGTCGCGGTGGCGCGATCATTGTAGTCGACAACCCAATAAACCTCTGCTTCAGCTTCCATGGTAGACAGTAGAGGAACGATGTCAGTTTCCCTCAAGTCAGTGTGAACATGATTGAGGCGTTCGCTAAGGATGCAAAGCTGCTCTTCCGTAACACTGTCTTGGCTAAGCGTTGATTTGATGTCGTTAATAAGCCGCGTTGGCTGCGATCTCTCGGCTTTGCGCTTGAGCTTGAGCGATTCCATGCTTTTGACTCCGCGGTGAGCAGCCAAAGGTCTGAACGATGAATCAGGTAGACAGGAAGGCCTGAGTACGTGGGTACCATGAATGTGATTCGCTGTTCTGATGAGTTTCGGCACCAGTTGTAGGAAATGAAGCCTCCCGTTGCATAGGTAGGTAGGTACAACAACTTTATTCAACAATAGGTGTCGTTCAAGGGGGGAGGTATCAGGTCGTGCATAAAAAAGGGGTCTATTAAGAATAAACCTATGAAACGACTCCGTGGGTATAGCTGCTGTTGCGCGTGGTCCGAAGCACGATCGCTTCGTCCTCTTCTTTGTCGCTCTTGTTCCAACAACATTAACAAACTTACTCGTGTTGTTTGTTCTTACATTTCTTGGAATTTATTTCACCGATTTATTGTTGTTTTTCTTAATTCTCAGTTGCATATATGTTAGACCTGCGCTAACTAATGTACATCACTATATGTTTCTATAATGTTCGTCTTACACTTTCTATAGTTGTTCGCTCTTATTTCTTATTCTTGTGTTTTCCCTTCACATGTCTCTCACATGCATTATTCATGAAAATGAACTGCCATCTTGTATTTGCACATAATATACAAGGGTTTTGTTTTAGGAGGTCCTCCTAACAATTTCATAACTCTGGGACTTCCTAATTTAATTAACCTCATTCTTTATCCGGAGTTCAGGTCAAAGAATTGTAAAAGAGAAGCTGCGCAAGTGCAAAGTTCAGAAAGCACCTAGATTCACAGAGCACATCGAACATACCAGGGTCATAAGATGCAACGAACTGCTCAAGCGCTTCGGCAGTATGGCACGGCAACGCGGAATTTTCTTCACGGATGAGGCAGTAATCAAAATCAAGCTGTTTTTAAACCGCCAAACGATGGGGTATTGACCGGCAGCCTCAAAGGAAGGCAACGACAGTGCAAGGGCGGCCTCAAGAGTTCACATTCAATCAGGGATCGTTTTGGCGGTAATCACTTCTCATAGGAAGATGTCGCTGGTTTTCTTGTTGCATGGAGCGAAAGTAAACACCACAAACTATCTGGAAGATGTCGTGAAGAAGGAGGTCCTGCCTTTTGTCGAATGTCACTTCGCAAACTGTCAGTGGACATACGATTCTGCTGTGGCTCACAAGGCGAAGGGGGGGCAACAATGGCGCACGAAAAACTTCCTCGATTTCATTTGCGCTGCCGTATGACCCTCAAACATCCTGAATCTAAACCCGCTTGACTATTCAGTATGGTTTGTGTTAAAAATCAGTCTGTTATACTTCTCACCGCAATTTGGCGGCTCTTCGTCGGGCATTAGAAGCAAAAAACACAGAGCGAATTAAACATACTTTAAGTCTGTGCCACCACAGATGCATTTACAAAGCGACTCAAGGCTTGCATTCTCGCAAAATGTGGACTTTTCGAAAATCAGATTTGGATGTGTGCATGCAGAACGTAATGCATTACATTACCATAAAGTGGCTTTGTAGCAGTGCATCGCAACCATATTTACGCTTTGTTTTTTGTTTTTTTTGTGCATGAAAAATTTCCTGCTCCCTGTATAGACCTTGCAAGTAATTAACTCATTTGTTTCTCAGTAGCATGCTTACTTCTAAAACTATCAGGAGATGTCGAAGAGAATTCTGAACCTCTTGAGGGTATGGTGCAAGAGATGCTAAACACGCGGAAAGAAATCCTTGCAAAATTTTCTGAAATTCAGGTAAAGCGGTTAACCTAAGAGACAGCCATTTCGCTTGTCTAGAAAAGACTGGAAACAATCGAATCTAAACTACAGTGCGTAGACGACGTTATCACCCGACTTGTAACTGTTGAAGGTTGTGTGAGAAATCTTGATGTTCAATTCATTCAAATGTCTGAACGAATCGACGATTTCGAAAATGGTTCAAAGCGCAATAACATTATTGTTAGAGGAATAGAAGAGGCCACACTTGAAACTGAGGAAATACTCCTACGAAAGGTTAATGACGATGTGTTTGGAAACATTTTAAAACAAAACCTTGCCTCTATCGAAAAAACTCATCGGTTGGGCAAGAAGGTCCCAGGAACAAGTCGACCAGTGATACTCCGAGTAGGGGACTTCAGGGAAAAATCTAAAATATTTAAAAACTGCTCGAAATTAAACGGAACCCCGTTTAGCGCGCAAGAAGATTTTTCTAAAAGAGTTGCTACTGCTCGGAAAAAGTTGTGGAAGTCGACAGCTAAGGAGAGAAAAACAGGAGCCAAGGTGACATGGACTTTTGACAAGATAAAAGTTAACAATGTGCTCTACGCCTGGGATGATGTTAACAGTCGCCGATACGCATATCCGCGGCTCCTGCAGCCACGCTTCGTTCGGCTTCGGGTACCGACTCACTCGACCAAAATAAATCTGCATGCTTTAAGATCACTAACCTGAATGCAAGGAGCGTAGTTAACAAACAAGATAGCCTATAGAAAGCATTGTAATAGAGCACGATCCAGATACAATGGTAATAACAGAGGCATGGCTGCATCCGGATGTGACTGTTGTCGAAGTAACGCCCCCCCGGATATTCCATAATAAGAAAGGATCGGCGCACTAGAGGAGGTGGGGTAGCTGTAGTTGTGAAAAACGACATTCCTTTTGCGGTACTTAATGATCCAAGCAATCTCAAAACAGTCTGGATTAAAACTACCTTGAGTGACCGTGATTTGCTAATCGGCGATGTGTACCGGCCTCCCAATTTCCCTTGTAGAAGTACTAGAAAACTTGGAAACCTTTATCAACTTGCACGTGCATCGAGATGACAACATATGCTTTGCGGGCGATTTTAATTTGGCTGGAATTAATTGGGCGTCGAATTCTTCAGGAGGAACCGAAGTACGGCGTTGTGATCAGTATTTAAATATTGCATTTAATTATAACCTGACTCAAATTGTGTCTGGCTTCACAAAAGTAGGGCGCGGAAACTTCAACGCTTTTAGATCTTGTCTTCGTTTCAAATCGCCTATCTTCTTTTACTATGAGCTGTGACATCGAGGACGGTATTTCGGATCATAAAATGGTAGTGAGGTCTTTAAATTTGTCTGTGCGCAAACTCCTCCATGTATAAAAAATACCGGTCTTGAATTTTACATTAGCCGATGATGTATCTATTTCAGATTACCTCGAAGTATCGTTAGATAAGTTCCTAGGCCTCGTTCACTCTGATGCAAGCGTGGACGACCTATGGAATTCTTTTCAAACATGGTCGAGCACTGTGTGGAAAGCTTTCTCCAAAGAGGTTTAAAAACAACTAAGCATTAAAATCCCTGATAACCAGAGAGATAATTCATGCAAAACAAAAAAGCTAAAACGGAAGCGAAAGGCGTCTTCAATGAATTGCCGGCCAATCGACAAAAGCTGCATTTCTAGTAGGAGCCGAGAGTTAAAAGGGCTAATTAAAGAATCTAAACATACGTTCTATAATGTCACATTACAAACTTTTCTGAAAAACGCCCCCGGAAAATTTTGGCGATATATTAACCCCCAGATGCATCTCGTTTGCATGAAACTGGAGATAGCGCTCTAAAGAAGGCACAGGATTTCAACTCTTTCTTCTCGTTAGTCTTCACACGCGATAACGGCTTCCTGCCCGATTTTACAGATGTATCTGGAAGGCCGCCTTTTCAAGATATAAAAATTGACGAACAGGGTGTATTGAACCTCTTACTCAACATGAATACTAAAAAAAAAGTCAGGGGCCGGACGGAATTCCTAATGATTTTTTTCAAAGGTACGCAGAGTGGGTTTCTAAATTTCTAACTAATTGTTCTGGCATCTATTAACCAATGTTTCTTTCCCAGTGCATGGAAGCGTGCTAAAGTTATCGCAATTCATAAAAGTGGCAGCAAAATAGAAGTTAAAAACTATAGACAAATCTCACTCACTAGCATTTGTTCGAAACTACTTGAACATATAATATATAAGCAACTTATGGTCTACCTTGACAACTACCATATCCTAAACAAATTCCAACACGGGTTCCGCCAGGGAGTCTCTGCAGTGACTCACCTAATAGAGACTGTTCACGATCTCTCACATACAATAAATAACCCAGGCCAAACAGACATAATATTCTTAGATCTGGCCAAGCCTTTCGATAAAGTGTCGCACCCAAAGCTTCTGCTAAAATTAAAACTATATTCAAAAACCCTCGCTTATCCGAATGGTTTTCATCCTACCTAAGTCATAGAGAGCAGTTTGTTGCATGTGAGGGATGCCGGTCGTCCGCGTGGCCTGTGGAATGTGGACTACCCCAGGGAAGGGTATGGGGCCCCCTGTTATTTTTATTATTTATTATTTATCAATGACATACCTCAAGACATTACAGTTCCCATCAGACTCTTCGCAGATGATTGCGTATTATATAACCGTATTGAGTCACCTGCCGATCAGACCGATTTAAACTCAAATTTGCAAAAGGTAAAAAATTGGTGTGACAGCTGGCAAATGGTTTTGAATTGTGAGAAAAAAAAAACGATTTACATGTCTATCACTAGACACCGAAGTATTATTAACCCATTCCATTGAAGGTGTCGCGTTAAAAAGAGTATCAACATTTTAACACTTGGGTTTAAAGCTTACCTCAGATTGGCGTTGGAATGAACACGTTGATTACGTATCTACTAAGGCCCAGAAAGCCTTGTGGTCGCTTAGAATAAATGTGTATAATGCTACCCTGAATTAAAATGCCTGGCATACAAAGCTTTCATTCGACCGCTTATGAGGTACGCAAAGATTCTGTGGGACCCACACACGTCATCTAATCAGTCTAAGCTGGATAAAATTCAACGGCTTGCTGCACGATTTATTTTTAGCAAATATCGTCGTTGCCACTCTCCTACCCAGTTATGTGAGCTTGCTGAACTTCCCTCTTTAGAGTCTAGAACTGAGTATGACCGTTTGAAGTTTCTTTTTCTTATTATTGATAAAGATGACTATTTCCATCTCTCTCCTAGTAACTATTTTCGTCATCGCTACAGCATGTATATCACTCCTCCTACTGCTCGCAATGATTGTGTTAAATACAGCTTCTTTCCTAGAGCAATAAAACAATGGAATCTGTCATCAGACTCAATAGCAATGACATCATTTATACGCGAATTTCTTGAAAATGTCAAAGCACATGTGTATGCATACCATAACTCGGCCAAATGTTAATACTGTAATCACCTGGGTATTGTATAACATGCTGTATTTGCCATGGTGTTACTATCTGTGGATTCCCCAAAATGTACTTTTATTTTTGTTATCCTGTAAATATATTGTTGCTTGTATTGTCACCTACCACTCCTGTAAAAGACCAAAGTTGGGCTGACAGTATCAATCAATAAAAACTTCAAAGCTAAAGTATCTGAGGATGACTCCGCGGCGCCTGTTTGTGGTGACAAGTGCGAAATGTGATGTGGGAACACATAGTGCCTTTCTCTAAGGGGCAAAGTTGCCCTCGCAAGAGCTTTCTTTTTCTTCTCTTACGTTACCCTTTAAAAGCATGACGTTAGAGAACTTACTCTTTTATTTCCTGCGATGAATGTAGTTGCAGGTGCGAAGACGTCTGCTTCAATATAAGTGTACCCAATGAACCTCTTGGTCCGTGCTGCAACCGAAATGTTCAGTCCTTCCAGTTTCAAGGCCACGCGAATTCGCATATATTTGTTTGTTGCAGCTTCCAAGTAGTTGTCGCCCAACCGTTCAACGGCACTCAAACCCAAGATGGTTCCATTGTAAAACTCCATCCGTAAATTCCACATGGCCACACGGACGGTGTAATTGAAGTTCGGAAGAGACATGGCTTTGAAACGTTCGGACATGAAGTAGTTCTTCATGACTTTGTCAAGAAGCAAATCTCCGTCCGTTGGTCCCCGGCTGTTGGAACACCTCTCTTGATTCTGCTCTGGCGAGGAAATTAAGAAGCAGTATTATTCACTGGAAAATATTTGCGCATTCAGTCATGTAATAATCATGACAGATTTGTCGGAGGGCTCGTTTAGTCAGCCGCCTACAAAACACTGCTTGTAATAGCCGCAACAAGCTGCCGCTCCATTGAGGAATTTAATAAACTCCGCGTTATAAAGCCAAGCGTCGGAAACTGGCATCCAGTAACGAAAATACGACAAACTGAGGTTATTTTCTGCCGTCTTAAGATAGGCCGCACCTATGGCACTCACTCCTATCTACTGACCGGTGATGATCCTCCTATATGTAATAAATGTGGAGAGAGGCTTATGGTCTTTCACGTCTTGTTGGAGTGTCGGGAAACAGGAGTTCAAAGAAAAAGGTACTTTGCCATGACATATAGACAACACATTCCCCTCCACCCGGCAATGTTTCTCGGCGCTGAGCCACTCTTTTACAGTAAGTTAGTTTTAATGTTTTTACGAGAGATGGGAAAACTGCATGTTATCAGCCCAAGGTATACGTAGCACATCCTCTCACTAGAGGCTGCTGCTGCAATTGCATTTCTATGAAGCACGTGCCTCCCAGCCATTGCGTTCAAGGGCCCACTGGTGAAGTACGAGTGCTATTTTTACTTATACGTTTGATTAATCATCCCTTTGTAATAGCACTTTTATGCCATAGTATACATCAGTAGCCATTGGCATTATTTTAACGCCTGTATATTATGCGCTTTACAGCGACTAACTTTTAGGCCTATCTACAGCCAAATTACATCTGCCATTCGCCATTCAGATTCACAAATCTGACATTTGGCACGTTTTACCTTTGAGAATTATTTCATTGTTTTTTGCCTGGAGCTCTTTGGCCACACCTGACCCTTGCGGCAATCTAATTCACAAATCATCATCAAGTTGCCGCTCCGGAACCGCTTTAGTAACCACAGTGAGGACAAAAAGCACGGGTATAGCATGATTTTCATCATTATGAAGTGAATGACCGCTTTTTAAGACCGTTGCAATGCATGTCCGCATCCATAGTTCTTAACTGAGTGCGCTTTCTAGTACTACGTTCTTTAAACAAAGTTTACAGTGCAATAACGATGTTAAATAACGGTACGTTAAAAAGACATAGTAGGATAATATACATGTCCTTGGAGCCCTAAAGTAGCGTACGACTTACAACGTCTGGGGGATTTCGGAGTGCCAAGGAAGCGCAATTAAGCAATAAACCACTTTGTAATAGCGTTCCGTGCCATACGTACGTGAAATGCAAGCACCTTGCGGGAAGTTACGGTGCGCATCGCTTGAGGACATTTATTTTAGCATACTGGAACGCAAATGTAAAAAAAAGAAACGAAAAGAAAAAGAAACGTTATCTAGCAGCTTGCCACTTGGTGCCTGTTGCCAAGCTTGTCCAAGCCAAGGCAATCAATTTGCACTGTTTCTATGCCGACGCAGCTCGTTTGGCCTACGGACGCCAGAATGGCGAAATTATCGCAGAAATTGAGCACGCTACCCGCTCATAACTTGCAATACGAGGAATGTGAGAGCAAACGAGCAGGTGATTTGCCATTTCTTCACAATCAACGATGGCGAAAGTGCAGCGAGTATTCGCACTGAAGCAGGAGCCACGGGTGCCACCATGTTTTACAACGCTCTTTCTGAGCCTGCGCTGACATAACGCTCGTTAATGTACGCTGACGTAGCAAACGTAAGCCCCGGAAATCGAATAGCGTACGGGGTCTGCAGTTATTTCTTCAAGTACGGAGCCGTTTGTGTTTGCTTGCTAACCGTGTTCTAAGATTCTATAATGTAGAGGCGGCGAACAACAGCAGATGGCCCCGTGGTTGATCCCTTCCAGCCGTATGCACTCAAAGCGTTACAGTTCTAGATTAGTTAGACAAGGACGAGGAATTTGCCCCTTAGCCTTACTAGCGGCCGCAGATGCTACGTACACCATGCGCAAAGGCGCTCCGTCTGCAAATAAATCCTTTGTAAGACGGCTTATAGTTCGGTGTGTGATATGCGTGTTGATGGGGAGAACTATCAGGAAAATTCGCCACGTTATCGCGAATGTTCTGGCGACATCAGATGTGTGTGGAGGAAAAACTGCCTTGGGAAAAAATGCTTAAAGTGCTTGAAAGCGTTATATTCGGGCAAGGTTTCAAACGGAACAGTCATCGGCATGGGCCATGACCATTTAACATACGTGATTTATTACGGGCAACTTAAACTCTTATTACAACTGCTCGAAAGAAACAGCTTCGTTTGAGAGTGCGTTGTGATTCTGCAAGTGCGCATAAGTCTGCTGTCTTTTCGGCCTCTCGGTCATGAAACGCTGGCCGACAGCTGCACAGAAGCTTATTGTTTGTCGATTAACACATTGCAGTGTCTGGGCACACTGTGAGGCATAAGAAATAAAATTTGCTTTCTGAGACTACTGCGGTAATCTGAAGACACATACGAAGCATACAAAGCAACGAGACGCAGTGCTTGCTCGCTGATTCGAGGCAGTCACTGCTAGCAACTTGTCGGCAGTCGGCATACCACTGTGAGGAATGCTGAAATGTATTTGCAGTCAGAACATCTGGGAACAGAGCTGCAATCTATTTTAAAGGCTTCCCTGTGAAGCGACGGCTGTTGCGACTACAAAATGCAGCCGCGTGCAGCAACCGCTCGCATCGCTCACCTTAACGCCCGCCTATCTTCCAAAACAACTGACGCATTCGCAGCAAATGCATCTCACGAGAGCGCACCGCCACAGCTCGCAAAGCCCTCACGTAAGCAAGAGAAGTGGGCTTAGGCACCTGACGCAAAATTTTGCGGTTATGTTCTATGCATAGGCACTGCTGATATGCAACTACTTGCGGACGCAAGGGTTCTGCGCACGTTAAACCAAAACTCTATATTCGACAGCTTCAGAATAGCTATTGTCACTTGATCACGAGATCGCGGGATCGAATCCCGGCCGCAGCGGCCGCATATCGATGGAGGCGAAATGCAAAAATGCCCGTGTTCAAGCGTTGTAGTGCGCGTTAAAGAACCCCAGGTGGTCAAAATAAATCTAGAGCCCTCCATTACGGCGTGCCTCATGATCAGAACTAGTTTCGGCACGTAAAACCCCCGAATGAAGACAGAAGAATTGTCACTTTACGTACGTTGACCGCAAGCACACTTGTGGGAAGTTAAGGTGCGCGTCCCTTCAAGACTTTCAATTTAACGTAAGGGAAACGCAAACGTAAGGAAGACGTTAGAATACAGGGTGCCGTCGGGTGTCTTGTGCCCACCATAACTAATCGAAGACAATCCATGAGCAACTATTCTGACTTTTTTATGCCGACACGTCTCGTTAGGCCCACGGATGCCAGAATCGCCCAACGATCTTCAGAAATTGGACGCGCTATGCACTCATAACTAACGCTTCAGGCGAGTTTAGAAGAAGCAAAAGCTAATTGCAACAGTTAGTGGCGATCAACAGTAGCGAGAGCTTGGCTATCACGAGAATTCACATTAAAGCCGGAGCTATGGGTGCCGCCATGCTGGGCAACTTGTTTATTAGCGTACGCAAACATTACGTACATTAACCTTTCCGAATAACTTGTGATGTCATAGCGTACGTATAGCACCGAAAACCAATAAGGTACGGAGCATGCGCAGTGGGAACAACGCTATTTCTTGTACGTACGTAATGCGTATGCGGTATCGAATGCTATTCTAAAACTCTGCATTTCTGCGATAGCAATCATACGGATATTCCAGGTGCGTTTACCCCGTCGCTGTGTTCTTCACAGTACGGTGGCGCCTTCGCGGCAGCGATCCGACATAACTGGCAGGCCTCGTGGCTTCCCGTGCGCCCATTCCTAGGTGCAACGTATTCTGCTGGGTTCTGGAGGCGCGAGCGGTGAGGAGTGTCCACATTAGGACACGTAGGAGCGCTCCTAGCTACCAGTGCTCTTCGTCATGCTGGCGTTGTTACCGCTAGTCATGCCGCAAGCGCTCGAAGTGAACGAGCGAACTCTGTTCATGGCTGTTTTTGGGCGCTTGACACGACGCTTGTTCAGTTAGCGTATGTTTACCAAAATATATATTGCACATAAAACTAAAAGCCTTACTTCGGAGGTTAGCCTAACAATTCGCTATCGCTCTTCATGCTCCGCGCTATTTAAATCATTACAGAGGTGCCATGCAGGATGCGCCGAGTTTCTCGTTCGCACAAGTTTTACCCGAGTTTGCTCGATGGCAGTCAGGGAACGGAGATAGCAAGGAATGTGCAATAACAGCAGGCAAAAAGAAATGTCGAGATAAAGCCACGTATGACAACATCAGCGCACCCTGCGCGGCACAGTGTTTCCGCGCTTCAAGCACAGAGGACTGCGCAACAAAACGCGCCAGCGCCGCGTATTGCTATCAACGTATTATTGCAATTTAGCAGTACCGTCACTGTCCCGCTGTCTATCTGCACACTTGCCGTGAGCCGCTTGCCACGCCTTTCTTGGGCGCGTGGAGGGCGTGCCTCCACTTTCGGGCATTATCTTTCTATCCTCCGTCGAATTCGAACAGGGCACATGCGGTGCATTCTTGCACCTACACTTTCCCTCAAACGAATACTTTAAAATACAACAAATAAAATAACGAATATTTCTATTTCTTAATGTATCCGTGTTTCGTTTTAAATGCTATAAATTTGTTATAACAAACAGAGATTTAGCGAATTATTAAATTAAAAGAGGGTCGCACGCACGAGGGAGTTCATACGGTGAGCAGTCGCCAGGGGCATTGCAGTGCTATGTTCGATAAAGTCACTCATGACAATGATCTGTCCATTCCTTGTCTATCAGGGGAATGGCAACGCGGCGCTGCGGCATGGCTGTTCAGCGCCTGCAGGTGCTTCACTGAGGCGGCTATTAAGGCCGCCGCTTTACCAACTGAAACGACACTCTAGCCATAGGTACGGGAGCAACGGCTGTCGCTGCAAGATGTAAGTGCTGTATTCTAGGGTCCGTAGTGACGCAGAACAGTGAAGATACGCCAGTTGATCTGCGTGCGCGAAGCCTCCGCGATGCATTGCGATGAACAGCGTGCTGCCCGGTCAGCGACACAATTCATCGCTTGTCATCGCTTGCTCAGTGAAGGTGCCTCCGTGGGCATGTACGCAGCATTTGAGTGTATTGTGCACTTCAAGGGGCTTGCCAATTGCCTCTGCTACTGAGCTAACAGCGATCGCAGATGAATATCGTATAACAACAGCGCAGCAGTCGCATTTTGGCGGGTGAGGGCTGTTGTGTGCAGTTAGGAAATAAGACTTCGAACGCAGGACGGTGTTGCAATTGTTTAGTGTGCCGTGCTTCTGATTAAGAAATGCCATCGCACTGGGTCTAGAAAAGCGAGCGTTTTTCGACGCTGACCCTGTTTGCGACACTGTGGCTCTGATACATCACCGATGACAGAGCAGCCATCTCAAACGACAGCTGCGATACGTTGTCGTTGGAAAACACTACGCACTGCTCAGCATCGTCGTCCACCACGGCGCGTTGACACCTTGCAAGCAGCTACAGTGACGTGCCGGTAATTATTTGCTGTGCACGGCGTCGCCACAATGCAAGCAATGAAACCGTGTTGTGGGGCCATGACAGCGCAAGGAAATATATGCATAGGTCAGCGAAAGTCGACGCTTTGTTTTCTATAGCGGTGCTCAGTACATCACCAATGAGAGAGCGTTGTGCGTGTTTTAGTTTGGCGGTCAAGATTGTTGATGCCTCTCAGTTCCGCACCACGTCGCTGTTGTCGGAAAATAAGTCGGGCGTGGCTCAACAGTGGTGGGCGCGCGCACAAAGAGTTACATGCCTCGCGCGGGGCGTGACCTATAGCTTTGATTGACAGATGAACTCGTACCCAACTCGTACATCGCGAAACCCCCCTCGAGTTGAACTCGCGAACATGGCAGCGGCAGCAGCAGCCTGTGTCATCGCATCCAGCGGCAGCAAGCGTCAATATGACCGTCTGGACCCGTTCACCTACGTGACCGACGTAAAGCTTCAGCGTCGTTTTTGCCTTTCCAAAACGTCAGTGCGCTCGCTGGCTGTGTCACGAGCTAGGAGAAGGCCCTCGTCTGCGGAGACAGCGTGGCGGGCAAATTATGCTTTCCGAGCACAGACTCGTGTGACTAGGTTGCGGTGGAAAAAGTTCGTGCGATCGCTTGGGCTCTCTCCGGCTTCAAGCGCTGTACGTCCACCGCCCCCAATCCCCAGGCAAGGTCCGGCGGCGCCATCGGAGTACTGGGGCACCTGCGAGCAACTGGGGTTCAACCCGGATCAACCAACCTGCGAAAGCGAAGTGGTCACATTGTACAGGAAGGCTCAGAATGGACGCCAGGCTTCCTTCCGGTGCAACAGGTGCCGAAAGCAGCTTTCGCACTTACACAGCTAGTACCGCTGCACTGCACGGGCAGAGAGCCGAAGGAAGTTACTTCGCCAACACAGACCGGCTCGGCCGTCCGATACAACCACCTCTGCAGGCGGCAAATGATGTGGCTCACGTACTGCGCGAGCAAAAGCATAGACATATGGCTGTTCAAGGAGATGACCGGCGGCTTGTTTCCTCTATCGGAAGGCGCCATCGCCGACTGGGGGAACTACTCCCGTGATGTCGCGACAGACGTGTTGCTGGCGCGACATCCACTCGGTGGCCCCGCGAAGATAGCGCAAATTGATGACTGCCTTCGCGGCGAGCAAAAGTACAATCGAGGCCGCCTAATGACGGGCGACAACGTTCCGCCGAGCCGCGAAAGCTACGGCGGTGTTAAAGATGGTGGCCCGTGGGTCTTCGGCATGGACTGCGCGACCAAAGGGGTGCTGCGACTTTTCAAGGTCGACCGACGACAAACGGTCACGCTAGGCGCCATTGCATCCAATGTTCAACCGGAGACCATTATTCATCTTGACGAATCGGCCGCGTACAACTGTATCCCAAATTTAGTGGATGCTAACCGGGCTATGCATCAATCTGCATTAAGAGGCAGTTAACCAGAGCGTGAAATTTGTGGACCCAATCACGGGCGTTCACACGCAAAAAAAAAATAGAAAGTTACTCTCAAAAAAAAAAAAAAAAAAGTGAAGCGCCACCTCGTCAGCGGTGGGTACAAGGTAACTTCACCGATGCTAGAGTCCCACGTGGGATGGATGTGGTGGCAGTCAACAGCCGCGTGCACTGCAAAGACCCTTTTTCGCGTTTGTTAGAAGCCACGGATCGCTCGGGCTACCCAGTATAAACACTCTTTCCTGCGGTTGTTTGAAGCCATCGCTCGGCTCTAGCCAGCATGAGGGTGCATCACAAAGTAAAGGAAAATAAAGCCTAGTTTTCTGATTCCTGAGTGCTTACACAGTAAGCGCGCGGCAACCCACTCCTGCGCTAGCCGACGCTCAATTTGTCTCGCAGCCTTACTTTAGTGCGAGCAGCAAAAGATCTGTTTAAAGCCCAGTATGAAAACCAGGCGCACACCAATCTGTGCTCGGAAATGGGAGCGCAAGCACGTAGCGAGCCGCACCAATTCAATCCAGAGGAAAGAGAATGAGCAACGAGCGATCTGTTAAATGCCCAGTGCGAAAACCAAGCGCACACCAATATGTGCTCGGAATTGCTTGCGCAAGCACGTAGCGAGCCGTGCCAATCCGATCTAAATGAAAAAAGAGGGCGAGCGTCCCCTCGTGGTTAAAGACGAAACGTATTATACTACCAATTAGTTTAATACACATTCAGTGTACATATTGTAAACATTAAAATGCTTATAACCCACGTTAATGTGACTAATATTATTGTACTAAGTGCACTGGTTTTATAACTTGCTTGTGCCTGTAATGCACTCGGTGGAGCGACAAACAAGTGAAAGAAGGCACGTTCATGCACTGACCGTAACATCACGTAAGCCCCAGTTAGTCGACCGCCCACAGGGCAACGCCCAAGGAATGATAGCCACCCGTAGTAAACCGAGATAAACCAATGAAACTGGAGGCGTGCCGACGGACAAACTTTGTCTTGTTACGATAAGTTCTTTCATCTTGGGGCGTCGCCAGAGCTCGTGAAGATTCCGAGTTTCGCCAAACTAGGCGCATCCTGCATAGCACCCCAGGAACATACTTGCGCAAAAGTGGCAATAAAACGGATTTTCAACCAATCATGTCAATCAATAAATCAATCAATCGATGAATCAATCCTGGAAATTCTTTCTCCCCATCGAAGCGAGCCTTCTACGCTAAAGCAGTACTTCGCGAAACATCTTTTGAGCTGATGCGAAAGCAGGCGAGAGCGGCTCACCAAATGGGAGACCGGCCGTATATGCTCTTCTGTATTTAAGATGCTATTAGCAGAATATCTCTGGTGACCGAATATTCTTCCTAACGTAGAAGGCTAGAGGACACAGCGGTACAACGTTAGTAGCTCTGTGCTCTCTAGCCTTCTCTCCTTCCGCATGAAGTGTGCGCTAAATAAAGCTTTTCCTCGACGAGACAGAGAGAGAGAAACGATGAGGGAAAGCTCGGGAGGTTAACCAAGGACGTGCCCGGTTGACTACCCTACACTTGGGGAGGAGGAAAGGGGAAGAATAGATAAGAAGAGACGAATGTGTGTTTCACCAACAAGCTCAAGCAGCTACCCTGCGATTGAGATGTTATCCGGCAGCGAACACTCCGGTTTCAGCTGACTTGCAAGAACCAATATTTTACTGCAGGCAAAGGCATCAAAGAAAATGTCTTAGCAGTACAGCCTCCCGCGAGACCTCGGAAGAAACTGAATATGTCCATAGCCTCGAGAAACAGCCTGGGATTCCTATATGCAGCCAGGAATGGCTTGCGCAACAACATAACCTAAGTGGAATATACTGTTTTCACGCGAAAGCATCGCCCCACAGGCTTTTGACGTTTACTATGTACCTTGTGAACATCACGCAAGTGCGAAGAAATAGCTTGTTTCGATTGGCGCGTACAGAAATCCAAAAGTTTTGTGTGTGTGGTCGTCTGTCTTTGGACTTTTTCCAAGTTAGCGATTCAAATGCCCGAATGACAGTGACAGTGTTTGAAAAGCATACGGGCCTTTTACAGCCCGTCGAGCATAGACAAGGAAGTAGCACATCATCGCCCCTTCAGAAACTTTTACTGAAAGGCCACTGCACTGCGAAAATTGATTATCGCGCTCTTAAAACGATGTCTCTTGTACATTCCAGTGAAAGCAAAAAGAAATTGATTTATTAGGTACGAAGCGGGCAGTAAACTACGGCCATTGACCTAACTTTTTATGCTAAATGACAAGTCACACGATATCGATTGGCATTGTACGAAGCTCTGCGCGAATAAACGCAGCACGAGATGCCGACGCGCGCCGATCTTGTGGGGCCCGGAGGGACTGAGACGTGCTTTTCGTTATACAACATGTCCAAACTATCATGCACTAATATTTAAAAATATGCAAATGCCACGTGGCTGGACAGAACCAAGATAATGTTGTTTGGCGTCACTTGGTGATACTCAGATGATTTTTTTTGCATTCCGCATAAATACATAAATAGTCTTAATTGATTATTCACCTGCTGAAATATTATAATTAGTCGAAAAGTGTCAATGAAAGAATTGTAGACCAACATGAAAAACTCCTGACACAGCTCAATCGCTCAATAGTCTACATGAAAGCTTTTCCAAGCTTGATAGAAACCCTCGAATATGCGCAAAGGGCCTCGAGCGGCCAGTGGCGCGGTAATGTTGCGCGGCAGTATTGCAAGGTAATTTTGCGTAATGTCACCAATTTCAGAACTGTTGCCCGGTTATTTAGTTTTTTTTTTACGTCAGTAAACGTGTCAGGATTGGGATCACGTGCGGTAAAAAAACGAAAGTATCAGCATTTACCCAATGAACTTCCACGGAACCCGCGGTTCTCCCTTTGTTCTAGGTGAATGTTTGACCCTTAGCGGGAAATTAGGGACGATTAAGTAGCCTTGGCAGCATATAACACGCAGAAAGCTTGTGACTTTATTCACCATAAGTATGTGGTCGCTCCCGCACTCCGCGTTATATTTAACACAAATGAGCCGCACAACGACCCTTGACTTTGGTTCATGTTTTTTTTTATGCGTAAGCATTCTTCATCGAGTACCCCAGCTCCTTGACGGGAAAAGTGTCATGCCTTGTATCTGCACACAAATGTGTAATTTGCGAAGAAATTTAATCGTTGTAATAGTTTAAATGTAGATAATTGTCGGCTTTTTAAGATAAGGACCAATTTAAACAAAAAAAATTCCTAAGAGAATACCTATAGATACATAGGGGTGTATAGAAAATGCATGGGCAAGCTTATAGTAGGGGTGGCACAACATGAAATTTGGCGGTGGGTCAAATTTAAACTTAGAGGTGTGCCAACTGAAATTGGGAGTGGGCCGCCTTAAAACGGGAGTGGGCCAATATAAATTGGCGCTGCGAAAACTTGAAATTTGTAGGTGGACAACTAGAAATTTGGGATGGGGCAAATGGAAATTTAGGGATGGGCCAACTTATTAGTGGGTTTGGGCCAACTTGAAATTTGGGGGTGGGGTAGGAAAAACAGAAATGAGGGATTGGCACTCTTAAAATTTGGGCTGGGTAGCTTGAAATTTTCGGGTGCTCCAAATTAAATTTGGGGATGGGCCACGTAAATTTGAGAATGGGCCACCTTGAAATTTGGCCATGGGAAACTTAAATTTTTGGGTGGGCAAACTTGAAGATTTGCAAGTGGGCCAACCTAAATTTGAGAGTGGGCCAACTTCAAGTTGGCGGTCGGCCACGTTAAATGTGGGTTTGACCCAACTTGCACTTTAGGGGCGGGGGTGGGAAACGGAAATTAGGGGTTGGGCCATATTAAAATATACGGGGGCCAACTTTAAATTTTGGGTTGGGCGAACCTAAATTGTAGGCTGGGCCAACATAAATTTGGGAGTGGGCCAACTTGAAAGTTTGGGGTTGGCACAACTGAAATGTGGGGTTGGGCCAACTTGAAATTTAGGTGTGGGCCAATTGAAATGTGGGTGTGGGCCAACTTGAGATTTTGGGGTAGCCCAATGCCCCATTAAGTGCTTCCTGTCTTCATCACTCCACCTAATTTTCTGCCGTCCTCGACTGCGCTTCCCTTCTTTTGGTATCGATTCTGTAAATCTAATTGTCCACCGGGGATCCATCCTACGCATTACGTGGCCTGCCCAGCTCCATTTTTTCCTCTTAATGTCAATTAGAATATCGGCTAACCCCGTTTGCTCTCTAGGAAATCGCAGGTGCAAGTTGCCATCAGCTAGCACAAATCAGGAGTAATTGGAGATCGCAGGGCGGGGCTTTCGTCCTGTAGTGGACACAAATCTAGGCGGATGATGAGCGTCCTTCGTGTTATGAACTCCTCGTGTGCGAGCGAGCGCGTTCAGATGCTGGACGCGTTTTCATTGGGCCTTACAGAGGCGCATTTAGAACGCAGGCGAGAGCTTGTGCAGGCAAGGATCGCGCACATAACACAGGCTTGCGAGAGCGACGTTGACATGCCATCGCGGCGATGCACACCTCACGCACGATCGCGGCAGCTGTTCCCTGTCGCCCGCTGTGCTCTGTCGAGGCGCGCTCCTGGCCTGCGTTCCCGCTCAGTTGTTACGATCGCTTTGAAGGGGCCGGATGCGGGCGAGAAGATCTGACAATTGTCTACAAAAGCCTATTCATTCTTTGCCACCGGAAAGGCCATGGGCAGACGCACATAAGCTAGGAAAACCAAGCAAGCAAAATTAATTAAACCGAATCACAGCCGAGCCAATCAAAGCTTATGCATTAGGAGACAATTCTCAAAATTTCCTTAGCTTCCTTTATCACAAAGGCAAATGAGCAACTATTTACAGTTTCTGTTATCGGATATTGAAGTGAACGACCTTCAGTTCTACTAAGACTCTTAGCCACTCGCCAATCAATTGCGCCGTCAAAACAAACAACACGCCAATGGTTTTATGTTGGCGCGTTGATGACTCTTTTGTTGAGAGAGATCGGGAAAGTGACAACACCCACCAGCTTTTTTTCCGTATCTGGCAAGGCAGAGTGGACACCACGGACTGCTGCTGCTTTCACAATTACATTTTGCTAGCTTACACGCGCTTATAAAGTTTACATACCGAGTACACTGCGGATTTTTGTTCTCTCACATTTATTAACGAAGATTTCCTACGATAGTAATAATGGGTCGTACTGCAAGGGGTCTCAAGCGCGAGCGTAGAGGAGCATCTAGTGCTGCTTCGCGGTGCCAGAGTGACATAAGGTATGTTACAGTGCGGGGGCCATGCGCTTACACAGACAATGTGAAGAAGTGCTTGATTAGCCACCATATAACATCACTGTCGAGCTGCTTTCGAGATCGTTTCATTGCCCAGTTGAAAACTCCGTAAAAAGTGAACGCTGACGCAGCGGTATTAAAGGAACGTAGAACTGCCACGACCTGCATATAGCGTATGTAAAATTTAAGGTACTAAATATAACTGTCGTCTGTTTTCCACAGTTCTGTGAGTGGTTATCACTTGGTAACAATTACTCAAAACTCGCCTATAATGAGAATTCGTCTCAATTTCACAAATTTCTGTGCGCAGGAACTGAAGAGGTTAGACACGCGGTAGAAGTGGAGCCATGGGCTACGCACGGAGAGTCCGCAATGAGTAGAATTTAAGAACGCGTCGCGGCTTTCTGATTTCATTTCATTTCATTTATTTTCTTCATAAAGGCCCGGAAGCATTGCATAAAATTTGGAGCTCATGGAACTGTAGGCTTTAACACACAAGTATGGCTGAAAATGAAAGCTTGAGATTTTTTTAATTTATGAAGGTTGCATGACTTTATGAAAGAATCTTTTAGTTGCAATATCTACTGGTAGTGAAGAAGGCTAGTGCTACTAATAAGATGTGAGTACGCGATATTGAGATACTCCGAGTAAGCATACGCACCACTGATGTGTTTGGCGTTGCAGGTGACAAGAACAAAAAATAATATGGCTATCTTCATGGCTGTTTTCTTGAGTGGAGGGCTGCTTTCTTCCGCATCTACGGCTGAATGCCGACAGGTGAGAGCCAACCGTAGCAGGCCATTTCTACGTCCACTTTCTTTTAGCCACGGTAAGCAACAACAAAATAGAAACGAAGAAAAATGGAACGGCGTCTCACGTTTTGATACGGTCAACCCAGATTGTTAACCGTCTTACCTTTATTCCAACTGAGAAGCAACACGTTTTTTAAAGGTTGGAAACAGAACCAAGCATATAGCCAAGAAGCGACGTCATAGCAGATGTGAAATGAACGTGCTAAAAAATTGCTTTTGTGCTTTCAGCCGCTTTTTCAGCTGCTTTGTGTCACCCTTTCCAGTATTATTACGTATGTGAAAAAAAAATGAAAGCAGTACTTTTAGCTCCCTGCTTTAACAATGGAATACGATGTGAGGTGTCGAAGCTTTTGACAGGTTACACTGTTGCTACAGGAAAAAAAAAAGAAATGTGTGAAGCTGACGTATTTTCCGCGTAGCAACCAGGGATTTCCGTAGCTGACTAGATCAGAATTATTGCATGGGTCATTCCGGACATTTATTTTTGTTTGCAGATGCACCCCGCATCGCCTAGCCGTTTTATCAAGCTGTGCATTCCATTTTGAGCAACTGTTTTTCCCAGCAGGCCCCACCCCCTCGGAGAAAGAAATACAAAAAATGAGGACGTTGGCAGGGAACCGATCGCACGAACATAAACGAGAATAGCCTTTGTATTGCAATGACTACCATACTGCTAAAGCTACTAACAATGCGTATGTTTTCTGTGTGCGCCGAGTAATGTTTGGCTCAATGGTCGCATTTCGGGTACCACGTCGAGAGACGAAGCATATATTGCACGGCTAAGCGAAATGGTTAAGACGTCAGCCAATCCTTCAAAGATTTCAACATACAATGCTTTATTTCTCTACTGCGGATAAGCGGGCTTCCTTTGGCTTGCGAAAGACTCCACCAGTTATTAAGGTAAGCGCGTCCCTGGACGTCTCCACAACTCCTTGTTCGACTGCTGCTCACCGATTTACCTCGAACGTACCAGGCGATGCACTAAATATGATCACGGCGACGCCAGCCTAAGAAATATCCACTATCCTGAAGACCAATTGCTCTGCATCTGTAGGTAAAAGCTCGAAGCTTTGTGGTACACAAAGCCTCGAGGAATGAACGTGCTCACCTCGTCTCTATAGTGCTTTGAAGATTTTGCTGTATGTGAATAGTTATTGTGGCCAAGGAAATAATTACCAGTGGAAGCATAATTAACATGACTAAGCTATGGCGTGGGGTCACTAACTGTGCCGACTCAGAAGAGCGAGAACACCTCTCCAAAGCTTCATTTACGTAATATAGATGTTTATTCTTTCTCTCTCTCTTTCTCTCTCAAAGGACTCTCGCGTAAACGTTGTACAAGAACACGGGCCCTTGTGGACAAATCCGCAATGTGCTTACCGTATCAAGTCTCGCCACAGCAGGACCTGCAGTGTGTCGATCGTGTTCTTACAATGGCCTCCTAGTGAGTACGAAGCTGTACAGGATCTACGTCTTTGCAATCTTTGTAATAGCTTGAAAATGAGTAACCTCCATAGGTTTCTTGATCTGAGATTTTAGCGCGAATAAGACTGGACACAAAGGCACACAGCACACACACGGCGGTAAAGAACTCATATCAAGATGCCATACAAACAAGCCCGCATTGCTACTCCGGTCAACTTTATTTCTAGTGCATCTGGCCCCTTTATGCATGTGCCTCAAAAAAGATATAAAAATAGTGCCCTGTGTGTCCTGCGTGTCTTTTTGTGTCCAGTCTCATCTCGCTAAAGAACTCAAGTCAAGATTCCATACCATTGCTACACTGGTCGCCATACGATTCGCCCGAAAGTGACTAGTGACACGGAATATGCGTCATTGAAGGGTAAGTCATGTTTTTCGATGCAACTTCGGCTAATATATGAACAAAGTGCCACATACGCAAGTAAACGGCCAAGATACAGCAGCTAGCATGTGTTATTGCAGCACGTCTAGCGCCACACCTGCACCTGTTCACAACCGCGTAGGTTGGGGAAGGTGCTAGGCACTGAAAAAGAAAGACTTACAGGGAGTGTAGACAAGCCATGCGGATTACATGGCCCACCCTGGAGCTGGATTACATTTTTGCGAGGGGGACAGTGCTGATCAGTGCGAGTGGATAGCATTGCAGTAGTAGCGTAGTGAGGTGCGGGAGAGGAGAATACCTTCCTAGGTTCTCCGCAAATAACATAAAATTACGCAGATTTTACGGTAGTCGATGCATAAGCTTTCTTGCCACTGCATGATTAATACTTTGGCCATTTTTGACTTCACAGGTAGTGCTTCGCTTCTCTAACGGGGCGTCAATAATGTCAAATGTCTTCAGCGTGGCTACGCTTACGTAACAATCAAATATCAACGTTGTTTCCGGTTCTGAACTCAATCAGTGGGCACCGCCATTATTTCATGAAGTTTTGCTGCTTATAAGCAATTTTGTTTTCGTCCACTATTGGGGGGGGGGGGGGGGTGCGAATTACGGAGTTGTCATCTGTCGGAAGCGCCTGGCTTGCGGAGGTATAACACGGCGCGCTCCTCGTAGATTGGGCTGTCGGCGCGCAATAAAAAATACCACGCGGGAGACCTCCTTGCTATTCCATTAAATACTGTCCAAAGCAGAGACGTTTCTTACTGTCAGAATAATAATCTTGGGCTAACAGAATACGCAGAATAGCTTACAGGCGCTATCTCTTTACCAAATAATTACAGTGAACGCCCATTGCGCGTGGTCACCGTGACGGAGTACCCCGAACCGGCTTGCTGCGTGAAAGGTAGGCACTCGCTGAGAGCAAATTATGTGAAATATGTCCTTATAGTGTGTTGTCTGCATAACCAAATGGAGCATACCAGAATGAGCATAACAAAATGAAGCCTCAATGCAGCGATCGCACGGATTCGCAGCGATCGACCACGCGTCTGCATGCACGTCCGCGCACAATGTTTCACTTTCGTTGCGAGCGCGTTTTCGCCCCGTGCCGTGAGCTTTAGGCCGCAGCATATGAACATTTGACAGTACACAAGCAATCATTGTGGCGTGGACGCTATCAGAGCTGTTCAAAAATAATGTCGTTGTTACTAGGGACTTCGACGCTATACGGCGACTCGTGATGTGCCATGGCGGCCATTCAATTTGTTTTAAAACTGTACGACAAACGTCTCAAGTCCGCAGAAAACTCCGCGCCGTTGCCTAGCAACAACGAAGCCACATGTGCGCACCACCTGGCCCAAGGTCGCTTAGCCGCGCATGCACCGAAGCAGGGGGAACGCAGCAGCCGCCGTCAAGCCACGCCCACCGACGGGAACACTCCGTGCAGCCGTCGCGCCGAGCTACCGCAGGAGCTGGTAAACCGTTTCCCGCCACGCCAAAGCTACCGAAAATAGCTGGTATACGTGTCGGCTAGCAACCATCTTCGTCATAACTGACGTAAACACCCAGTGTGCATGCGCTTGGCCTCGGAGTTTGCCATAAAAGGGGCTGCTCCTAGTCGTGTCAACTTTCGCTATAGATATTGACCTGCTAGCCTCCAACGCGTTCAGCGTCGGCAAGCAACAGCGTTCTTCGCACTGTGCGAACCTTGGTTAGCCTGCCTGCGTGTCTGACATGCCAAGAAAGCTGTCGCTCGTAGGCGCCCAAGCGTCCAGCGCTAGTCATGCTTTCTTTTTATTGCGATAGCAATTATATGGACACTTCAACCGGATTTCTGCCGTCGGCGTCGCCATCGCCGTCGCCGTGAGGTTCCGTATAGATAAAATCTTCGCCGCGCGCCGTATGCCCCAGCGGAAGCGTGCGGGGACGCGCGCTATCACGGAGAGCGAACGCACTCAATCTCCCACGCGCAAGCAAGGAAGCGGGAAGCCAGCGCCGGAGGGAGCGGGGGGGGGGGGGGGGGCGCACTTCTACGCTGCCAACAACCGCGCTCGTCGTTCGTGCGACCGCACCGTCTCTTATCTCCACACGGCTCTGACCTTTATGCCCCGTGCATTCGCCGCTCAGTTTCCGTTGAAGCGATAGGCACGTACCTTCGCCCACTGCGCGGCGTATGCGCTCGCTGCCAGCGTTTTGACAGTCGTTGGCTGCAGTCATTCAGTGTGATCTATTCATGTTTGTTTGTGCGCGCTCACACCACGCTTGTTCATTCAGTTAGTAGTAGTCGGGGCACATTTTCCAACGCACGCTACACATGCAATGCTGCCCAGATCGGCAGTGCAGCACTACAGGTGTGTCCCTTCGCACGCGCTGCCCACGGTAAGCGCTTCTCATCAACACCACCGTTTCACACGCGCCTTCTCGTGGTCATCGAGTCCCTCTTCATGTCGGTCTACTTACGCCGCAGCACACCTGCTTACTTAATCAGCTCATGTTAACTACAATTCATATTGCTACCAAGGCCGCTCACCTTACTTCGTATGACATTGCTGTGTTGCTATCGCATTCATTGCTTCGCCTTTAGGGCGAAACTGTGACATTTTTTCCATCTCTCTCCCCCCCCACTCTCTCTCTTGTAACATTTCACTGTCCACGTTAATAGAACCAACTCAGTTTCACAGCTCTGCTGAAAACATGGGCTACGTGGCGGTTGTGAGAACTAACGGCGCTGCGATCGAGTCGCGCTACCGGCAGTGCTTCCGGTTGCACGCCTTCTTTTCTGCGGCTGCGTCCCGTGTGGTTATGGTGCTGTGAATTTGTGGCGTCCTGCAGAAGTTCGTTCGGAAGTTTGAGGGCTCGCGCTGGTCCGTGGAGGTTATGAAGCCTGGCTTGTGTGGAGCATGCGATATGGTGACGTATTTTGCACCGGGTTGAACAAGCGGCTACAAGTCGTCAGCTAAGTTCTAATTTAATGCGTAAATATTCATTGGCGACTACCACAGGACCGTCAAGCGAAAAGTGTGATGCCTTGTATCTGCACAAAAATGCGTAATTTGCGAACGTAAAATGTTTAATCTCTAATATAAATGTAGATGATTGGTAGCTTTATAAGAGATAAGGAACAATTAAAAAAATATCGGAGGGAATACCCATAGTGATACACAGGGCTCCTTAGAAAATGCATGAGGAAGCTTATAGTAGGTGAGAGCCAAATAAAATTTTGGGGTGGGCCAACTCCAAATTTGGGGATGGGCCAGAACGCAATACGACTGTAACTTTCTCCAAGGAAATGCATAGCTTATAATAGCTTATTATATTATATAATAGCGTATTTTTATATCATGCACCAAGATTTAAAAACCAATGTAATGTTGTTTGCCGTCGCTTGGAGATACTCAGATTATTTCTTGCATTCCGCCTAAGCACATAATTAGTCTAAATAATTAATCAACTTCTCAAATATTATTCGATTAAAAGTGTAAATCATAAAATTGTAGAGCAGCATCGAACACTCCCGATACAGCTTTCTCTTGATCAGTACGTGCTACATAAAAGTGTTTTTCAAAGCGTGAAAGAATCCTGCGAATATACGCGAAGTGTCTCGAGCGGCCAGTCGCGCGGCAATTTCGCGTGTATTCGCGGGATTCTTTTACGCTCGGAAAAACACTTTTATGTAGTACGTATTGAGCAACAGAAAGCTGCGTCGGAATTTTTTTCATGTTGTTCTACAATCTTCTCATTGACACTTTTATTCTAAATATAATATTTTTGAAGATGAATAATTAATTGAGACGAATTATATATTTAGGCGGAATGACAAAAAAATTATCTGAGAATCTCCAAGGGACGGTAGACAACATTACCTTCATTCTGTCCAGCACCGTGGCATTTGCTACGGCTTCTAAATATTAAGGCATTATAGTTGGCACACCAACTCTCCATTTGCCGATGGCCGAATACCCAATAATTTTTAAAGCTTTTTCATGCTATATGGTAGTCTTTTTGTTTTGTTTTTTGCGTCCTCCCTCATTAGCTAACCTGCTTTTATTGCGATCGCAATTATATGGACACTTCAACCGGATTTCTGCCGTCGCCGTCGCCGTGAGGTTCCGTATAGATAAAAATCTTCGCCGCGCGCCGTATGCCCCAGCGGAAGCGTGCGGGGACGCGCGCTATCACGGAGAGCGCACGCACTCAATCTCCCACGCGCAACCAAGGAAGCGGAACGCCAGCGCCGGAGGGAGCAGGGGGGGGGGGGGGCACTTCTCTACCAACAACCGCACTCGTCGCTCGTCCGCACAGTCTCTTATCTCTCCCACGCGCAAGCAAGGAAGCGGGAAGCCAGCGCCGGAGAGAGCGGGGGGGGGGGGGCACTTCTACGCTGCCAACAACCGCGCTCGTCGTTCGTGCGACCGCACCGTCTCTTATCTCCACACGGCTCTCACCTTTATGCGCCGTGCATTCGCCGCTCAGTTTCCGTTGAAGCGATAGACCGCACGTACCTTCGCCCGCTGCGCGGCGTATGCGCTCGCTGCCAGCGTTTTAACAGTCGTTGGCTGCAGTCATTCAGTGTGATCTATTCATGTTTGTTTATGCGCGCTCACACCACGCTTGTTCATTCAGTTAGTAATAGTCGGGGCACATTTTCCAACGCACGCTACACATGCAATGCTGCCCAGATCGGCAGTGCAGCACTACAGGTGTGTCCCTTCGCACGCGCTGTCCACGGTAAGCGCTTCTCATCAACACCACCGTTTCACACGCGCCTTCTCGTGGTCATCGAGTCTCTCTTCATGTCGGTCTACTTACGCCGCAGCACACCTGCTTGCTTAATCAGCTCATGTTTACTACAATTCATATTGCTACCAAGGCCACTCACCTTACTTCGTATGACATTGCTGTGTTGCTATCGCATTCATTGCTTCGCCCTTAGGGCGGAACTGTGACATTTTTATCCCCCTCCCGCATAATCGATTATGAACTGCCTTATGTGGCGAGCACATCCAGTCTCCGGAAACGTCTTGCAGCGCAAAAGCAACACGGACACAAAAGAGTACATGGGACGACAGACGAGCGCAATTTATGTCTCAGTAGCTTCGCAATTCAGCATAGCCGTTTAAATCGAAGTGTTCACGTCGCCCTTGGGATTCATGCTGCGCTTGCGCAGCTGTGACTCATAGTGAAAACTATGAACTCTAATTACGAAGGCAGTATAGCTTTTCAGTGAAGCAATAAACCGACGCAGACGAGCGAACGCGTGTGCAACACGACGGCCGGGCTCGACTTGTTACGGCCTTCTCACCCGTCGGGCAAACAATGGGAGAGTTTCTCAGCACGTTTCGCCACCGTCGGCGGTAGGGGCGCTGCGACCATGACCCTTCCTCCCCTGCTCCGCGTGCATGCGCTTGCCTTCGCGCTCGCACGATCGTTTTCCCGCGCATTTTATTCGGCACTCTGTCAGTGTTGTTCAGTATGCACTAATTTGTGGGCTCCTGAAGACGGTCGAACAGCCTTTAGTACGCGCGGCAACAGCCAAGACTTAGCGCCGTTCATTGCACATCGGTATATAACTGCTGTGTGATGGTGTATTGCTGTGCTCCGTATTACAAGTCCCGTTCCGGCAAAACAACCGGTGTTTCTTTTCACCAGTGCTCAAGCAATGAGTTTCTAGCCAGAGTTTCTAGCGCTTTTGCACAAGATATTGTTTTTTTTTCGATAAAGCCTCTGAACACCTGCCACGCATGAAGAGCAGTGCAGCCCCATTTACATCGGGCTCCCATCTTGAGCTGCCTTGAAGGTGTTGACGACAGCCATGCGAGACTATCCGCAAATCTAATTGCCGAGAATTTTCGGAGAATACTCCTTGTAGATCACTCAAACCAACTGACTGACGAAAACGACAAGCCTTCAGCCTATGTACACAAGCCACCAAGGAAACACTTTAGATTGTAATTGTGAATAAGACACATTTGGGGGCTACTTTGTCCGCAAGAGTTTTCGCCTGAAAGTATGGCAACCATTGTAAAAGCCTTGTCACACGGCACGTGTAATGTCATTCGCAGCGAATGAGATTAAGTGTTAATGCCATTTTTGTTGCTTCTACACGGGCATAGTGAATGACATTCACAGCTAATGGCATTCGCCCATTGAATGACTTTCCCGAACTCATTCACGCGCAACTTGTGTAATCTCGATGAAAGGGGCTGGGCAAAAATTACAAAATCGATAAGTTAAAACAAAGTGTAGTACATTTTCAAATAACCATCCAATGTTTTACTATTGTATTGCTAACAATATAGTCAAAATATGTAAACAAGAAGCACGATTTGTAAGGTCCCGTTATCATAGCAGCCTGCCGAAAAACATTGCCATCAATTGCGAATGCAATTTTGCTCACCCGTGTAGACTGGTATAACACCCGTGTACTTAGATTTAGGTGCACGTTAAAGAACCCCAGGTGGTTCAAATTTCCGGAGTCCCCCACTACGGCGGGCCTCATAATCAGATCGTGGTTTTGGCACGTAAAACCCCATAATTTTTTTTGGTAACACAAGACAGCCATGACATTCGGTATGAATGTCATTTAATGCAAATGACATTATATGTGCCCTGTGACAGGGGTATACGTGCATACGAGCAATAAATATTTTCATTCCTCAAAATGCATATGCGTTTTATATGGCCGAGAGCTGTTCTCTCGGCGCATGCATCTCCATGTTCCCCAGTGAATTTAAAGAAGCTGGATGTAATAATACGGCTACACTGCATGAATTTACAAGAAGTGTAGATGAACCATTTACGCGTCCTGTACAATTAGCCGACTTGTTCTTGAATGCACGGTGAGGTAAGAAGCGCGCCCGACCCCATCTTCCAGCGTTGCACGCGCTGCACAGATTGGCTCGGAACAGCTGAGCAGGGTTAACATCAAGGGGCTTTAAGCAGGGTGAGGTCGCAGCGCCCCCGACCAAGCAGCGGCGATAGACAAGAACTAGCCCCGATGCGAAAGCCGTAAGGATCGAGCGCGCGCGCCAGTCGAGCCCGGCCGTGGCAATACCAAGCTGCCGCGCTGCTGCAGCAGCAGCCGACGCAGCCAACCGGTAGCCGGACTCGACAGCAGCGCCGTGAGTTCGCGCGACCACCGCGTGGCCCAAATGCTTGCGTTGGCCAATGTGCGGAGCCGCGAAACTGAGTTGGTTCTAGTAACGTTGCTCACTATCTCTCTCTCACTCCCTCCCCGTACAGCGCTGTTGAGGTGCCCTCTCGCGAGAGGAAGTTACGGCGCTGTACTTTTCTCTTCTTTCCAAAATCACTCACACACAGCGCTAGTCACGCGAAATGTCGCGAAAGGAATCACCGAAAATGATCGCATGAGAATACCTTCCCTACATGCGTAGTTAAGTTAAAACCGGGCAAGCTTGCACTCGGTAGTGCAAAGCTTAGACACTGCGAAACTGTCTATCCTCAAATTTTACTGGCTGCTACTGCTAGGTATCCACTTGATTGCTGCTAGGTCTTAACTTGGTTGCTGCTAGGTTCTAACTTCGTTACTGCTAGGTTTTGTGACTTGGTTGCTGCTAGGTTTGTAAGTAGCTTTTGCTTGACCGAGTATTTTGCTATCACTTCGCACTACTGGACTTGAAGATCGACGGTTTCGCTGTGCCTAAGCTTTGCACGAGCGAGTGCAAACTTCTCCATATTTCTTTCTTATCTTCTAAATTCTTGGACGATTTCTCAAGTTGCGTCGCACTGTCTGTTTATCGTTCTTCTAAGTAAAGAATTTCCCGCTACTTTTTGTTATTCCAGTACACAGGGACTTCGGAAGCATACCTGATCTGCTGGGGGCGACTTCTGGGGGCTCATGTCGCATGATGTAGTTCACCTCTCTCTCTCTTTTATATTTCTATATAATTACTATATTTACCTGTTTTATATGAAAAATAATTTATTAATAAAAGACAAAAAGCGTGATTTATTTGGTGTGTGGATAATTCTGGCGTTTCGCACTGTTGGGAAAATCCGCGGATTGTGGGTTAATTTACGTACTATATATCTAAGAAATGTCATACGTTCTGCAAATGATAACTGTCCACTCATTCCGATTTTGAGGATACCAGAACCAAGCGTGCAGGCGCGATGTTCGCAGGTTCTGCCGAGTTCTCCAAATACACGCCTACTCCTTAAGAAAAGTGCATTTTAAGGAAATAAAATTTGTCGCACACACCCCTGCTAACCTTTTTCAACGACCACTGACGAAGCAGCGAAGAACAGTGCTGAGAATTTAAGGCTGCAGCCTGGTACAATCTTCGGTGATTCATTAGTGAGAACACACATATTGGGCAAATAATTAATGACGACTTCAAACGAGCGGGTTAACAAGGTTTCCAGAGAAAGAATACATGTCACGAACTGTACGGACGCATGCATATAGACATACCATATACACATATAAAGCATATGAAAACGATGCAGAAAATTAAAAACCCGCGCTTTTTCTTCAACTTCTGGTTATACACAAAAATTTTCTTTACTTATATACTGGACGGTGCGCCATCATATCAAACGATACGTGGCCAATTTCACTCCAAATTTCACAACCAATTTTCACTACGGTCATTCCGTGTGGCCAAGGTGGTTTGGGCCGACATAATAAAACGCACATTTCCAGCTTCACGAGGGATGGGTTAATGATTTAAAATGTGCTTTTCTAGGAACAGGCTTACACCGACATTTGTTGCCTTCTTGCTTTTCATGGGCTTGGAAAGGGGCAAGGAAAAAGGGAGAGAACGAGAGACATCCTAAACTCGTGGCACTGAGACGTGTTCCTGTAAGGGCTCTCGACGTAGAAAAAGCACCGACAGAGAGAGTCTCAGAAGTCACAAGCTTCCAGAAAATTTTGTTTCATTGCAAAATTTGGAAACAGATGCAGACGACGGCATGGCATGCCATGGCAATAACTTTATTTTGGTCCAGTGAAACTAGGGCCCGAGGGCAAAAGCCCCCAGGCTAAGTCAGTGGCTCCGCCCAAGTAGGCACCGGTAGGCCAAAGGCTTTCCCGGTGTCGTGAGCTCTCCGGACGGCCAAGAGTTGATCTTGGAGGACTTCGCTGGATATGCGTCGACTCCAGTCTTCCTTACTGTTGAGGTCCGAAGCCCTTTGGTTGGGGCAGAGCCCGAACATATGATCAAATAGACACGGAGTCTGTCCACAACTTAGGTGAAAATTTTTTTCCCTAACCGACGTTTCGGCCCCAACACGTACGGGAGCATTCATTTCATTTTTCTTTTTATTTATTTATTTTTTACCCTTGTTTTGTTAGCCTTTTATCATTGTTCACAAACCTGAGCAAGGCTCCCGTGTGGGGGCCGAAAAGTTAGTTAGAAAAAAATCATGAGCCATTCCACTCAGTGAAGATGGATGACCAGTAAAGCTGTTTAGCACACGACACAGAGGTGCGACAGAATGGGGAGGCCGCGTATAGTCAGATTCGATCGTAGTGGACCTTAGCCGTTGTATCTCCCAGTGAACGCGTCGACCGAGTACATCCCCGGCAGTCCTTGCTCGGGGGCGGCAGTGCCTATAGCTTTTGCTTCCGGCGGCGGTGCCTATTGCGCTGGGACCCTTTCTGCACTATTACCAGGATCGGTTCACATTTTTGCACACACACATAAAAAAAATGCGCAGATGCCTAGCCGTAAACAGCGCCGCTGTAAAGAAATCACCTTTGTCGCGTCTGTTTCCTGTTTTCGCCATGATTCCTTTCGACCAGACGAGATTTTGGTATATGCTCGACGTCAGAATTCTGTTTCGTTTGTTGAAGGAAGGGAGCAGCCTTTTAACTAGTCAAAGGAGTCTCTGGCCTCACGGGTGGTGGGAGGGGAGAGGACGGGAGGGGGGGGGGGGCGGTACAGCTTCGAGTGTGGGGGCACGCCCCCACTGGTTTAGAACCTGTGGGGGCGACCCCCACCGCCTCCCCCCCCCCCCCCCCCGGTTCCGGGGCCCATGCCAGTACATTCATTGTTTGGTGCTAAGCATGAACATATGCCATGCCTTTTTTGAATGTGCTTCTTACCGTTCCCTTTTCATTCTGTTGAACTTGCCAGTATCGAGCATCAACAAGTTCATAGACCAAATCTTCACGACATTAAGCGGGCAGCGCGTGTGGGCGAGCTTCTCAGTGCGCACATTCTGCTGCTCACCGAACAACGCGGCCTCAACGCCGTAGCAGAAATCTACCCCGCGGAAGTGCTTGCTACACACCCCAGTTGTAGCCGTTGGCTGCCTGCCGGTTCTAAGTTTCGTAATCCAAGGTACACGCAGGTTCTTGGCCTGCAGGGTACGTGTGAAGGCTGACACCGGGCTCCGTTGCGGCACTGCGGTAGCAAGAAATATCCTACCATGTCGGACGCCTTCAAAGGCAGCCACTGTCTATTATAGTGCTTTCAAGTGTTGTCAAGCAGACACCCCAAGCGAGAAAACATCTCCACTTAATCAGAACCGTAGCGCTGGTGGGACTAAGCTTTCGTTTTCAGCTCACTTCGGCGCTTCTAAAGCAGACAACGCAACCGCTGGGTCCACGTGATCCCTCATACCACGTCACACCGACGGTGACGCCAGCTTTTACAGTGGTGGAGCTGGCCCCCAATAGTAGTGCCCGCTGCAGCCCTGAAATACGTACACAGATGCTTCCGCTCTCGGAGTCTGGGCCGCACGCGAAACCCTGCACCAGTTGCCAAGTAGTATCACGCTAAGCTGCACGATAGCGCTGATCAGATTGATTTATGATCACATTACACTAGTTAATGCTCGAGCGTGCATTTACAGGAACGCTCCCATGCTCGTCTTGATCGCATATGTGTTATGTAGCACTCGTGAACAATTGTATTCGGCATGAAGTATTACTATAATAAAAATTCGTCGGCCTTTCCAATCCGTGATGATGGTTAACCAGCCATGCTGAAACGTGTGGTGCCGGTGTTTATCACTGGGTGAATCCAGAGGGTTCATTAAAGTATTTCTCAATCATGAGGTTACACACACGTTCGACTGTGACAGAAAGAACGACGTCACTTTCGGTATGCCCGCAGTCCGCCGTTGTCGCTTGCGTTCGATGTTCCCAGTTTCCTTGGCGGCGTGGTTAGCAGCGTACTCCCGCCCATTGCCGCTTGGGGTTCTTCGAAATTAAATTGCTTCAAAGTTAAATCTGTCGTTACGTGAGACAATGAATGGCTCATACCCCCTTAAGCAATGGCTCATACCCCCGTAAACGCGGCCTCCTCATTACGACGACATAAGAGGGAAATACGCTGGAATGATGAGCGGCAGCGCAGCCAGCTGTGCAAGAAGACGACGACGAACGCGGGAGCAGTGGCACGAGCACAACGACGATCAAGCAAATGCTGATGATGATAATTTTCTGTACACAGGCGATTTCACCTAGCCATATACGCTTTCGTATAGCAATATAAAGCTTCTCTTTAAAACAACCAATTCCTTTGACGTGAAACGCGACATATTTTATTCTTAGAGGGCTGTATGGCTAATACCCGCTCGCGAAGCTCACTGTCCCGTTAGCTAGGTCCTCCAGTCTATATAGCATCGTCTACCAATCAGTGCTTCGTCAACCTGAACGCTGAACATGAACAGTACAAACATGACGTGGTCTATGAGCGACGTCAGGACTGGAGTCATGGTGCTGTCTTTTCTCAATACAATTGCAACTCTTGTACCGACCACATCGGAGCGCAAGAAGGATGTTACGGTTGAATTAGTCGACTCTCCGACACCAACTATGTATTTATCAACTAAATATGTATTTATTAACGCGAATGGTGGTGATTGACGCAAGGTACGCAAAAGCGCGACAGTCTAAGGTAACAGGAGAAGTCATTACCAAGACTTATCGAGAACGCACGGCGGCTGCGCTAGGCTAACCAGGTAGCGGCCCACCGAGCCGGAGAATTGCAGAGGCGAAGGCTCTACGTCTAGCTCAGGACAGTCTTGTCAAACATATGTCGCGGCGAAGAAACGCCTTGCGATTAATATTGTTCGGAGTTCAGGGGTGATAGGGTGATTGGTGGGCGGTCACAAGGAGGTCACTCAGGGCGCCATCTGACGACATGCGTTTGTGATTATGACTCGACTAGTAAGGAGGAGCAGATGTGTTCGAAAAAGTAGCTCCGATTGCGCAAGTCACCTTCTGTAAGTTCACGGCGGAGCGGCGGCTGCCGGAAATCGAGCTTTACAACCGTGCCAGCTGGGGATGACGCACGGTAAGTTTCCTCGATCAACAACGCTTTTGACGAACAAGTCAAGTATAAATTATCTGCAACATATAGTCTTTCGTGTGAAGGCAAGGAAAATTTTTTCCAGGGCAGCATAATCATGACGATGCTTTAACTGACTCAGAATGAAGACTTAGGTATGCCATCGTTATCTGAACAACAGCTGTGACGCGTTGAACTTGCTCTGAGATCACTAAAGTTCTCTTATCCTGCGTTGACCTACACGGGAGATGCGGTGGTTGGCCCCTTAGGTAGATGACTCACACACGTGAGCCAAACATGCGCTGAAGTTCATGTCAATGTCATTTGTCAGAAAAAGCTGCTAGGTTTGTTGTTGCTTGGGCTGCAGGTTATACCCGACGCGGTTGAAGTCGTGGTCACGTAGATGAAAGTTAATGAGACCTGTATCTAACCTGGCATGTTCACATAATCGTTCTAATGACGAAAGCAAAAATTAGGCGTGATAATGTATGGCTTACCAGTCCCGCACGTCTGCCATGCAGTACGTCATCGCCACAGACGTAGAGGCTTCAATTTGTACAGCATTCGTTACGGAATGTAACGACATGCTCAATAAAGGGCAAACCAAAAGTTTTGTTAACTGCGACAATATATGAAGTTTCGCTGCTGATGATCTCGCTATCCTGAATTCATACCTAACACATAAATATATTAAAAACTGCACAAGCAAGCAGTCTAAGTAGAAAAACAAAACAATAAATACTCAAAAGCTTTCACAGTCGCACAGAGTGAAACTGCCTAAACACACGCCATAAGTATTAAAAAGTGTTGCTAAAAACTGTAAATCTGTGCATGCATAAGACATAATCAGCGTATCACCTGAAAAAAAAAACACGATTAATCTGTTCATGATTAAATATTCCCTTAAAATCAGAGCGTACAAGAAGTCTGTGGTGCGCTATAAGCACATCAAAGCGCATAGAATGTCAAACGGGACGAGAAATTAATCATGGAGCTGTTGTAAGGCATAATTTACGTAACCTAACTGCACTATTCACAAGGGACTAGTGAGATCAATGTCCACCAGAAATCACGCAAGGCTTTTACAGCTTCTCTTTGTTGTAAGGACAGGACGCGGGACCAAGCAATTTTCTTACAGACAAGGGACGTCTATCTAAGACGTCCAGAAGATGAGGAAGTGCTCCCGATTAGAGCACTGCACGGGCTCGGGCTTACCCGAAAGCCCGGGCCCGGCCCGGCCCACGGGCCGGGCCGGGCCGGGTAGAGAAGTTTTTTCACAGGCTCGGGCCGGGCTCGGGCACGTGTGCCGGGCCGGGCCGGGTAGAGGAGTTTTTTCACGGGCTCGGGCCGGGCTCGTTCCAGTACACAGACTGGGACAAGTTTCGCAAGATTAGGGAAGAGCGAACGGAGAGTGAGGGCAAGCCTAGCCTCGAACAATGGGTGGCACAGGTTAGAGACGACATCAAAGCTACCACAAAAGAGGTTTGTACCGACCTCCCTTGGAAAAGATGGGCAGTCGTCTGGCTCACCTGTTGGAGGCCAAGCAGTCCCTCCTCGCCAGGTGGAAGGGACAAAGGCTCAACCGCAGGCTAAGAAAAAAGATCGCAGAAATCAACAGAACTATAGAGGAACACTGCAGAGCCCTCTCTAAACAGCAATGGGATGAGGTGTGCAACTCGATCGATGGGCAGATGCGTAACGGGGGAACCTGGAACCTCCTAAAGCATCTCCTCGACGAGACGAACACTAAAACCAAGCAACACAACACACTGGCGCGCACCCTACACGCAGCCAAGCGGGAATATTCGAGCGAGGAAATTTTATCCAGACTCGTGAAGAAGTACCTGTCTGTCGCATCGGGCCCTACACCACCTTCACCTGACTACGACGGCTCCGGGAACCCTGAACTTGACGCAGAATTCGGGATTGAGGAGATCAGGCAGGCGCTCCACGCCCTCAACGGCAGATCGGCTCCGGGTCCGGACAAGATCACGAACAAAGCTCTACGGAACCTGGACGACAAATCCATCGAATTCCTAAAGGACATCATTAACCAAGCATGGAGCAGTGGTATAGTTCCGGAAATGTGGAAATCGGCCAACACCATTCTCATCCCCAAGCCAGGCAAGCCGCCCAGCCTCGATAACCTCCGCCCAATTTCGCTCACATCGTGCGTGGGGAAGGTTGCTGAACACGCAATCCTAAACAGGCTTTCTCGCTACCTGGAGGAGCACGACATTTACCCATACAACATGATCGGCTTCAGGGCTGGACTATCGACGCAGGACGCGATGAAGCTCATCAAGCATCACATTATTGACTGTAATACGCGGGACACGAGAGCCATACTAGGTCTAGATCTGGAAAAGGCCTTTGACAACATTCTTCACTCGTTCGTTTTAGACACAATCTCGAGCCTTAACCTGGGGAAGCACTTCCATTCCTACACGAAATCTTTTCTGTCAGACAGAGAAGCCACCCTAAAGATCGGGGACCTGACTTCAGACATGATCAAGCTGGGGTCTAAGGGGACGCCACAAGGGGCAGTGATATCCCCAACCCTCTTTAACCTCGCCATGATTGGTCTATCCAGGAAACTCTCTGCTATCGACGGTATCAGTCATACCATATACGCAGACGACATTACCATCTGGTGTACGGGAGGTAGTGATGGACAGGTAGAGACGGCCCTGCAAGAGGCGATTGATGCTACCGAGAGATACCTCGAGTCCACGGGCCTTCGGTGCTCACCTCACAAGTCGGAACTGCTACTATATCGACCCAAGCGCAGAGGCCCCAAACCAAAGGGATGGAAGCCACTCGCCGAATGCGACATCAAACTACGGACTAACGACGGAGGCTATATTCCGAGGGTGGATGCCATCCGGATTCTCGGCATGATGGTCGAGTCGAGTGGCTCTAACAACCAGACAGTGCTGCGTCTCACTAAGAAGACGGACAATGCCATCAGATTAATAAGAAGAGTGGCCAACCGGCAGCAAGGCCTCGGAGAAGACAACCTCGTGAGATTGGTGCATGCGTTCGTAATGTGTCATTTCACTTACGTCGCGGCCATGCACAACTGGCAAAGATCGGAGCGGCATAAGCTGAACGCATTAATCAGGAAGGCAATCAAGAGAGCCCTCGGCCTCCCCATACACACACACACGGAAAGCTTACTTCAACTCGGCATGCATAAAACGCTCGAGGAATTGGCGGAAGCGCAGGAGAGGGCCCAGTTCGTCAGGCTATCTACCACACAAGCTGGAAGACACATCCTGCAGGAGCTGGGCGTTCCCCCCACAGTAGTCAAAACAAAGTTCTGCAGCATCCCTCGAGAGCAGCGGGACCGCATCACTGTCGCCCCGATCCCACGAAACGTCCATCCGGAACACAACGTGGGAAGACGTCGGGCGCGCGCGAAGGCCCTCCTGGAAAAGGCTCGGGAACGGGCTTCGGAGAACAGTTTTGTAGACGCAGCTCGCTACGCCGACGGACAGGCCTTCGCTGCGGTTAGCGTAGACCATGAAAGTAAAGTAACGAACGCAATCTCGATTCGGACGACGTCCTCTGAGACCGCAGAGCAGGCTGCAATAGCGATGGCCTTATTGGACGACAAGAGGACATCAATCTACAGTGACTCGAGATCAGCCGTTCGGGCATTTGCCAAAGGAACCATATCCGAGCTGGCCCTAGGGATACTAGGAAGCAAGCAGATCAAGCCACACACAGTGATCTGGTTTCCAGCCCACATGGGACAGATCGAGGGTGCACCGCCCAACCTCAATGAGTCGGCACACAATGCTGCGCGAGGAATTATCAACCGCGTAGCTACGAGTACCACCGGGCAGCATGACGTTGGGGGTACTGACTATCGGGACTCTCCTCTCTCGTACAACGAAATTACTAAGCATTTTTACTTGGCTCGTACAATCTACCCCCTCCCGCATTGTAAACTCAATAGACCTCAGGCTTTAACACTAAGGCTTCTACAGACGGGGGCATACCCAAACCCCCTACTTTTTCACAAAATGTACCCCGAAATTCAGACAACAAACACATGTGCACTATGCAATGACTTAGCGAGCTTACCTCACATGCTCTGGCGGTGTCCCGCGTTACGCGGCGATGCAAGCAACAGTTCTTCACGTTGGGACGCGGTTCTACGCAGCCCCAACCTCGAAGAACAGTTATGGGCTGTCCAACGGGCCCGCGACGCGGCGGAGAGGCTCGGCCTTTCTGTCCCGACGTGGGAGCGGCCCGCTGCGCGCTAGCACGCGCCCTAAAGGACACTAATAAAGTTATTCATCTATCCATCCATCGGGCCGGGCTCGGGCACGACGTGTGCTTTTTGACCCGGGCCCGGGCCGGGCTCGGGTTCTTTCACGCGGGCCCGGGCCGGGCTCGGGCTTTCTGCGAGTTATTCTCGGGCTTCTCGACTCTGAAAACCATGTATTTTTCGGTCTCGGGCCGGGTTCGGTCCGGTTTCGAGTCGGGCTCGGGCCGGGCTCGGGCTTAAGGTAAAGGGGTGGCGCGCCGGGCCGAGCAGGTAACGTAGATTATTTCCGGGCCCGGGCCGGGCCCGGGTCTCGCCATAATTGTTTTGATCGGGCTCGGGCGGGCCGCCCAATGTAAAAATGGGCCCGGGCCGGGCCCGGGCCGCAAACATCGGCCCGTGCAGTGCTCTACTCCCGATGTTGGTTGAATTGTGGACATGTTACGAGAATATTTTCTACAGAGGCTTCCCGGTTGCCACAGTGTACACAGTCTGAAGAAGGTCTTTACCGTATGCGGTATAAAAAACGAGGCGTGCACCTTGATATCACAAAACAGTGCTTTAAAGACCTTTGAATTAAAGATCAGCTGTACAACGAGCTCAGTGAGAAATGTTCGTCGTACTGCGCATCAAAGGTTTTTGCTTGAAGAGAGGGTTCAGAGCATATGTACAACTTGGTAGCAAAGCTGAAAGAGAATCCTACATGTTCGAAACATGGCGGTTCATGAACGCTGCTTTGCGCCATTATTGTGACAAGAGTATACTACCTCTGCGCAAAGTAACACAATATGTGGTCTCATCCGAACAAAAAAATGAAACATTTGATTTCTGAACGAAAGTAGGTTACCCCAGAGAGAGGGAGCTTCGTTTAATGGTGTGCCGTCGCTGCAACCATCACTCCTAATGGAGGCGTCCAGCATTGTCACTCACATCGCTGAAGCATAAAGTGAAGTTTACCACAGACAAGCTCACGCACGTAGATGCGGTAAGGCGTCATGAAATATTTACGAAACCGAACTGGGAAATCTCTGAGTTGATGCACGAGTGAGAGAAGCATAAATGGTGGCGTATGCTACCTGAAGCAATGTCAATACAAGACAATGACAAGTGCATTTCGTTTGCGGCGGTTACGCCTAAAAATATGCCCATTTTGTTGCAACGAAGCGGTGGCATGATCTCTCACCGCGCGGAGAGTTTCGCTGTGTTTTGTCGTTGTGGTGACAATGGCGCGGCGAGTAAATTGCAGTGAAACCGCCAGCTGCCTGTGTATGACAAAGAGGACCTAGCTATGGTGCCACTATAGTAAGCTAGCTAGCTCACTATAGTATGCCCATAGGCTAGGCCTTTATCCCTCGATGTCGAGAACCGATGTCAAGAATGCCGCTGATATAACGCCCGGAATTTGGTGGCGAGATGACGTAAACGTACCGAAGTTGTACAACACGTTCCGGGAAGGGGCAAGCGGGTTAAAAACCATTACTGGATCGGCCTAGGAAAGCAGGAGCCAACACATCAAGCGATGATATAATTTCTGGTGAATCCGCTGCCAGAGACCAAAAACCGCTTCTGCTTAAAAAAAAAAAGAAACACGTCCCCACGTGTCCATCATGGTTTCCGCTAGCAACACAGATGGGTATATATTTTGCCAAAGCATATACATAAGGCAGTTATTCATGTCTCACTACCACGCCACAAACCTTTTCATTTCGTGTGGCTATTTGCTGGCTACTCCTTGATTAGTGGTCAGTGGACTCAAGGTTACTCGTTCATTAAACGCGAACTGCCGTCTTTAACGATGAAGTGAAACGCCACGCGCACCGGCGTCCCTTAAGAATCCTGTGTGTCGCAATGTCTTTAGCAAATAGCGACAAGCTCATTGTCGCGAACCTAGCTCTACGACGCTACAATGTCAGAAGGGACGTAAGCTGCAGTATCTAGGTCACACATGCGTAGGTCATTCGATTCTGTTCGACTGACCAACATTTTTGGAACGTGCGCAATAAGGTTATGCTAAATACAAGTGCTCCTGAAAGCTTCCTAAAAAAAGATTTCACCATACAGGCGCGTTTTAGAGCGCAGCTCTTAGGCGCCCTTTTCTGCGGCGAGTGTTGGCATCGTAACCGAGCGAACGAGGGCAGCGAAGGATGAAAAAAAGGCGAAAGCTTTCACTAAGCCGCGCATAGCTCAACATACAGCGAAGCTGGCCAATTGATTGCGTCTCTTGGTTGTAGCTAGGTTGAACTTGGCTATGTCGACGTTTAAACTTGGTTGTAGCTAGGCCTATACTTCTTTAAAACCTTGCTCAGTCGTTTCGGGGACGCGGTCGAGATTCTCCTAGTTAGACTCTCCATCTACAAGTTGTAGAACTTGTATAACGGAGTCTCGACTAGGTACTCGAGCCACGCGTAATCCCCCGTTTACAGACCATACCGGTCTGATATACCAGCCTGGCCAAGAGCCTCCGCTTCAAATGGACGTCGATCACCTCCTCATGCGGCACGCTTCGCGGTAGCTGATGATGATAGTTGCTCACCGTTGCAATGACGACAACGCGTTACAGCAGACCCAATCCATGAATGCGTAGCTATCTCTCTCTCTCTCTCCACGGCCGTCACTGTGCGTTGCACAGCGCAGCTTGCAACACCGACACCGCGTCCCACCGTGTTGCAATGCCGACAAAGCGTTCCAGCAGACCCGCTCCGTGAATGCGTTTCTCTCTCTCTCGTTCTCATTTTCTTTGTATCTCTCCCGAGCATAGCGCGCAAAACCTCTTCTTCACCTCGCAGAGCATTGGCAGGAGCGTGTACGAACCAGCCAGCTGTAGACGAAGACGACGACGCTCGAACACAATCATATGGTTCGCATAAATGCAGGTCATGCGAGAGCGCTGTATAGCCTAGTGGTTACAACGCTCGCCTTGCGACAGTGGGTACGCGGGCTCGAATCCCGCCTCAACTTTTATTTCTTTCTTTATTGCTGGTGATGACAGTTTCTCGATACGAACCACAAATTACGGCCGGCTTAAACAGCTTCGCTGTTAAAGTGAGAAGGAGCGAGTGCGAAGAGGCACGAGGAAGAAAGCGGAGAGGAGGGTGCAGCGGTACCATGAGGCGGAAAGCGGAGGAGGTTATGGCGTAAGCGTGAGGAGAAAAGCATAGTGCGGCGTCGATAGCTAGGAGATGGCACCAGAGTAGCGCATGTCGTCTGGTAGGTCTGTCGGCGGCGGCTGCTCTGAACGTGCCCACGCGTTACCCACACTCGGGCACTTGTGATCTCCAGATTAGCGAGGCAGTCGTACCACACTTCCCTTTGTTTGCAACGTCGCACGAGACAGATCTTCCGCGCCAGCCAATATATCGTGAAATGAAAACACGCATACAGCTACGCTCAAATTTCGCATTAGGGAGTATCCTAATCGTCAGTGAATTTTTCTTATGCCACAAAAACGGCGGACAATGATAGGTGCAAGTCAGTGAAGAGGACCGTCAAAAGAATGTTTAGATATGCCACCCGCTAATCTCCGCCCGTCTCCCCGAAAACAAAGTCTGACAGTAGTGCTGAGCCAACCTGTTAAACTTTCCGTAGGAAAATAATTTTGCTGCGTTGCTGTTAGGCTTTCGCGCCACACTCCAAAAATATTTGCACAACTTAGGACAATCTGGCTCCGGAACAATTGTGATCGATATAGCCTGCACTTTTTTAACAGCGGAGCTGCTTCAGCTCTTGTTTAGGCCGCGTAGTGCGAGCAAAAAAACTACACCTGGCGATGACGTCACCTGCGCTGCCTAGCAACCACCTCGCGGAGCGGCGTGTGCTTCGCCTCCTCTCTGTGCCGTGCACATGTTGTCTTGACATGGGGCGTTAAGGAGAGGGAAGGATAGCATACGCGCGGCGCGCGCTATGCTCGGGAGAGGGGAAGAGAAAATGAGAGCGAGAGGGAGAGAGAACGAGAATGCGTTTCCCAGCGCTCGCGCCGAACGCGCGCGTTGTCCGTTATTGCAGCCGGCGCCTCGGGCGGTGGTTCCGCAGGTTTCGACCAGCCACGCCCCGGCAAGTGTGAACGTGCAGCTTGGCCGTGACCTCACCGGGAGATAATAGCTCGGAGCCGCTGCGATGGCGGCCGAACTCTTGTTGACTCTGTGGCGAGTACATGTACCGTTGACATGGGACGACCAAAGAAGAGCCGGAAACCCGAAGAAGGCGCTCATCTTTAAGCGCGTCGGGCGGCCAAGCGAGAATCTGCGCGGCGGCAGCGAGCCGATTCGGAATACCGTGCCTAGCAGCACTTAGCAATTCCTAGCAAAACTTAGCCAGGCCTAGTAATAATAATAATATGTGGTTTTTATTGGCGCAATGGGCCAGATATGGCCAAAGAGCGCCATGACAAATGATGATAGTTTTTCGGTGTACTATAAATGGAGTGGTCTAGGAGTTCAATGGTTGATGTAACGTGGCTGTAAGAGGGCGTTGTAAATTGCGTAAAATATATTGGTATTAAAATAATGACTTTGACTAATGATTATAGTTATGACTATAACAATTCCGTTAGGAATTAATGATGTACTAAAACGTATACAATAGCACTACTGCCTCAAGAGGTTACTTGAAAACAAGGGATGAGAGGCACGTGGTGTAAACACTTTTTCTACTGCAGCTGCAACCTGCAAGACGAGGCTGCGCTACAGATACCCTGGCCAGATGATTTGTGAAGTGTTTACGTCTGCTAAAAACTTTAGGACTACATTAATATCAAAAAGCGGCTCATGGTTAAGAAAGAATGTTGGGTGAAGAAGGATGCGCTGACGATATGCGGGATAAAAGTACTTTTTCCGCTAGGCTTCTATTTCACGGCACTCTACAAGAACATGGAGAACTGTAATAATGTCGCCACACCTATCACATTTTGGAGGATCACTTCCAGAAAGGAGGTAAGAGTGTGTGCCATAGGTATGACCTATTCTTAACCTGCAGAGAAGCACTTCCTTGTGTCTTGCCGTTTTCTCGGACATCCATTGCCATGCCTAGTAAAACCTGAAAGAAGCCTAGGTCGATCACTAGCTCCGCTGTTTACTGCAGCCTTGCACCACTAGTGCAAGCTGCCCACATTTTTTTAAGTCTGCGCTACCGCTACTTTCGCGTCGCAATGGTATGGGCGTCATCATGGCAATCGCACGCGCTGACTCAGCGTTCCTCCCTACAAAATATCGGGCGCGAAGCGCTAGAACACGGAAGGGGCGTAATATATATGATTATTGTGCAGTGATATATAAGCCCCGAAGGCTGTAAAATCTTTAAGAACAAGCCCTATGCGCGCTTAGATCACGACTTCCATTGTGTAGCTCACAGCCGGTCTGGAGAGCGTTTAGTTTAGAGCTCCGCCACCCATGTGAATGCTGTGAAGTTAATGCCGTAGCCAAATCTATTGCCAATGATTTGGAAAATTTTGTGTCTGCTATGTTACTTTAATTTTCGGTACAATCTTCGGGTTTCCGGTTCTTTGGTCGTCCCATGTCAAAGGTACATGTACTCGCCACAGAGTCAACAAGAGTTCTGCCGCCGAGGCAAATGCTCCAGTTGTGTCCCGTGTAAAGAAAGGGATCGCTGTGATTCTTGCTGAGTTAGAAGTGTGATTTTTTATCTCGATGCCAATGCAAGTGCATCTGTTCCACGTACAAATAAACGTAGTAGAGGTCCCAAGATCTGACGTACAGTAGGTATGTAATAGGCACTTCCGAAAAGAAGGCAGCTTTCTTTTAGGTCCTAACTTTAATTTTAAGCACTCGCCTAGCAAAATTAGTATAGCGGTAACCTCACGTACTCAGTGGAAGAATGCCGTAAAGCTATACCACGGGTGGATGCACTATTTTTTTGCTTACGAGTAATCTTACTTTGAATGCTCAAAATACCGTGGGTATTTTTTTTAGAGAAGAGAAATTTTGAAGATAGCCTGTGGCATATAGCACTAATCTGCTTCTTGAGGTGGATTATTCGAACAAGCGGATATTACTTGCATAAAAATCTAAATAAAAAATTGAATGAATGCTAAAATCTCGCTAAATAGTTCATTATTTAAATGGACATATTGTAATTGACGAATTCAAGCCTGTGAATTCTAGAAGGATATCAACATTATGGAGAGTTTTGACGCTCGCAACAGTTCTGAGATAAACGCAGTCAAACCTGTGGTAAGAATGTGCTGTTCATGCAGTGACATTTTTAACAAAACGCCTTTTTATGCATACTCGCACAAAGATAACTGGAACTGATCACGTATTATGTCGCACAGTTTGACGATAAATATCGCGAAACTCGTGGCATCCTCAGAATTTATTGCAAGTTATTGCGCCTTGAGTTGTAACTCACCGGCTACAATTTTTACATTGCAATATGTGCACTGAAATAAAAGGTAGAAATTGTAATAATAAAGGTTTGTTAACTATTTCTGTAAGCATTTTGATTTCTGGAGCATTTCGTAAGCATTTTGATTGGTAACAATGCAATCATTACTGGACAATTCCAAGTATTGGTAACATCACCTACTGACTATGTATGAGAATCAAATAAAGCAAAAATATATATATATATATATATATATATATATATATATATATATATATAGCTCAAGGAGTAAAATTACATGTGCCACGGGTGATTTTTAAAAACTCTGTGGATATCCGACAAACGCCGTGCCTATGACAGTGCCCCTGGGTGCGCGCTTCCTACAGCAGTACTATGCAGTTTTCGCCGTAGCAAAATATGAATGTCCTTTATTTATCATTGAATGTCAAAGAACTGCGTATCTGTCACCGCTGTTGCCTCCTGAAAGCATGTGAGTCGTGAGGCATTGTCATTTTTAGAACGACATCGAACACTCTACGCGTGCGCTCTAGAGATTTGTCAGCTTTTGATAAACTTCCGACAGAAACAAGAAAGGGTGACAACTCGACAGCTCCAACCGCTGCCCTAAAGTGCTCATTTCAACTGCAAATTTCAACCAATATGAGCTTAGAGGGGTTCATATCTAAGGATGCCGCAGTAACGGTAAAGGGCTCTAAAGGAAGCTTCCGTGTTCTTGTTTTTTTTTCTTATCCAAAAGTTAGAAGAACGTGTTAACAGATGAATACTTTGCAAAGGGTGATTGACGCCACAGTATTATTTTCCTGCAAACCAAGTGCGTGGCTCAAGTAGCACCCTTCTGCTGTTTGGCAGCTTCCTGGCGGCTAACGTAGCGGCGCGTACATAATTAGCCTTTCATATTCTACGTAAAGCAAGTTTGCGATTCGATACGTGCTAATATAACTCAGCGTTTCTGTTGTCATTTCTATGCCAATTTCCCCAACCTTTGCGCTTGACCCATTTGCTATTTACTTTAAGAAATAGAAAATTTAAAAGTTGTAAAGCATCATTTTTGTGGCACGTAAATATGATAGAAGCGACAAACGACGCGAAATCTACAATAAAGAAACTTTATTAGCTATTAGTGTCTAACTCTTGTGCCAGATATTTCGGTGGGCTTCAGGAGGTCAAAACTGACACACAGTTTTCAACTACGGCTTCTCTCATCGCTGGAGTACTTTGAGTCATACCCAGTTACTAAGATGGCGTTATTAAGTTTCGCCCAAGGGACAATAAACTGGCTCGTATTTGGACATCGTGTGACACTGGAGCAACACTTTCTCAAAACATTCTACCTTTGTCATGCGATAAGTGTTTGTTCGACTATATCGACGGTTCTTAGGCGCAGCTAAATTTACGCAATCTCAAAGACCTTCTCGCAACAAGTTTTACCCATTTCCACGCGACCTTTGGCGCGTGCGCTGAGCTCTCAGGATATCACCTTGCGTTCGAAGCGCGGTACGCACTGCATTAGCAAGCAAATAATTACTACAGCAACAGTGAGCCCGTCGCTTGGCGAAGGTCCGCAGCTGCATTGAGCCGTCAGCGCGCAGCGGAAAGGGACTCAAAGGGACTTTGCGAAAGTAGCCGACAAGCCCACATGTGTTTTGTTTCAGCGAGAGAGCCGCGCAGCAACTGCTCGCGCGGGCGCGGTATTGAAAAGAGTGGCTGCGGCAGCTGGTGCTGCTAGTCCGGCGGCGTTGTCTACGGTCGGGCCTTTCGAACGTCTCGAAGGCTTTTTGTTGCAATCGCCTATGACCGCTTGCGTCTGCATTCGAGCACACAGCACCGCTTTTCGCAGCTGCAGCGACGCACGCACGCGCTATATTTAGCCGTAGTAGTCGTAACATATGGGCAAGAATCCGGCGCTCACGATTTTCATTGCACTGAACACGCGCTATAGGCTAATCGGGCTGGGCACTTTTGTAAAAAGCGAGATCATGTGGCCAGGAGCTTTTTTTTTTCTTTTCTCCGCGGGCGCATGCGTTGTGAACCAATACCGCTTGTCCCAGTTGATTTGTCGATGAAGTTTGTGCGTAAGTCAGTTGAGTTGACTCTAAAATTAGTTGGCAGAGCAGTGGCCATGTAGGGCTAAAGCAATATTGACATCGGACAGAAACAAAAAAGTGAAAGAGGCAAACGCAATTACGTGGTTCCATGCTTCTGGTCCTGCGTCATTTTTGAATCACCGCTTTAACAATTTGGGACACGTTTTCTGTGTGCTGGCAAGCGGCTGTTTGGAGGGGGTAGCGCTTCGGAATGAAGGCAAAGCCACTTGATATTATGGTATTGGGGAACACAACTATATTACAGACTTAGCCAATGATGAAAAAAAATTACAAGATGGCTCCAGAATACGCTATAAGAGCTATAAGGTGGGTTTTATTTCTAAGGCTCCTATAAAAAACCGACATGGAGAATATATATATATATATATATATATATATATATATACTTCGACGAGGTTTATTGTCGTCGATAACGTTGCAAGAACGCTAGGTATACAGGTAGATACTGCAAGGGCTGTTGGTAGCACGGGGTTACCTCGCGATCATGGCACGGTCCTTCGTCTTCCTCTTCAGTCGGCACGTACACAGGGGCGCCTCTGCTTCATTACAATGCCCCGGGAGCGAAGCGTAGCCATCCTGGCGACTCAGGGTGCAGAGACGATGAGTGGGTCGTAATACGGTTTCAGGCGGTTGACATGTACTGTCTCTCGCCCCCGACGACGCAGGTCTGGTGACACTGTGAGGGGCTCAACGATGTAGTTGACCGGTGAAGTGGCATAGATGATACGGTAGGATCCGTGATAACGCACCAGGAGTTTGGAAGAGAGGCCATGAATGTGGGTTGGTATCCAAAGCCAAACAAGCAAACCGGAAGCAAAGCTGGGTGGTGGTTGATGAGTACGGTCATGTCGTGTCTTTTGACGTTCTTGAGTCTCGCTAGTGAGGGAACGTGCCAGCTGACGGCAATCTTCAGCATACTTGGCGACTTCTGAAAGCGGAGTGTACTCTGCGGCGTCAGGTTGGTACGACAGTATGGCGTCCAAGGGGCATGAAGGCTCACAGCCAAACACAAGGAAAAAGGGGGAAAGGCCGGTAGTCGCTTGCATCGCGGTGTTGTATCCGAATGTGACAAAGGGGAGCACGGTGTCCCAGTTGGAGTGGTCGGATGAAATATACATCCGCACGCAACATGTCGCCAAGTGTGCGATTGAACCGCTCGGTCAAGCCGTTGGCTTGGGGATGGCACGGCATCGATTTTCGGTCAATGATCCTGCACTCATCGAGGAGGACTTCGACACCCTTCGACAAGAACACACAACCCCTATCACTCAGTCGTTCTCGGGGAGCACCATGGCGAAGAACCAAATTGCGAAGGATGAAAAACCCAACTTCACGGGCGGTCGCTGCCGGCAGAGCTGCAGTCTCAGCGTAGCGAGTAAGATGATCTACGATGACAATAATCCACCGATTTCCACACCCGCTGCATGCAAGCGCGCCGTAGAGGTGGTCGATGCCGACGCGGTCGAACGGACGAGCCGGGCATGGTAGCGGCTGCAACGGTCCTGTGAAACGGTCTGTAGGTGACTTGCCCTGTTGGCAAGTAGCACAAGCTTGAATGTACTTTTGCACAAGGTTGTACATGCCTCGCCAATAATAGCGCTGACGCAACCTTGTGTAAGTTTTGAGGACGCCGGCATGAGCGCTTAGGGGATCAGCGTGAAAAGACGCGCAGATGTCAGAGCGCATATGACAATTACCTGATGGCCCATGTTGCAATTTACAAATTGTAGCCGTGGAGTTCGCAAGGTGTATCCATTTGGAACGAATTCTCGGGAGGACACCAGTTTCGAGATATTAATTCCCGAACATTGCGGGGAAATGCATTGGCGTTCCAGTTAGGTTCTTAACCAGACGTCAGTTTATGCGTTGAAGCACAAAATTAACTGGAAAGCCAATGCATATTTCTGCAAAGTTCGAGAATTATTATCTCGAAACTGGTGTGATCCTGAGAATTAATTCTAAGCGGATCCGCCTTGCGAACTCCACGGCTACAATTTGTAAATTGCAATATGGATGGATGGATGAAGAACTTTATTAGTGTCCTTTAGGGCGCGTGCTATGGGCCATCAGGAAATCAGGTAAAAACTTATTAGTGAATTTTTGGTAATAAGACGATTATGCATTTCAATTATTTTGCGAGTAATGTCTGCCTCTTCGAGTAGACCAGTTCATTAACTAGAATTGGGCTATCTACCACAGGCAACCTTAAACAAATTTTGAAAGTGTTCGCTGAAACACCCTCTATATGTGTATGTACGTGTATGCAAGTGTGTAAGTGTGTAAACTTCTGTATGCAAAATGTGCTCCCTCCCTGTAATGACCTTCAAGAGAGGGTTAACAGTATTTCTAATAAAATAAAATAAATAAATAAAAGGTGTGTGAAAATCGATTTAGCGGAGAGCGCACATGCACAGCTATTCACCTACACGAGCATTAATGCTAGGAGCCTGGCCAGGTCAATGTGAATCGTCCGCCTTCTACCCATGCTCTCTTCTTTTCTTATAAAACAAACATTTTTCAGGATTTTTCCCGGGCTTTGGCATTGGTCGTCTGCTCGTCGGATATATGTGTGCATGTACATACGAAGGTTATATGCTTTTCACTTTTCATCGAATCAATTTTCTTAATTACATCGTTTGTTTCAAATGAAATATTTATGTGTCTTACTATAGAGTTCGGAGGAATAAATAGCGTAGAAACGGATACAGGAAACCATCATCATGCGTATTTGTTTTAGTTTAGGTAGGATATTTTTATTAGGCGTTTATGTAGCCATTGTTGCATTTCTTGCTTAGTTTTTCAACACCACTATCTAGTGGAGTCTTTATTAGTTCCGGGAGGTTTGATCTTATTGAATCGGCAAATAATTTCTGTGGTGAGAAAGTAACGGCAAATGAACTGAGTGATCCTATTGGAGTAGCGTTAACATGCACTGCTTCTGTTACATTGACAACTAGTTTTCCCAACAAAAGGGTGGCGTTGCGCCTGCACAAATAGAAATTCGCACCAAGATGATCGTTAGAAATGATCCGAGTATTACAAAAGAATATTATATGAATAAATTTATTAATATAATATAACACTTAATATAAATATCACAAAAACAGTCATGTTCACATACTCATTGAGCGTCATTAGAGCTCTGATAAGTATACGAATACGCAAGATTTAGTTTATAATGAACTGCACGGCTTTTTAGGCTCAGCTTACATGGGCAACAAATTGATCCTAGTACGCTGGGTACCCATGGCCACAAAGGCATAAAAGGCAATGTGTCTGCAGATGTAGTTTGTAGCGCCAGTAGTTTTCGAATATACACACTCACACATAGCTATCCTCCCACTGACTTAAAGCCTTTCTCGCGCCATGAGTTGAGCAAATATTGACAAAGGCAGTGGGATGCTGAAGTTTGAAATAAGCTCCAGGTGATCAAACCAAGAATAAGGAAATGGATACCAGAGAAAAGAACAAGACACAAAGTGCTTATTTGCAGGTCAAGGATAAGAAATACCTATGCAACACACTCTTGCCTCCGTACTGTAAGTGATCCTCCGACATGTGATAGGTATCCTGAAATAGAAGTCCAGCGTAAAAAGCACTTTTATCACGCATATCGTGAGCGGATTCCCCTTCACCCAGCATTTAGGAAGCACGAGCCCCTTTGTGCTTTTAATACAGTCCTAAAGTTTTTAGCAGACGTAGAGACCATGCATACCATTTTGCCCCGTTATCTCTAGCACAGCCTCGCCTTGCAGGCTGCAGCTTTAGCGCGAAATGTTATCACAGTACGTGCCTTTCAGTCGTTGACTTGAAGGACCCTTTTGAGGCAATAGTGCTATTCTATACGTTTTGTTATATGATATCTTTCTAACGGAACTTTTATGCTCATAGCATACATCCTTAGCCATTTTCATGATTTTAATAATGATATATTTTACGCAATTTACAGCGAATTGCTTTTAGGCCCTTATATACGCCTGTAAGGCTGAGGCTACAAGTGTTCAGCAAAGTGAAGCGAACAACGCACATTTTCATTCAAATCGCCCATACAACACACAGAACAGCATATGAACGGCGATATGCATACGCATATCGCCGTTCGCTGGGAGCTCGATTTAACGGCCACCTCTGTCTAAAACGATGTGTCTATAAATGTATGACGTAGTGCGCTCTGTGAATAGCCCCGGCGTAGTGTGTGACATGGTGTGCACCTGATAAGGCGACTAAGGGGAAATGGTTGGCACCCTTCGGCGCAGCCTCGCGAACGCGCTCGTGCCACTGCTCACGCGTTCGCCGTCGTCGTCTTCTTCAACAGCAGGCTCCGTTGCCGCTCATCATTCCAGCGTAGAATTTGACGTCTCTACTGTCGTCGTAATGGGGAGGCGGCGTTTAGGGGGTTATGCGCCATTGCTTAAGGGAGTTTGTCTTACGTGACGGACAGATTCAATAACAGAGATGATACGCGAATGTGTGTGCGTACTTATCGTCACGATGACTACCCATCAGGTCAATAAATATGTTCGTACATTTGTTCAAAATTCTCTGTCACCTCTGTGTCGTGCGCTAAACAGCTTGGCTGGTCACCCGCCTTCACAGAGTGGAATGGCTCATGATTTTTTGTTGTTGTGGTTTCTCCAAAATGTATTGATAATACCTCACAACGAAGATTTCTCCAGCTGAGTTGGCCACATGATTGGTGAGCACCTGTATTTGCGATATATGTTCCTCTGAATGATTTCAGATTTGTTTAAACAAGACGTTTGTGTCAAAAGTTAGACTATTGCTTCTGTTAATCGTTTGTAAAGCTTACGAAAAATATTTATAACTTCGGGCTGCCAAGCAAGCAACAAAACTCCAGATTTTTCCCTGGTTTACAGAAAAAATGGAAACACGATTTCTCCCCTGCGTCGCTCTTTAAAAATGCCACCCAATTTTTGCCTCCCGAATTTGAAAAGTAAAAAAAAAATTACACCATCGTCCCGTAGGGAAACCCTACCCTGAGTAGTATGCGAAGCAGCCATGGAGTCGACTCAAGGTAGTTTTATCAGCTGTATGAACTTGGACATGCAGCAGCACCAGCAACGCGCAGAACTGTTGTCGGCGCCGTCGGCGTTTTGCCCGCGTTCGCACCGAACGTGCGTGGCGTTGGTGACTGTTGCCGGTGCCTCTGGGGCGCCTACCGTCGCGCCTGTAACCTAAGCTGCTTCGCATTATCGCGCGCGGAGCCGCAGGTGTTGCCATTTGTTGGGCAATCCGGAGAGGAGATGAGCGTCGGAGAGGAGAGGCGGAACGCCGAGAGTAGAGGAGATGAGACAAGGAGAGGAGGGGTAGGAGGATGCGCATGCGCAGTAGGGGTGCGGACGCCTCGTGGTTGGATGGATGGAGGGAGGTATGGAGGGAGGTATGGAGGGAGGGAGTGATATAGCCCCGAACATAAGATGCTTCGCATCTAATATAAAACCCGAGAACTAATGACCCTGTAAGCATGAAGTTTATTTTCCGTCTTGTTTTACCTCCTTCCAGAACACTCGTTGGGATCAACACAGGTCGTGGCTAAAGATCAAGAGCAATCCCACCGGGTCACAAGAAGGTGCTAAGTCTTGAGCATCGGATCAAAGAAGATCACGCAGGCGCTCTTTAGTAGATTAAGCAAAAGCAATTCTCGTCTACCCATTTAGACACCTTGCTGAGACCAAGCAGAACCTGCCGCTCACAGATTGCAATATTGCGCGATTTAATTCATATCTGTACATCATCGACATACCTTGAATAAAACATGTTACGTGGGATGCACGTGCAGACGCAAGGAATTCATTTTTATTATAAAGTGCAACTGAGCACCCCACCCTGTGGCACTCCAGTTTCCTGCCCAAATGGTCGTGATAAAGCAATGCCAACTCGAACACGGCATGTGCGATTCATCAAACAACTTTCTATCACATTTAACTTATTACCACCTATATCAAAGTGCGAGACGTCTCTCAGTATTCCAAACCGCCATATGGTGTCATAGGCCTTTTCCATGTCTAGGAATACAGAATGAAAACACTGGCCTGCTATCGTAACGATAACAGGTTTTTATTGCTGCTGCCTTGCCCACTGAGTCTTGAATGCCTTGTTGCTCGACTTAAAAATATTCCTGTAAATCATTTGCTTTGTGGTGACGCTGAGGCCAACCCTGGCCCTACCGAGAAGAATATATTGATGGAACTTCTTGCCGGTTTACATTCATTGAACACAGCTATACAAGATGTACAGGCGTCTCAGAAAGAGATTGGCAAGCAAGTCAGTTCATTAACTGATCGTGTTGATGTGTTTAGAGCGCCAACTGAGCAAATTAAGTGTAGTTACTAAGTGGGTCCAGTATTATTTTGCACCCAGTGTTCTTTTTAAGTAATGATCGACCCTCTATTTAATTTTAAAACAGTACTCAAGTTCTTAGCAGAAACGAATACCATAGAAATCATTTGGCCAGGCTATTTGTAGGACAGCCTCTCTTTGGAGGCTGTAGCTGTAATGCATTCACTTACAGAGCACGTGCCTCGGAGGCCTTGCGCTAAAGGGCTCTGCAGAGGCACTAGTGCTGCTATAATTAACAAGTTTTTGTATCTAATTGTTCATAAAGTACTTATATAATCATAGGACTCACTTTGCATTGACATTATTTTAATAGATACATATATTGCACCATATACAGCGAATATTTTAGGCCAATATACACTCACTCGATTTCCACCATATTAAACTTTTCTCATTGCCATTCATCTCCAAGTGTCATGGCGCTCTTTGGTCATTTCTGGCCCTTGCGCGAAAAAACAATAACCATCAATAAGTGGGTCCAAGATATGGAGACTACGATGTCTACGGTTAGAGCAGATCTAGCCTCCATCGTTGAAAAACTAGATGACCTAGAAAATCGTAGTCAAAGAAACAACTTGGTCATTTACGGTCTTGACGAACCACGCAGTGAATCTTCTCAGGATCTTGAAAAGAGAGTAAAAGATCTGTTTCACAGCAAATGGGGTGTTTCTATGGCGAATATAGAAAGAAGCTATAGAATTGGAAGAAAAAATGTTAGCCATGCCCACCGGTCATGCTTGATTTGGTCGATTATCGTGAAAAATGTCAACTTTGAAGGCTGCATTCAAACTGAAGGGTACAGCTGTTTCAATATCGCAAGATTTCTCACGTAGAGTTCGAAAAATTCGAAATAAGCTTTAGAACAGTTCTACTCTAAAAAGAAATAATGGCTGAAAAGTCAAACTTCTGCACAATAAACTGAGCGTAGACGGCGTTATCTTTGGCTGGGATGAAAAGAATGGTGCACGCGTCCAACGAAAGAAAAATAAAAGTTGACTTTCATTTAATTTCATTTCAGTTTTATTTTCCAGAAAAAAATACACATTTCTGGTAAGGATACCTGGGCAAAAAGCAGTTTTTTACAGCTTGACTGGGCCCGGGCAACCTAGAAACTTTTAGCAGTGGTGACATTCAGGAGATCAAACAGATTAATGATAAAACATAACCATTAATAACACATACAGATGACATGCACATATTCTTGCACATATGCTCACATATATATTAACACATGTATATATTGTAACTACACAAATAAACCGATTAGACTTCAACAGATCACGGATATACCAACAGTAAAAATTTATAACATACCCATTTCCAACAATAATATAGGTTTGAAAAGTTTAGTCGCGATTGAAAATAGAACCACGTGTACAATTTGCAATTGCATCCTGATAGTTAACAGTATTATAAGGCTACATGTTTCGGAAATGATCTTTAAACTGTTTCAAAGTAAAGCCCATGGTATGCTTGTACCTGTTTAAGACACTAGGTAAATTATGTTCCAGAGTTTGTAACTTGTAGTTCGTGCGGAAACGCGGTGTAAACCACAAGTCCGTGTTTCATGTGCGTATGTTACTTAGTGCGGGTTTTAATGATGCTGTGTGTGTAAGGAATTCGTGAAACGAGCTATCCAAAAAATAGAACGAGCGCAAAAGGCGAAAGTTGTATATGTGATGAGAGGCCATAATCTTATAGGCCTGAGATGCAACGCCAGTGTGTGATATGTATGGAATGTTTTTTGTAACACGTGGATTTTCATAGTATTTGTCTTAGTAGTTGTTAGCCGTACTAGGCTGCAGTAGTTGATATGTGCCTGCCTGGTGCTGTAGTTGATATGTAACAAAGCCTCAGGAGCTTAATATACTTAACGTGAACTGCCGGAGTGTTAACAAAGTCACAGAACTTGAGGGAATATCGGTGGCCCTTAACCCTGAAATAGTTATTCTCACGGAAACATGGGTAAATGATTGTATAAAAGATAACGAATTTGTTCCTCGTGTGTACAATGTGCACAGGAAAGAATGAGGGAGCAAAGGCGGGGGTGTTGCTTTACTGTTCAAGGAGCGTTTAACAATTTTGAGAATGCCAGATATATCGAACATTGAGGACATATTCTGGCGCAATTAGACATATATTGGGAGCACTTTACCGATCACCAAATTCCTCTCCTGATTTCTTTGCTCATTGGCAAAGTTACCTGATTGCTCATGTGAAGCCTGGTGATCAATTAATTCTGGGCGGAGACTTCAATATGCGAAACGTGGATTGGTCAACCTTCACACTAAATGTTTCTAATGACAAGTTACAGGAAGGGTTGTTTGATATGATTTTTTCGTTTGATCTGCGGCAAGTAGTTGACAGTTTCACTAGAATACAAGCTAACGGCTGCTCTATCCTTGATCTGTTTTTCTTAAGTGAATCTATTACGGGACAAGCAAAGTGCGAAGTACTGACTGGAATTTTTGATCACTTTGCTGTATTGTTGACCCTTTCGGGCATCTCTCTGAACAAGTCCGTTGATGTCACTTTCGCGCTCAACTTCTCGCGCGCAGATGATGTCGCAATATTGAACATGCTTTCGTTTAGTTTTGACTCGTTCCAGGGCAGCAGCGCACACATACATACACTGTGGAATCAATTTAAAGATCTTGTAAATGATTGCATAAAGCGCGTTGTTCCTTGCATGTTAAAAAAGAAAAGGTAAATCGCCTTGCATTTCTCGGGACACATTGCAATTAAAAGATTATTGACGGACCTGAAGACAAAAAGAGGTACCACAAGAGATTTGGACGCTTTGCTTACTAAGATTTCCGAACTCTCTTCCGAGCTATAAATGAAAGGTTCTTCAGACAAGCAACGCTACTTTGTGGGAGAAACTTCCTAAATTTATTTGAACATCTCCTGAAAAGTTCTGGAGGCTGATTCCTCCCAGTAAGCAAGTTAATGATGCTTTCGTAGTAAATGATGTTTTGAGTGATGATAGTGAGTAATACCAGATGCATTTACCTTACATTTTAGATCTGTGCTTACACATGACAATGGTTCATTGCCGTACTTTCACGCTTCATACCCCCCTATGTCAGACGTAACTATTAATGAGAATGGAATACTTTCAATGCTCCTTAACCCTTATATTAAGAAATCACCCGGTCTTGATGGTTTGCCAAATGAATTCTTAAAGCGTTATGCGCCATGGGTCTCTTATATCTCAGTGTACTGTTTTCTAAATCACTAACTGAAGGCGAGATTCCAATCGACTGGAGAACGGCAGCAGTGAAACCTATCTTCAAAAATGGATAAGCATCATGTCTTGAACTATCGTCCTATTTATTTGATTTCAACATCATGCAAACTTCTGGGGTATATAATACATAACCACATTACTGAGTTCCTTTCAAAGAATAAAATAGTATCATGCCATCAGCATGGCTTCAGAAAAAAATTTTCTACATGCACACAATTAGTAACTACTGCACCCGATTTCGCTAAGGCAATAAATTCAAGAAAGCAGGTTGATGTAATCTTCATTAACCTTGCGAGAGCCTTTGACAAGGTTTCCCACAAAAAGGTACTCCACAAACTTGATGTTACTCTTGGTAATGCCAAAGTTGTTGCTTGGCTTCCTGCATATCTTTCAAACCGACATCAATATGTTTCATTTAAAAACTATGGCTCTCGGACGCTTCCAGTTGACTCTGGCGTTCCACAGGGTTTGGTGCTGGGACCGCTTTTGTTTCTTGTTTTTATTAATATCGGTAATTACATTACCATGAAATTTAGACTGCATTTGGATGATTGGACTGCATTTGGTATTCAGAAAAAAATAGCGTCAGTGACCAACTTCAGCTAACTGAAGCCTCTGAAAAAGTTGCTCAATGGTGTAGTGGTTCGCAAATGGCTATCAATTTTGACAAAGCTGTGTTTGTGAAAATTACGCGCAAGCGTAGAAATCTGCACTTCCAGAACTCGGCGTGTAATTTCTTGCCATCTGAGGTTGAGCACATACAATATCTTGGTATATGGATTTCTAAAGATCTTAGATGGAACAAACACATCAACACTGTGTACAATTCTGCCAATCAAAAGCTTTTCTTTCTCAGGCGGGTTTTGAGATTGACAACACCTGAGATTCGCCTTGTTGCATTTAATGCAATTGTGCATTCGATTTTAGATTATGCATCCGTAATTTGGTATCATTTCACTAAAAAGACATTGATAAAGTAGAAGGTATTCAAAAGCGGGCGGTTTGATATATATTCTACAGCTTTGGGCGCACGTCGATGACAGCCTTGCTAAACAGAGCCAATCTGCCAACTCGGACTCAAAGGAATCGTGTTCTCAGATTAAAATTTTTGTTTCAGCTCATCAAGGGACACTACAGCGTAGATATTTCCGAGCTTAGTTCATTTTCAACAGGTTATGCTACAAGACAACGGCATGCACAGCAATTACCCCTTCACTATAGCCGCAACAATTGCTTGAAACACTCATTTTGTCCAAGGGTCGTAACTGAATGCCCTGAATTTGTTTATGTCCCATATTGTGTAAGTTCCTTATTTTTATTTTTCGCTCTGTTACATGTGCACTTGCAGTAGATGCATTCATTCAGTTGTATTCGAAGCGTATCTTCCCCGCAGGGGCGTCTGCGTCAGAAGGCGTTTGGTGTGTTGCGACACCAGGGACCCGAGCACATGAGGGTCGGAACCTCCCACGTTTACCATGGCTTAGCCGTGTCCGGGGAAAAGGGGATCCTGGGGGTTGAGCCGAAGCCGGGTGTTTGGATCTTTAAGGCCTCTCGGCGGAGGCAACACACCCCTTTGACCTCAGCTTCACGTAGACGGCACCCCCGGACTGACCCACCCGGGGGAAATCGGTATTTGCCTTTTCCTATCCTCCTCTTCAATCTTCGTCTTTTTCTCTCACTTTCAATATTTCTTGTTTCCTTCTGACTTCGGAATTTCTCAGTTTCCAGGCAGCTAGGGTTAATCTTGTGTGAGATAGCCAACCTTGGTTATATCATATTTGGTTATAGTGGTTGTGTACAGCTGGCGTTAGCAGGTCTTGTTTATAACAACCCTGTCGCGTCCCCTTGTTGGGCTCCGCGGTGCGTGGCTGGCACCGCTGCCGAAATCACTTTATTTGTATGGCTTCATCATACCCCAAACTCTCTGATCGCCCTCTCATGAAAACAGGGCGCACCAATGAATCCTTCAAGTTCTTCACAAAGACCACCGAAATTTTCCCACGTTTCCACGTGATTCACTGTGAGAACACTGACAAAAAGCGATAAACAATTCACCCTTCTTGGTCTCAAAATGTCTCACGGAGGTCATTGCAAGGGGCTACAAAGCCACTAAGATGGCAAGTGGTGACCTTCTGATTGAAGTAAAAGACAAAATGCAGTACGAGAAACTTACAAACCTGGTGGCATTTGGCGATAAAACCAGATCTGTTAGTGCACCCCGAACAATGAACACCGTCAGAGGTGTGGTTTCAGACGACAACCTAAGGATTTTGACTGATGAAGAACTCCCGAATGGATGGAAAGAAGAAAATCTTATAAATGTACAACGCATAAAAATCAGGTGCGACAACAAAGAACTACCAACCAAACACATAGTACTTACTTTTGGCTCTAGCACACTTCCAGATGCAATAGAAACAGGCTACCTCAAACTGCGTGTAAGACCTTACCTTCCAAATCCAGGACGCTGCTACAAGTGCCAGAGGTTTGGCCATGCCTCTCAAAGGTGCCGAGGACGACTAACTTGTGCGAAATGCGCTACAAAAGATCACTCTGCTGACGAATGTACTGCTGAGGCCCATTGCGCGAACTGCGATGGCAGCCACCCTGCATATTCCAGATCTTGCGCAGCCTGAAAAAAAGAAAAGGTGATCATTACTATCAAAGTCCAAGAGAATATCAGTTTCCCGGAAGCACGACAGCGTCTTTCACCTGCATTTTCGATACAAACTTCTTTTGCCGAAGTGGTGCAACAGGGGCAGCACCACGACAGACCCCGGCGGTCGCCCAAGGCACGCGCAGCGTACTGAGGCGACTGCCACCCGCCCCCATGGTGGGAGCAGCTCAGGCTGCCCTGCCCTTCTCGAAATCGGCCACACCAGAGACCTCCACTAGCACTGGCAGCAGCCATCGCAGCGCAGACGCTAAGGAGGATCCATCGGCCTCCGCACTGGTGCGGCCACAGCCTTCGTCCCTCGAGGCGAAGGCTACTCGACGTACACATCGCTCGTTAGAGCGAGTTTCCAGCGCTTTGCAAGAGGTTATGGAGAATACTCCAAGCAAGGTGGTGCCGCAAGCGCCTAAAGAGCGGCCGAATTCTTAGGACTGCTCTAGAAAAGACAAAACCAAAATTACAGGGCCGCAAACGGGTCTGTAGGCTAAAACACGTTCCTTTCCGTACACACAGCTCCAATTTAACTTCATTAAGGACACGCAAATTATGCAGTGGAACGTCAGAGGTTTTTTTAGAAACCTTGATGATGTTCAAGAACTTCTATTGACCCTTTTCACGGCGATCCCGTGGGCGCTGCCATGTTTGATCACGTGGTGACGCGTCCATTGCTTGCCTCAACTGCCTCCATTGCCTCCTTGTTTACAATGGAAGTGTATGACGCCGGCGCGACTTAGAAAACCTCTGTTTTCGGAGATATCGTAGACGGTGACTAGGTGGACGACACGAAGCTTTGATCACAGCTTGAGAGAACATGCAAAATCACTTTCGGAGCTGATTAAGATATGTCCAAACGGCGCAGGCAGTGTGTATGGTGCTTGTTCTAAAACCGGGGCTAAATATGTATTCCAAGCTATCCAAGCATTCCGATTATGCTTTCAGTCAAGATTAAGTGTGTTTTGCTCTTTGTTCTTTATTCGGCAAATATTTTGAAGCAGTGGCTTGTCAGTTTCTGACTTAGTGAAGTTCTTCGCTGCGGCCACTATCTGATTATGTTCTGCCTAATCGCTCGCAAGTGTGCTCAGTTCCGATAGATTTGTTCTTGCGGCGCACAAGGCTTGAAACGAAGCTATTTTGTACATTGTAATACCTTGTAGCAAATATATATTACCGCTAGTAACTCGCTTACTCTTCTGGACCGTCACGAAACCATTCGTCGACCATTCATACGCCATCGCTCATCGATGTAGTCCGTCATTTATTGTTCGTATATAGTGCACATATATTCAAGTGTGCACCCATTCAATTATTCTTGATACGTCGGCGATAGATTAGTTGTAAGTTTTCCTGCCATTTGGGATAGATGTGTAAGATAACGTTCGCGAAACTTACTATGACAAGAAGCGGCACTACCCTGTTTGTCATTGTTTAACGAGTGGTACTCACTCTTGCCGACGTTCCGAGGCTGAAGCGCTTTCTTCGAAGGTTAGCGATACAATGCTGGCAGATGAGCCAATTTCTGTATCCTCGAGGAAAGCCGTACATCTCGAAGTGCCGGTAACACGTTCGGACAGCTGCAGCAGCCATCCGCGAACTTGGTCACACAGATTCATTCTATTCCTTAACATGTCAGCAGTAGCGTACCCAGGATCTCTGCCAGGGGGGGGGGGGGGGGGTTGACAGTTTGCCAATACCATCTAAATAGCACTAATTTCAATTTCTTCACGGGAAATTGTCAAAAAATGCGATTTTTGTGAGTGTGCAGACGATTGCGCGTCTTACGTCTTAGTTGCAGTACTCAAATGCGCAAGGAAAGAAAAGGGGTTAAACAAAAGAGGGGGGTTAAGTCGGCCTCAGGGGGGGGGGGGGGGTTGCAACCCCCGAAACCCCCCCCCCCCCCCCGTCGGTGCGCCACTGCATGTCAGTCACTATTTTTGCAGCCAACTACTGCACACATCTTCTATCCACATGATTCCATATAGCATGATTGGAGCAGAGTGTGTTAGCGAAAACTCAGTTGCATTTCCGACAGCTGATCGCACAGAAGCAAGGCAGAAGCGGTAATGGTTTCGTATTCGTGAGCGGTCGCTGAGGAGAGGTATGGCGCGCCGCCGTGTGCGCCATCTCGTTTCTATAAAACAAACTGCTCCGCGAAAAGGGTCAATACGAACTCACTCCAAAAGTGCTGTGTGTACAGGAAACCCACCTTAAATCCAAACACACTAACTTCCTTCGTCAATATGTTATTTTCCGTAAAGATCGTGATGATGCCGTCGCATCATCGGGCGGTGTAGCGATTACACTCGACAAAGGCATAGCGTGTCAGCATCTACAACTTCAAACGCCCTAGAGGCAGTGGCAGTTCGAGCTGTGCTTCCAAACAAGCTTATTACCATCTGCGCTTTGTACATAACCCCGCACTATCAGCTCCATAAACATGAATACCAAACATTAATAGACCAATTGCCACAACCGTATTTGGTTCTAGGAGACTTAAATGCACACAACCACTTATGGGGTGACTCTCACTGCGATTCCACCTTGTGGAATCGCAGTGAGAGTCACCCCATTTCGAGAAGGGCAGGGCAGCCTGAGCTGCTCCCACCATGCTTGAAATTGACCAGGCGACTGTCAACCGCGGGGCTGGGTGGCAGTCGCCTGGTCAATTTCAAGCATGTCAAATCTCAGGCAAGGAGAACGCGCCGACAAGCTACAAGAGAGAGTTGGCAAAAATATATATTAGGAATGAACTCCTACACAGATGAGGCAAAGGTCGACTGATTGAACAGTTTCTCTTCTCTTCTGGTGCGTGTCTCTTGAATAGCAAGGCACCTACATATTATAATATTGCGCGTAAAACGTATTCATCTATAGACCTCAGCACTGCATATCCGACCCTCTTACCTGATCCTAAATGAAATGTTATTATAAATCCATACAGGAGCGCCCATTTCCCGATAGTTCTGTGTATACCGACGATGAATTAATGTCCCCCACAGTTTCCTCGGTGGAAAACTGATTCAGCCGACTGGGAACACGTCCGAAAAGCTAGTCTCGTATTGTGGGCTGACATTTCTGCTCTAAGCCTGGACGCTGCGGTTGAATACTTCACCTTCTTTCTGATTGATGCCGCAACCAAATGTATCCCAGAAACAAACGGATCATCTAACAAACGCCGTGTTTCATGGTGGAACGAGGATTGTGGTAACGCGTGTAAGAAGCGGAACAAAGCATGGGGGTTGCTCCGCGATTCTCCGACTGCAGAAAACCTGGTGAATTTCAAGCATGTCAAATCTCAGGGAACGCGCCGACAAGCTAGAAGAGAGAGTTGGCAAAAATATACATCAGGAATTAACTGCTACACAGATGAGACAAAGGTCTGGAGCAGAGTGAACAGAATAAAAGGTCGACAACCTTACTCCCTGCCCTTAGTAAATACTCAGGGTGACAGCTTAGAAGACCAGGCAAACTTTCTAGGCTCTCATTTTAAAGATGTATCCAGTTCGTCGCACTACTCTGACACATTTCAAAGACACAAAACACGGCAGCCATTAGAACGAAAAAGTGCAAAAGGCGAGCTATACAATGGACCATTTTGCACTGCAGAGCTTCAAGCAGCACTAAACGGCTGCAATAAATCTGCCCCAGGCTCGGACCGCATTATATATGAAATGTTAAAACACTTGCCATCTGAAACAGAAAAAAACCCTGCTTTCTCTTTACAATGCTATATGCTCTTCCGGCCAGATTTCCTCTGTCTGGAAAGAGGCCATTACAATTCCCATTCTGAAACAGGGTAAGGACCCTTCCTTGGCAAACAGTTATAGGCCTATAGCGTTGACGAGTTGCCTATGCAAGCTCTTTGAAAAGATGGTGAACAAACGCTTGCTCTACTATCTTGAAACAAACAAACGCTTGCTCTACTATCTTGAAACAAACAAAAGATTAGACCCATGCCAATGCGGTTACAGGGAAGGTAGATCGACGACAGAACAGCTTGTTTGCATGGAAATGTACATCCGGGAAGCCTTTATCCACGAACAGCTTGTAGTATCTGTATTCCTTGATATGGAAAAGGCGTATGATACTACGTGGCGCTTTGGGATTCTTCGGCATCTTTCTCGAATTGGTTTACGCGGCAACTTGCTGACCATTATTGAGAGCTACCTGTCTGACAGAACGTTTCGTGTTAGAGTTGGCAATGTGCAATCTCGATCATTTACACAGGAGGCAGGTGTACCGCAGGGTGGAGTGCTGAGCTGTACGCTCTTTATTGTAAAAAGGAACCCCTTACATACCATCATGCCTCGCACACTCTTTTACTCGGTCTATGTGGATGACGTGCAGATAGCTTTTAGGTCGTGCAATCTTAGCATCTGCGAGAGACAGCTACAGCTTGGACTAAACACTTTATAAGTGGTCACAAGAAAATGGTTTTAAATTTAACCCTAAAAAAAAAACACATGTGTTCTCTTTTCGAACAAGAGAGGCATATCACCAGAACCCTCTATTGACTTTAATGGAGAACGACTATCGGTCAGCCGCGAACACAAATATTTAGGTATTATCTTGGACACAAAACTTAATTTTATTCCCCACTTGAAATATCTTAAAGCGAAGTGCCTGAAGACTGTGAACCTGCTTAAGCTACTTTCTCGAACAAACTGGGGCAGTGACAGGAGGTGTCTGCTTAGCCTGTATAAGAGTCTTGTACGATGACGCCTCGACTACGGAGCCGTGGTGTACCAATCCGCATGGGATAGTGCTCTAAAAATTCTCGACCCAGTCCACAATCTAGGTATACGGCTGGCAACAGGCGCATTTAGGACAAGCCCTGTGGAAAGTCTGTATGTCGAGACGAACGAATGGTCCTTACACCTACGCAGAACATATCTAAGCTTCTCCTACTTCTTGAAATGTAAATAGAATAACGAACATCCATGTTATTCAACTGTACTTGACTTGTCTTCTGCTAGACTTTACCGTAACCGTCCATCAGTTCGAACTCCTCTGTCTGTGCGCTTAGAACAACTGGCTAATGAAACCGGTATTCAACATCGAGAAACAGTCCTAATGACTCCCACTTCTCTTGTACCACCTTGGGAATGGCAGACTAGCCAATGTGATATGTCTTTTGACACAATAACAAAAGATGCGCCTGATGTGCATATACATTCACTTTTTCTCGAACTCCAGGCGAAGTACTCCTGCGCGGACAAAGATGCTTCAATGTCTACTTATGGTGTAGCTTATGCAGCTCTCCGACCGTCATTTTCAACGTCCGGTGCATTAAATCCAAACACCAGCATTTTCACAGCGGAGGCATACGCGATCCTCTCTGCTGTTAAACATATAAAAGAAACTGTTATAATAAAGGCTGACATATACAAAGATTTATTAAGCGTTGTCCGTGGCATATCAAGTCTACGAAGACACAAAAAACTCTATCCTTAATGAAGTCTACAATCTTCTATGCTCAGCATACATGTTGAACCAAATAATTGTTCTTTTTTGGGTGCCTGGCCATAGAGGCCTAGAGAGCAACGTAGCTGCTGACGAAATACTACATCTACATAATATACCCATACCTTACACAGAGCTTAAGCCATCTTTACAATATAAACTACGGAATTATTGGCAGAGGCAGTGGGAGACTCAGGTATTCAATAAACTGCACTTAATAAAACAAGAAAATAGGGGACTGGATCTCTGAAAAGACAAGACACCAGGAAGTACTGCTCTGTAGATTATGAATTGGGCACACCTACAGCACTCATTCGTATCCTTGAACTCGATCTAACCCTCCGACATGCACTAGGTGTGGCAGTAGACTTACAGTCGTTAATGTTCTCGTTCAGTGCCCATTATTAGAATATGAGAGAAAAAAGTTCGTCCCTTCCTTATTCCATCATAATATACCTTTGCACCCAGTCTTCCTATTAAGCAATGACGCTCTATTTAATTTTAAAGCAGTACTCAAGTTCTTAGCAGAAGCGAATACCATAGAAATCATTTGGCCAGGCTATTTGTAGCACAACCTCTCCTTGGAGGCTGTAGCTGCAATGCAGTCACTTACAGAGCACATGCATCGCAGCCCTTGCGCTGAAGGGCTTTCCAGAGGCACTACTGCTGCTAAAATTAACAAGATTTAGTATATAATTCTTCATAAGGTGCTTTTATAACCATAGACTCACTTTTCATTGACATTAGATACATATCTTGCACCATGTACAGCGAATATTTTAGGCCAATATACAGCCACTCCATTTCCACTATATTAAACTTTTCTCATTGCCATTCATCACCAAGTGTCATGGCGCTCTTTGGTCATTTCTGGCCCTTTGCGCCAAAAAACAATATCAATCAATCAATCGAAGCGTGTCTTTTATTTCATGATATCTGTATTGTCTTTGCACTAGTACGTGTACATGCAATTTTTTGTTGTTGTTTGCCCTGCTAATCATGTTGTAATGTGGTATCCCCGTCCTGGAAAAATGCCGTAACGGGATTACAGTATTTGTAAAAAAAAAGATTCGCGTATTTGTGTCTCAATACGTATCAAGTGATCAGTGGGGGATCAACCCTCGCGAAAACCGTACTGGTATGGGTCAAGTAGTTTGCTCGATACTAGGAAATGTAGAAAGCGGCGGTTTATCATTTTTTGAAGACTTTGCAGAGGCAGCTTGTTAGTGCTATAGGCCGGTAACCCGAAACGGACGATGGATCCTTGCCCTGCTTCAGAATAGGAATTAGAATGGCCTCCTTCCAGGCAGACGGGAACTCGCCGGAAGAGTATGCAGCGTTGTAGAGTGAAATGAGGGTTTTTAGTGTTTCAGAGAGTAAGTGCTTCGACATTTCATATATTATACGGTCGGCTCCTGGGGCACATTTATTGCAGCAGTTTAGTGATGCCTCTAGCTCAGCTAAACTCAATGGCTCGTTATATGCCTCGTATTGTTTTGGCACTTTCGTTTCAGCTGTTGTCCTTCTATTCTGGCTTTGTATCGTTTAAATGTTTTAGGATGGTGCGATGAGTTGCACGCATGTTCAAAGTGTGCGCCCAGGAAGTTCGCTTAGTCTTGCAAGCTGTCGCCCTGTGTGTTTACCAAAGGGAGTGAATATGTTTGACGCCCTTTTACCTTATTAACCTTGCTCCAGACTTGGGCCTCATGTTTACACTAGTTGAGACCGGATAAAAACTTCTGCCAGCTCTCCCTTCTGGCCTGTCGGCGCGTTCTCCTACCTGATTTTACGTTCCTAAAATTGACAAGATTCTCCGAAGTGGGAAAGTCGCGTAGCAAAGCCCCACCATTTGTTCTATTTCCTACGAGCGTTCCCACATTCGTCGTTCCACCACGGGACACGGCGTTTGCGTGCACCACCAATTGAGATATGCATTTAGAAGCGGCATCAAATATTAAGCTAGTACAATACTCCATATCAGCATCAATTCTTAACGAAGACATGTCAGACCACGATATACTAATAGTAAGAGTTCTAAATTTGTCGCAATCGGCTGTATCAACCTTCCACCAAGGAGCCTGTGCAGAAGATTCCTTTTCTTTGTATGTTCTCCGCAGAAATAGGAAGTGGTCGCTCCCGCAAGGATTTCTGTTAACTTCTCAATTAATTTCCGTTGATATGCACAGCGAAGCTATGCTAAGATCAGTAGAAAAAAGGTTCTGTTTGCGAGACAGTAATATGTAGGTTCATTCTTATTCAGGAGACACGTTCCAGAGGAAAAAAGAAACTGTTGAACAAGGCGACCTAGCACATCGATACAATTGTCATCGCACAGGCTGCAGTGTGCATTCAAATCGCCAAGGACGAGATAAGGTTCTGGTAATTCATCTATAAAGGACTGAAATTCATGTCTGTGTAAGTGGTAAGGTGGGCGTATGAAAAGTGAGCAAACGGGGAGGAGTTGTTTAGGATAACAACTCGAACTGCCACTGCTTCAAGGGGCACGTGTAGCTGTAAACGTTGACACGCTATGCTTTTGTGAATTACAATGGCAACACCACCTGATGATGCGACACAATTATCGCGATCTTTACGAAACATAACATACTCTCGTAGAAAGTTTGTACGTTTCGATGTTAGGTGCGTTTTCTGTACACACCGCATTTTTGGATTCTGTTTGTGATGTTTTTGCAGATTACCAATGTTTCTAAGGACTCTGACGTTCCATTGTATAATTTGTGCACCCATACTGAAAGTAAATTGGTGTTGTTGGTACTAGAATCAAAGGAAGTGTCGCCTTAGATTACAGAGCCCTTTACAGGCCCTGTAAGGCAGGGTTTGTTCTTTCTGAAACGGTCGAGGGAGCCTCGCCGCTCCTTAGGCGCTTGGTGCGCCGTCAGCAAATGTTTAGTGTCCATTGCCTCTTGTGAGGCACCGGACACGCGTTCTTGCGAGCGAGGAGTTTCGCGAGAGAGTCTCGCCTCTAAGGTCGAAACATTTGCGCCCACCAGCCCGGTCTGAGGTCCGAGCTGCGTCGGTTGTTGCCAGCGGTAGCAGGGGCCGCTAAGGTTGAGGCAGCCTTGACTGCGCCCACCGTGGGGGCAGCTGGCGGTCCTGCGGGTTCGCTACGCGTAGATCAGGCTGCCGCCGAAAACTGTTCTGGTGCTGGCAACCCTAGGGTAACCGGGCTTGTTTGCTGGTTGGGTGTAGTCGGCTTAACTATTTCTGCCTCGGGGGCGAGAGCCACAAGCGACAGCTCGCTGCGCGCGGGCTGGGCAAGTGGCAGTGGCCGCTGTGACGTTGCCCCCCGACGCGCCTCATCAGCATAAGGTTTTCTGTGGAAAGGTGAGCACCTCTTACAGGCTTCGTTGAAAGTAATATTTTCCTTGGCTTTTAGAGTAATTATGTTTTTTTTCTTTTTTCCAGTTCGGACAGGAACGAGAGTAGGCTGCGCGGTCACCACTGCAGTTCACGCATTGAGGAGTGCCACCACAGTTGCCGGAGGAGTGGCCCAGGAATCAACACCTCGCAAAAGTTATTTGACCACGACAGCTCTGCGAGCCATGGCCGAATCTTTAGCATTGGAAGCACCGTCTAAGGTTAGGACTTATGGTCCAACAGTTAACTTGTGTATCGTGTTTCGATAGTTTCACGCAAAATGTTAGATGCAAATGTTAGGCCAAGATGTTTTGTGGGGATTTCTTTGTTGTCCCTTCTTATAATGATACGGTTTACATTGGTGACACTTTGATCTTTGCACCCTTCCAGGAGTTTAGCTTCCGACAGTCTTAGGTTGTCCGTTTCCGATACGACTCCGCGTGGGCGTGAGCTATTTATTTATAGGTGTGGTGATGCAGACATTGGTATGTTGCCAAACGTCACAAGACTGCCGAGCTTCTCGTACTTATGTTTCTGAGGGACCCCAAGAACAAGGTCTCCGCTAGCCGTTTTAATCACGTTATGACCTGACCCTAAGGTTTCGGTCGAAGATTTGGCAAGTATGACCGGAGAAATGTATCTGGCCGGTTTTTCAGAGTTCTCATTGTGTACGACATAAAATTTCGGATAATTATCTTTTATGTGGTAGAAACTTATGTCCAGTTCATCGGTGCGTCTGCTCTTTAGAGAGTGACGATCAAGTATGCGGGGAAATGCTGGTGTTCCCATTGTAGTTTGGTTTGTTTCGGCAGCAATGGCGGCCACCCACCACGGAGACCAACTGGGGACGCTGCAACTTTTAACGCGTATAGGTACGTTCAGACTACGTACCTAATGTGCAGATATTTCGCAAGAAACGGAAGCGTAAACGCAAAAAGCGCAACTAAATTGTTCAGACTACAATCGTATGAAGCGTTAAGAGCGCAACAGTCGTCACGCACGCGAGCGTAATTGTTGGAAGGCCCGCTACTTTTACGTTTCACACAGGTATGACAGTTACGGCTTAGTCAATAAGCGCCGCAGTTTCGGTTTAAATTTCCGGTTACTCGACTACCGGCATCCCGAGTTAGAGCAACGGCCCAACGGACATGGCTTCATGTGTGCGTAGTTCGAGTAGTGTGCGTAGTTGAGTGCGTAGTCTGTTTACAGGCGCCATGTTGAAATCCACTGTCACGTTTTGATTGGCCGGTCTTAAGATGCGTAACGTATGCAACTGACAATGTGAACGACCAGCATTGTGAACGATCTTAACGCTTGTAACACGCGATACGGTCTTTATGACAGATGCGCGCTTCACTAACGTTACAACCGCAGTCTGAACATAGCTTAATGCTGCAAGCGCCAACCGCACCTTGCCACTATATAACCTAGCATATAACCTAATATAACACAATATATAATATATAACCTAATATATCATGCGAAAAGGAGGTCACATACACAAGATTAACCCAAGCCGCGTATGAAAATTAGGAAGTGACGGAAGATAAGAGACGATAGGAGATTAAAAGAAAGGGGATAGGAAAGCAAAAGGTTGGAGAGGGGGATAGGAAAAGGCGACCGCCAATTTCCCCTGTGTGGGTCAGCCCAGGTGTGCCATATACGTGAAGCCGGGGCCAAAGGGGCGTGTTGCCTCCGTCAGGGTGCCTTAAAGGTCCAAACACCCGGTATCAGCTCAATCCCCAGGATGCCATTTTCCCCGGACACAGTACAGGCGGGAGGGTCCAATCCCCATCTGCTGGGGTCCGTGGCCCCGCAACACACCAAACGCCTGCTGACGCAGACGCCTCTTCGGGGAACATTCCAAAGTTCAATGTTGTTAAAGCGAAGCTTTCGATGCCTCACTGATTCGTGCGTGAGCGCCGAAAACGCATTACAGGAAAGCCAACTTACACAATGGAACTATCGGCGCATCTGCGCATACAATCGAACAGCGGCGCACGACGTACGAATATAAACACTACAGTTTACATTCCCCGTAGGGGCGTCTGCGTAAGCAGGCGTTTGGTATGTTGCGACACCACGGACCCGAGCACACGGGGGTTGGATCCTCCAGCGCTTAACCGTGCGTGGCTTTGCCGTGTCCGGGGAAACGGGGATCCTGGGGGTTGAGCCAACGCTGAGTGCTTGGACCTTTATGGCCCCTCATCGGAGGCAACACACCCCTTTGGCGTCGGCTTCACGTAGACGGCACCCCCGTACTCACCCACCCTGGGGAAATCGGTGGTCGCCTTTTCCTGGCAATCCCTCTCCTCAATCTATTCTTTTCCTATCAACTTACCTTATCTGTCCTGTCATCTCCTTTCTTCCTAATTCTTTTCTGTCTCTCGAAGGCGGCTGGTGCTCTATATCCACCCTTGAGTATGGCGCATTGGGTTATAGCAGTGAGGCACGGCTGACGTGTATAAGTCAATGCTCTGTCGAACTTGTACCGTCCCCTAGTTGGGCTCCGTGGTGTGTGGCTGCCGTTGATGCCGAAGCAACTTCATCAAGCATGCATCGAGAATCTTTCCCTTTGGTTACTGATCGTACCGGTGCAAAGCGCGTACGCACCGAAGGCTCCCTGAACTTTTTCGTTCAACACAAAGAATCTTTCCCCCGCTACCACGTAATGCACTGCGATAAACATGAAAAACCAGTAAGACTTATTTCACCTTTGCTTGTCTCTAAATCCCTAACAGACACCATTGGACCAGGCTATAAAGCTAGCAAGATGGCAAGCGGCGATCTCCTCCTTGAGGCTCGTGAATAGCTGCAACATGAAAAGCTTGCAAAACTCAAAGCCTTCGCTGACTTCCCAATTACAGTCACCCCACATCGCTCTCTGAACAGAGTCGGAGGCGTGATCTCAGATTCGGACTTGTTAGAACTAACCGAAGCAGAACTACTGGAGGGCTGGCAAGACCAAAATGTCATTGATGTAAAAAGAATCAAAATCAGACGAGACAACGAAATACCAACAAAGCATCGGATAATTACATTTTCCTCTAGTGTTCTCCCAGAGACCCTCGAGACAGGCTATACTAAAGCCCGTGTCAGGCCCTACATTCCAAATCCTCGACGTTGTTTCAAATGCTAGAAGTACGGCCACCGCTCGCAAAGCTGCCGAAATCAACTTACCTGCGCAAAATGTGGTGACAAAGCTCACCCCTCCGTTAACTGTTCAGGCACACCCCACTGTGCGAACTGCCAAGGCGACGACCCGGCATATTCTTGATCTTGTGAAACGTGGAAAAAACAGAAAGAAAGAATTATCTTGAAAATCAAAGAAAATATCTCATTCAAAGAAGCCAGAAAAAAGTGCTCAGTTTTCCACAGTACCGCTTATGCCGATGCGATGCGTCAGGGGGCAGCAGGCGCCGAAAGAGCAGCGTGGTTTTCTCGGCCGCGCCAAAAAAGAAAAACAAAAGGTCATGGGCCCAGCCAAGGACACATGAATCTGAAATTCAATTTCTCCTTAACTCACAGAACACATTTTTTACAACATCGCAATGGCCATGCAGATAATGCGCTGGAATGTCAGGGGGCCATTCCGTAATCTAGACCACATAACTGAACTATTATCTCGATATCAGCCAAAGGGTTCTGTGTCCAGGAGACACATTTAAATTCCAGACAGGCGAATCTTCTCCAGCAGTACGCAATATTTCGCAAGGACCGCGACGACGCTGTTGCCTCGTCTGGCGGGGTAGCAATTATTGTCGACAGGTCCGTCGCTTGCCAACATGCAGCCCTTCATACGCCTCTCGAGGCCGTGTCTGTGCGACCAATATCGTTTAACAAGCTCATAACCATTTGTTCCATTTACAAACCGCCCAATTATCAACTCACTAAAACGGAATTTTACAGTCTCACTGAACAGCTCCCAGAACCATACGTGATCACCGGCGATTTTAACGCTCACCACACAATTTGGGGAGACTCCCGTTGCGACACCACAGGCTGCCTAGTATAAAACTTTGTTGTATCGCCTAGTACGTGTCTCTTCAACAAAAAAATTGCCGTGTATCTGCGTGCTTCGCTGCAAATGTCGTCGAAAGACGATAGTCTTCTGCCGGCCGTACTACATGAGTGCTGGTCTGATCTGCGGCCACCCGTGATGCTGTTCTCGTACCATTTCCGTCCTGGCATGATAAATGCAATGGGGGTTTGTTTGAACAGATTTCATTTTACCGCATTATTTCATCAAGCGGCCATTTATGTTTTGCCCTGCCTCAGACAGCGCTTCCTTTATGTTGAATCGGCTGCATCTGGCTGGCATTGATAAAATTGAGGAGGCGCTGCGTGAGACATGGACGCCATCTGGCAATACATCGGGAAACATGAGCTTGTGCAGAGGGTTTCCTTCCTCCATGGCAGAGGACGCTCGTCGGCGCGCAGTCGGGGAACGTCGTTCGTCGGCGCGTATAGCATGGCATTTTCAGCACAGCTTAAGAAACTAGGGTCTTTAGAGTTACGTATCTATGTATTTTCTATTAAAGGAACACACCTCCTAATACTTACCTAGTGATGTTGCGCCTCAGATATGCGTAATATTTACTTTGTGATTGATAACGTTCACAAGTATGAACAGCCGTACCAGTTTAAGTAGTGTGGGCGGTAAGCAAGTGGTCCAACTTTGGCCGGGTGGCTGAATCGGGTGACAGACAAACAAACAGACAGACAGACAGACAGACAGACAGACCAAATTTTCAGCGTTTAAGTTCCCCAAGAAAGACTATCGTCTTTAAAAGAGCCCACATATTATAATATACAACATAATTCATATTTCTCAATAGATTCATCAATAGGCTCTGCGGCCATCTTTCCGTATTTAGAATGGAGTGTAATAAAGAATCCCTTTGGCAGTGACCACTTCCCTGTGACGCTAAATCTGATACAGCAACACGAATGCCCTCCAAATTGTCCTCGGTGGAAACTATCATCGGCCGACTGAGATCATTTTAAAGAAACAAGTTATTTATCACAACATTTTTATCAGTAGATTTAGCACAGATGACGCCGTAGCGTATTTTACCCCTTTTATAATAGACTCAGCAAAAAATGCATTCCACAGACAAATGGTAACTCATGCAAAAGACGGGTCCCTTGGTGGAATGATGACTGTAGAGAGGCGCATAAGAAACAAAATAAAGCATGGGACATTCTCCGTCGATACCCTAACGCGGAGAACGCTTTCAAAAACATTAAATCGCAGGGAAGGACGACTCGAAGGCAAGCAAGGAGGGCAAGCTGGGAGAGGTTTCTCTCCCGTATTAATTCGTACACACAGGAGGCGAAAGTCTGGGATGGACTGAGAAGGCTGAAGCGGCAACAAATCTGGCCCTTGGTAACTGGGCCTGGAAAGTCTGGCCCTTGGTAACTGAACAAGGAAACAGTCTCAAGGACCAGGCCGACGCTCTTGGTGAGCAATTTGAGTCGGTTTCTAGCTCTATGCACTATTCCTTGTCTTTTCTGAAATTTAAAGAAAGAGAGGAACGGAAGTCACTCAATCGTAAAGGCAGCCCACATGAACCATTCAACCTGCCTTTCTTCGTTGCCGAGCTGAAAGCTTCCCTAAACTCTGCTCCGGGTCCCGACAGAGTTATGTACGAGATGAATAAACACCTTCACCGAGACACACAAATCACACTACTTGCACTCTTTAATACTCTCTGGGCAGCTGGAAACCTTCCATCTTCATGGAAAGAAGCTATTGTAATCCCTGTGTTGAAACAGGGTAGGGATCCCGGCTCGGTAACAAGCTATCGCCCGACAACGCTAACAAGTTGCCTCTGCAAGTTGTTTGAAAAAATGATCAGTCGTCGCCTTTTACATTTCCTCGAATCAAACAAAATGCTTGATCCGTACCAATGCAGATTGACAGAAGGCCGTTCGACAACCGACCACCTCGTGCGTGTCGAGGCTAATATTCGCGATGCCTTTGTCCAGTTCTTTTTATCGATATTTCTCGACGTGGAAAAGGCTTCAGACACCACGTGGCGCTATGGAATCCTCCGAGACCTGTCACAAATGGGTGTCAGGGGGAACATGCTGAATGTTATTGAGAGCCACCTCTCGAAACGCACTTTCCGCGTAAAAATAGGCAACGCACTCTCGCGTCCATTCACACAGGAGACTGGGGTACTCCAGGGAGGCGTTCTGAGCTGTACGCTTTTATTGGGAAGATGAACACGCTTCGTTATTTGCTACCTCCAGCCATTTTCTGTTCTGTTTATGCAGACGTCGTACAGATAGGTTTTAAATCCTGTAGCCTTGCAGTCTGCGAGTAGCAAGTACAGCTTAGGCTTAAGAAGTATCCGAATGGGCAGACGAAAATGGGTTCAAGGTCAATTCACATAAAAGCTCCTGTTTCCTTTTTTCAAGAAAAAGAGGACTGCTCCCTGATCCCACTATTGAACTGCAAGGACAGCACAGTCCCGTGAACAAATAACATAAATTCCTGGGCGTCATACTCGACTCAAAACTGAGTTTCATCCCCCATATCAAATACATGAAGGCCAAGTGCCTGAATACAATGAACATACTGAACATTCTCTCGCACACAAGACGATACTTCATGAATCTCTACAAAAGTCTTCTACGATCGCGTTTAGACTACGGGGCAGTGGTGTATCAATCTGGTACACCGAGTGCCCTAAATATGCTTGACCCTGTTCATAATTTAGGCACACGCCTGGCCACAGGAGCCTTCCTAACTAGCCCAGTACAAAGCCTCTATGTGGAATCCAATGAGTGGTCACTCAATCTGCAAAGGTCATTGTGCAGTATCATGTATTTCCTGGAGGCACACTCTAACCGTGAACGTCCTTGTAACAAAACCGTAGACGATATAACTTGTGCCACACTTTTCCACAATCGTCCAACAGTGAGGGAACTCTTTTCACTGCGCGTGAGGAACCTCAGCGAAGCAATGGCTGTTCCACTTCAGGAAAACCCTCTAATGGCTCCAGCCATGCCAGTAGAACCGTGGCTGTGGCATCTCATAAAATGCGACACATCGTTCATAGAGGTTACGAAACACACACCAGAGGCACATATTAGAATGCATTTTGTAGAACTCCGGTCCAAGTATTCGTGCACGGAATTTTACACCGATGCTTCAAAGTCTCATGCTGGCGTTTCTTATGCGGCAGTCAGCCCATCCTTCTCGTTATTAGGCTGTTTGCATCGGGAAACAAGTATCTTTACGGCGGAAGCCTAAGCACCTTTGTCGGCTGTTAGACACGTCAAGGAAATAAAGATACAAAAAGGAATAATTTTTAACAAATTCATTAAGCGTTGTGAAAATCCTAAACTCTCTCCAAAGGAATAAAAATCCAGTTTTTACTGAACTTTATTCAGTGCTCTGCGCTTTATACGCATATAATCAACATATCACAATATGCTGGGTACCTCGCCACAGAGGCATCGAGGGTAATATGCTTGCCGACAGTATAGCTACATCGGTAAATAAAAAAAACTATTATTATGATTGGCTCTCCGAAGCAGAGAAGGATGCTGCATTCGTCGACAGCATCATCGCTGAAGACCAAACACGGTGTTTTCAATACGATCCTCAAACAAAGAGTCAGAGCGCCGAAGGGCGGCCCACAAGCTGTCCGGCGTAGAGAAAGGTGCGGCGACAGAGGACCAAAACAAAGACGATGCTGATAGTTTTTTTCGTTGCCAGAGGTGTCATACACCACGAGTTCGTCCCACAGGGGCAGACGGTGAATGAGGAGTTTTATATCCGCGTGCTCCAACACATGCGTGATGCACTGCGACGCCGTCGCCCTGACTTATGGGCATCTGGACAATGGAGCCTTCTCCACGATAACGCAAGACCGCACACTCAGCGTGGCAAAATTTCTGCTCCCATCGTGACAAAATTTCTCGCCAAGCCCTGCATTACCGTACTTCCCCATCCGCCATACTCGCCTGACCTCTCCCCATGCGATTTTTTTCCTGTTTCCTCGTGTGAAGAGAGCCCTAAAAGGTCGCCGGATGGGGAGCGTCGACGCCATTCAAGACGCCGCGACAAAGGAGCTGACAGCCCTGCCAAAACAAGGGTTTTCCAACTGTTTTCAAGACCTCAAGAAGCGTTGGAAGCTGTGTATAGACTGCAACGGAGACTATTTCGAAGGGGTGCTGCATAAATGATTTTCAATGTTAAACGCATTTTTTAATGGACTCAGTCTCGGACCTTACAAAGGTTGTACAATGCCTCGAATGTTAGAAATAAGCTTGGCAGACACAATGTAAAGGCTAAATTAGGACCATCAACTGTGAAATTCGCTAAAATTCATTGAGTGTCTTAATGTTCACTTTTCAAGTGTAGGTTTGCATTAAAAATCTGAAGACTAGCGCATCCGTAGACAAGTACATTTCAAGTACTTCAACAAATATTATTACCCAATGTGGCTAGCATTTTCGGCCGAAAATGTGAGCCAGTGATGCTCTCTTTCTGCAGTCGACTCTTTTCTAATTTTCTGCCCAGCGATGCGACATAAGAAGAGAGAGAAAGAGAAAGGGAAAACATTCATTTGGGGCATCGAGGCCGTTGCGCTTGAGGTCGAGTGGGTGGTGTTCTCATTCCAGGACTCCACTGGCCATGGCTGCTCGACGAACTTGCTGGACGAGAGCTTCTTGTCCTGCCAGGGTACCGCCGGTCAGCTGTAGTTCCAACCGCTCAAATGACGTACTAGGCGTCCTTGAATGTTGAGGTTTGCCACCGCGCCCCCCCCCCCCCCCCTCCGTCGAGGTGTTGAAGACTGTAGGGCGTGTGTTCGCATCAGGGGCAGATGCCGCGATATGTGGGTGGGTACATTTTCCTGTATCTGTGTATGCTTGCGAATGTGTTAGTCTGGATAAGTCTGAGATCTACTGCCTCTTCACTGCGGAGCTTTTAACAGCGAAGCTGTTAAAACCGGAGGAGAACCGGAGGAGAAACGTCCGAAGTCCGCAGAAAATTGCGCTCCGTTGCCTAGCAACAACCAAGCCACAGCTGCGCACAACCTGGCCCAACCTCGCCTAGCCGCGCATGCGCCGAAGCAGTAGAAATGCAGCAGCCGCCGCCAAGCCACGCCCACCGACGGGAACACTCCGCGCAGCCGCCGCGCGGAGCTACTGCAGCAGCTCGTAAACCGTTTCGCGCCACGCCGAAGCTACCGAAAATAGCACGTACGTGTCGCCTGGCAACCATATACGTTATAACTGACGTAAACACCCAGTGTGCATGCGCTTTGCCTCAGGAGTTTGCCATAAAAGGGGCTGCGCCTAGTCGTGTTAACTTTGGCTAGATATTGAGCGGCTAGCCTCCAAGGCGTTCGGCGTCGGCAATTAACAGCGTTCTTGGCACTGTGCCAACCTTGGTTAGCCCGCCTGCGTTTGTGGCGTGAAAAGAACGCTCTCACTCGTAGGCGCCGACGCATCCAGTGCTAGTCACGCGAAATGTCGCGAAAGGGAAGGTACCTCCAAAAATGATCGCTCGAGAATAGCTTCCCAACATGCGTAGTTAAGTTGAAAAAAGCGGGCAAGTTTGCACTCGGTCGTGCAAAGCTTGGGCACAGCGAAACTGTCGATCCTCATGTCCAGTAATGCGAAGTGATAGCAAAATACTAGAGCAAGCAAGACCTACTTACAAACCTAGCAGTAACCAAGTTAGAACCTAGCAGCAACCAAGTTAAGACCTAGCACCAACCAAGTAATTACCTAGCAGTAGCAGCCAGTAAGACTTGAGGTGAGACAGTTTCGCTGTGCCTAAGCATTGCATGACCGAGTACAAACTTGCCCGCTTTTTTGTGTGAGGGGGAGGGTAAATACTGCGGTTGAGCTGCTGGATCTCGATGCGGTCGCAGTAATTGGATGGCAGGGGCAGAAAAGTAAAGGGTGGGGATTGATGGGACGATTGGTTTTGCCCTGCTCGGTTGATTCGCGGTTGAGCTAAGGCGTTCGCCCTTTCCTTCCCCTCCAGTTCCGCGTGGCCCAGCGTCCACGTGATTTGATGGGATTCTTGCAACCTCGGGCCTAAGATATGAGCCGCCAGAAGCGGTGTTCGTCCGTTGGCAAAATTACGGCAGGCCTGCTGTGAGCAACGACATGAAATGCCCTGCCCACCTTGTCTTGGTGCTTTATTAACTATTACCAGCTCCACTTACGAACTGGCCTATTAGGTGCGATGATCTGTATTACTGAGGTGCACCGTTGAGCGGACATTCAAGCGTCAGAATGCAACACGAACCACGCTGAAGTATAAATTTAAGGGGCCCTGAACCACCCCTCTGGTTTGGTGAAAAAAACATGGTCTGCGGTGGAACATCTCAGCCAAATATTGCAGTGGTGTGCGGCGTATCGATCTCGCAAGCGGAGCGCAAAGTTACCGTTCTGTGCAACGCCCTCTTTTCAACAGAAGCCTGCTCCTAACTCTTTTGGACGCTTTATTTCATAATGTAGCAGATTCCCATACGCGGCTGCTAATGGCCAATAGGAGACACGAATCAAAAAGGTTGCTTGGATCAGTGCGCTTCTTCCTACGGTGACTGTGTGCCTATTTATTGACGCAGTTTAATAGACAGGCTGCAGTCAGCTAAAAGCTACTTTCGAATTTCGATAATTACGTACTTTCGGAAGAAGCCGAATACCTTCTGTTCACACGAGGCTGCTAATAAAGTTATTTCACTCACTCACTCACACTGGGCTGCTGCTGGGCGAGTAGGAATTAAACTTTCGCCACTCTGCTTATCGGTGTCGTAGCCGCCGGGTCTCGCTGATTTCGGCTAGTTTTGAAGACTCAGTTAACTAGCCTCGAACCACGCGAAACCTAAGTGTCAGGCCACACGCACGCTTGCAAGCGCGCGCTGACTCCTGTTTGCTCCTGGTTAAACGATTCGGCAGACTTATTCATAGCGCCTCAAAATGCGCAAGTTGGATGTGGCTACTTATCCGTCGGTCAAGCTGGTGCAGGACAAAGCCGGTCCGCACCACGTAACCCAGCCACACAGGAGCATGTGAGCTCACTCTATCCCTGTCGTGCACAAGGAAACTACTGCTGTTGAACGTAATTGCGGTCTGCTACGTAGCGTAGATACCGCGACCGCCGCGGGGTGACGCAATGAGTTTACTGGCTGAGCGCACGTACGTTACCTATGGTTCTGACTGGGTGAATCCCTTTGTATCCCAATGAGATGTGCTGAGTGGTCTCCGGGTGTTAGCTGTAGAAGGCGCATGTCTCACATTGTTAAGAGTATTTGCTCCGGTATGCTTTGGTCCTTAGGCAACCAGCTCGACGCTCACATATCAATGCATCGCCCTTTGTGCTGTACAGATTTTCCCTTCTACTTTGTTCCTCCCCATTCTTGTAAATTTCCATGACCTCCTTTTTTCTTTTTCATTTCTCCTTCAATTTACACTTTCAATTACCCTGTACTTGATTGCGAACTTTCTTGACCTCTACCTTTATTCTTTGTACACGCTCTTCAGGTACGGATACTTGAGCAATTTGGCCAACCATTTTTTTTTCATCCATGTTCCCAAGTATTTTTTCAACGTTCATCTTGCTCTTTGCTTCTCTGCCTTCGAAAGAAGCCCAACGCATGTCACCCTGTACTACTTCATGGAATAAAGCCTCGCGGAACATAGCGCGCTCTGGCGGAAGAAGAGAGAAGTGCATCCTCTTTTTCCACACGGCGGCTGAACAGCATGCAGAAGTGTAGCGTCGTTTCACCTGCCTATCTTATACCGTGGTCTTAACGACAGCGTCTGAAAACGCTAATTGTCACGAGGTAAGAATACGAGAACACTCGCCTTACCACTGTGCCACCGCCCGGCACCAACGGTACCGGTATTAACATGCAGTTTTTAACCGCTGCTTGTGTTACTGTATCTTCCGGTTTGCCCCAAGAGAACGGTTAAACACAAGGAAATCGCGGTTAGTTAAGAAAGAAAGCTAGAAGTTTTAAAGACGTCACATGCTGTCTTGACAAAGACAACTGGAGGTGCCCACGGGCTGCAAAATTGTTCGATGACGCCTTGTGGACCTTTTGTCAACTTCGCACTGTACGGACGCAGTAAGGACGTCGGCGTATTGGATTGGCGTCATCGGTGTAGATACTTTGAGTGACATCTGACGTCGGGGCTATAGGACGACTATCAAAGTCCCAAATGTCACGATGAGTCTCCAAGACACGGAGGATGTCAGCACCCGGCCCGCAAAGAAGGTCAGGCGGGATCATTTTGCTAAGTTCGCCTGTCGTCAGAAGGGACGGATAGAGCGAGGTCTAGTTGCCTCTAACTGTTAGCAGAATATCGGTTAGGGCAATATTCTTTTCAAACAGTGCATGAGCACTCCGAGAGGCGACATTCACGTCAAAGCAACGTATATATTGGCCTGAGGCGACAGCATATTTTCGGTTTTCATTTTCCGAAAACTTGAACTACTTTTTTCTGGTTTCATTGATTGGCAAATATTTTTTGATAGTTAAGTTGCGCCGATTCGTTTTTTGGTTAATAATTTTTTGCGTGAAGGGTAAAGTCTTTGTTTATGGAATTTGCAACTAATTTTGTTAACGCTGAAGCATGCTGTGTGACTGCAGGTTCCGCAATTCAACATTGCATAGCATCGAACACATAATAATAGTTTTCGAGATGCAGTTTTCCGAGGGCATAAAAATGTACGCGGACCTGACTATGCACGAATTAAGGGTCACTGCATTTGATGTTTTAACGCAAATGTAACGTTCCTTTGTAATCGTATGCAAGCACAGAGCACCAACAAATATTTAAAAACATGCTGGCCAACGCACATTTTGGAATCTATGTGAGCCGAATATTTCGGAAAGCGCGTAGTGATACGCTATAAATTTGTCTACTTATTGTTGTGTTGATGAATTAAAGGAAACTGGCGCGTGCGCACGTGCTTTTGCGTACCCGGGCTAGACAATGTGACAACTGTTATACCGCCTTGCATTTATTTGGTGATTCTTATTCATTTTAAATGCACTGCCCTCTTCTTTTCCAAAGACCCGTTGTGCCTATGTACCATAGTATCGCAACTATCATTATACATCTACATGCGGCAATCATCTAAAAGATGTAGTTGGCGTTGGTACGATAGAAGTAGACGGGCGATTCTGGCCTGATAGTTTGTAATATATTCATAGATCGGTTAGAGAGGTTTGTTTTATGAAAGGAATTGTGCTCCTAATGGCGTAAATTTGTGTGATGGATGATATATATATATATATATATATATATATATATATATATATATATATATATATATATATATGTATCGCTTGTTGCTGAATAATTCTGTAGAAAACGAACCCAGGACGCTGCGCACTTATAAGGGTAGTAAGTATGCTAAAGTTGTCGTGCGTGCGACCTATCGGCAACACAGCAGCAGCAGCAGCACCCAGCAAGCAGCCACGGTCATGAAGTACGGGCGGGTTCTCAGACAAAGATTTACTTAAATAATTCCTAGGCACATAAGACCTCCGCTTATTTCCCCTGTAGCATTGACAGGAGTGCAGAAATGCAGTGACGCGGGTCACAGTACCACGCACCCACGGCCAGCCATCACTTGCATGCACCCCCGCAGGGGCGTCTGCGTCAGCAGGCGTTTGGTGTGTTGCGACACTACGTACCCGAGCACTCCAAGGTTGGACCCTCAAGCGCCTAAAGTCCGTGGCTTAGCCGTGTCCCGGGAAAAGGGGATCCTGGGGGTTGAGCCAATGCTGAGTGCTTGGACTTTTAAGGCCCCTTGGTGGAGGCAACACACCCCTTTGGCCTCGGCTTCACGTAGACGGCACTCCCGGACTGACCCATCCGGGAGAAATCGGTAGTTGCCTTTTTCTATCCTCCTCTCTAACCTTCGTCTTTATCACTTTTCGAAGAGGCTGCAATTCGAAAACACCCGTGTACTTAGATTTAGGTGCACGTTAAAGAACCCCAGGTGGTCCAAATTTCCGGAGTCCCCCACTACGGCGTGCCTCATAATCAGATGGTGGTTTTGGCACGTAAAACCACATAATTTATTTTTTTCTGTATCACTTTCAATCTTTCCTGCCTTCTCCTTTCTTCTATACTACTTCTGATCTACTTGGCAGCGAGGGTTAACCCTGTGTGAGTAGCCAACCTAGTTTATTTCACATTCGGTTTTAGTGGCGATGTACAGCTGGCGTCATCAGGACCTGTGTTTACAGGCCCTGGAGCGTCCCCTTGTAGGACTCCACGGTGGTTGGCTGGCGTTGCTGCCGAAAACTATACATTCACCTATGGCTAGTTCCTCCCCCCCCCACTCCCTCATCGCCCTCAGAACAGAGGGCACACCGATGAAGTCTTACAATTTTTTGGTCGCCAAAGAGAAACGTTCCCCCGATTCCATGTGATTCACCCAGAAAAACCAGACAATCATGCGAACAATTTCACCTTTCCTAGATGCAAAGTCTCTGACGGAAGTTTATGGTACAGGTTATAAAGCATCGAGAATAGCGAGTGGTGATCTCCTCTTGGAGGTCCGAGACCAGAAACAATACGAAAAACTGCCCAAACTAGTGTCATTTGGAGATGCCCAAGTAACAGTAATTCCACACCGTACTATGAATACCACCCGTGGTGCTGTCTCAGATGATGATCTGTTGGAGCTGACTGAGGCTGAACTCCTGGAGGGTTTCAGTGATCAGAATGTCACCGATGTTACGCGAATTAAGATGAGGCGTGACGGCAAAGAAATCCAGACGAAGCACCTCATACTTACTTTCAACTCAAGTGTTCTGTCCGAGTCCATTGAGGCCGGAAACATCAAGCTTCGTGTTAGGTCATACGTGCCAAATCCTTTTCGATGTTTCAAATGCCGGTGGTTCGGCCATAGTTCACAGAACTGCCGAGGCCGTCAAACGTGTGCGAAATGCAATGCTTATGAACACTCCTCTGAGTCTTGTGAAAGCTCTCTACTTTGTGTTAACTGGATGGATGGATGGAAACAACTTTATTCAAATCCGGCGAAGTTTAATGACCCGGGCTCAGGTCTCCCATGAGGGGACTTCGAGGCCTTGCCTCGTCGCCGCCTCCCGGGCCCGCTGGACTGCCCACTCTTGTGTCTTGAGGTTGGAGCTGCGCAGAGCGGCGGCCCACTTCGACGCAAGAGCCTCCGGAGCTACTGCCATTTTCACTGCTATAACAGGACACTCCCACAACATGTGTGAGAGTGTCGCTCTAGTTGCCTGACATAACTTGCAAATAGCAGTCAGGTATTGCGTGGGGAAACTGTGCTGCAATCGCACCGGACTGGGGAAGGTGTGTGTCTGCAGTTGTCGCCAGACGACTGCCTGGCAACGTTTCAGTTTGGGGTGAGGTAGGGGCAATATCCTCCTGCCTAACTGGTAGTGCTTGGTGATATCATTATAGCTTACTAAGCGTTCTCGCGTGTTTCGCACCAGGAGGTCTGAACTCGAAGAGGGTGTCTCAGACTGCGCGGCGAGTCAGTTCTCGCGCAGAGCGGTGCGCCACCTCATTCAAGTTAGGGGGACCCTCGATTGTGTTAACTGTGATGGAGAGCACGCCGCATACTCGTGGTCGTGCCCATCCTGGAAAAAAGAAAGGGAAATAGCAACTAAAGTAAAGGAAAACGTAACTTTCAAGGAGAAACGCAGGCGGGTATCGTACCTGCCAAAAACCAGCTTTGCAGAAGTGGCATGTCAGGGGGCAGCGCCACAACGGCTTCCGGCGGCTGTCTGGCACACGCGTACTGAGCCGGCGGTGACGCCATCCGCCCCCTCGGCGGGTGCAGCCAGTGCTGCCCCGCCATCTAAGAAGGACCCATCAACCTTCGGGATGGTGGACTCCAAGGTCTCGTTCTTTGCGGCGAGGCTCTCAAAGCCAACACAATGGTCGCAAGAGCGCGTGCCCAGCGCCTCGCAAGAGGACATGGACACAACACCGAGTGTGAGGGCGCAGCCAGCGCCTAAGGAGCGGCGCGATTCTATCGACCGCTCCAAAAAAGAAAAATCTCGTGTCACGGTGCCCAGAAAGGGCCCGTGAGCTAACTTTGTATTCTTGAACACACAGCATAAAACACTATCCTAATGGACACACAAATCCTACAATGGAATGTGAGAGGACTCGTCGGTAACGTCGACGATATTAGAGAACTTAATAAATATAATCCTAAAGTTCTGTGTGTTAAGGAAACACATCTAAAACCCACACAAACAAACTTCCTAAGACAATATGCCATCTTCTGTAAAGACCGTGACGATGCTGTTGCCTCGTCCGGAGCTGTAGCGATAATTGTAGATAAATCTGTTGCATGCCAGAGCTCCTTCTTCAGACAGACACCGAGACGGTGTCCGTGCGAGCGATACAGTTAAAAAAGTTGGTAACCATCTGTTGTATTTACGTGCCGCCACAATATAAACTCAGCAAAATGGAATTTCACGCGCTAACTGACCATCTCCCGGAACCATACATTATTGCCCGTGATTTTAATGCTCACATCATTTTGTCGGGAGACTCCCGGTGTGACGCCAGGGGTCGGCTTATAGATCACTTTTTGGTAACCTCTGGTGCGTGTCTGTTTAACAAAAAAGAGCCCACCTATAACATCCACCATAATTCATTTTCTTCTATAGATTTAGCGATTGGCTATGCTAACCTCCTTCCTTATATAGAATGCAATGTCCTTAAGAATCCATTTCGGAGCGTCCACTTTCCTGTGACGTTGACCTTGATAGCGGAACATGACAGTCCACCCCACGCCCCCGTTGGAAAATAACATCAGCTAACTGTAAAGGTTTTAAAGTGTCAACCTAGTTAAGACAAGATTTTATCGACGATTTTAGTATAGATGACGCAGTAGCGTATTTTACTGGTTTTATAGTCCACGCAGCTGAAAAATTCGTTCCACAAACAAAAGGTCTCTCATGTAAAAGGCGGATTCCCTGGTGAAATGAAGAGTGCAGGCTGGCACGAAACAGAACAAAGCGTGGGGCGCACTGCGTCGCTCGCCGACTACGGAAATTCTTATTGAATTTAAACTGGCAAAATCACAGGGAAGGCATACGCGTTGACAGGCAAGGAGGGTTAGCTGGCAGAGGTTCCTCTGTGGCATAACACCCTACACTCAAGAGTTCAAAGTATGCAATGGCCTAAGAAAGCTAAAGGGGCAGAAAATCCACCCTTTGCATTTAGTTGACGACCAAGGAACCTTGGAAGACCGGGCCAACGCTCTGGGCGAACACTTGGAGTGCGTATCAAGTTTCATGCATTACTCAGAATCATTTCTTAAATATAAACAAGTAGCTGAACTTAAGTCACTGGATCGTAGATGCCGACCCAATGAACCATACAACCGTCCTTTTAGTATTGCCGAGCTGAGAGCTGACTTGAGCATATGCAGTAGCTCTGCACCGGCAGCTGACAGAATAATGTATGACATGATTAAATACCTACACGATCACACACAGATGACACTTCTCGGACTTTTAAACTCTATCTGGGCTGCCGGATACATCCCATTATCATGGAAGCAAGCTATTGTTATTCGAGTTTTAAAGCTGGGTAAAGACCCTTCCTGGGCGGCAAGAGACCGCCCGATAGCTCTACAAGTTGCCTGTGTAAACGTTCTGAAAAAATGATTAATCGCCGACTTATACATATCCTGGAATTGAACAATATGCTTTATCCCTATCAGTGTGGCTTCAGAGAAGGGCGGTCATCTTGTGCGCATGGAAGGACATATCCGGGACGCATTTGTACATGAACAGTTTTTCTGGTCGATATTCCTCGATATGGGAAAGGCTTACGGCACCACGTGGCGTTACGGAACTTTGCGAGACTTGTCGGGAATGGGCATACGTGGAAATATGCTAAACATAATAGAAAACTATTTGTCTAAACGTACCTTCCGCGTGAAAATCAGCTATGTATTGTCGCGTCAATTTATACAGGAAACTGGTGTACACCAAGGGAGTTGTGCTCAGCTGTACACTGTTTATCGTGAAGATGAAGACGCTTCGTGTTTCATTAACCCCACTTTTTTATTCTGTCTACGTAGACGACATACAAATAGGTTCCAAATCCTGCAACCTTACACTGTGTGAGGGACAAGTACAACAGGGCTTGAACAAAGTGTCGAAATGGGCAAACGAAATTGGATTCAAAGTGAACTCCCGCAAAAGTTCTTGTGTTCTTTTTACAAGAAAGAGACGCCTGATTCCAGATCCTTGTGTAGACCTTTATGGGCAGCAAATAGCTGTGAACAAAGAACACAAATTTTTCGGCATCATACTTGACTCTAAGCTAACTTTCATCCCTCACATAAGATATCTCAAAGCGAAATGCCTAAAAACAATGAACTTACTAAAAATTTTATCTCACACAACATGGGGCAGCGACAGGAAGTCTTTCATGAATATTTACAAGAGTCTTGTTCGATCACGATTGGACTATAGTGCTGTGGTATATCACTCTGCCGCTCCTAGTGCGCTTAAGATGCTAGATGTCGTCCACCATCTAGGTATCCGCCTGGCCACCGGTGCGTTCAGAACAAGCCCGACTGAAAGTTTATACGTTGATTCAAATGAGTGGTCACTCGATCTGCAGAGAACATACACCAGCCTCACATATTTTTTAAAGTCCACTCTAATCATCAGCATCCGTATTGTAATACCATTAACGATATGACGTGTGCTACACTTTTTCGCAATCGTCCTTCTGTAAGACAGCCTTTTTCACTGCATGTCAGGGAGCTTTGCGAAGAAATGGATATCCCACTCCTCCAACATTGCTTAATGCCTTCAGCCAAGCTGTCACCACCTTGGGAGTGGCAGGCAGTAGATTGTGATATATCTTTTGTAGAAGTGACAATGCACGCTTCAGAGGTAGAAATCCGAATGCATTTCATAGAACTCCAGTCCAGGTACTCGTGCACATAATTTTACACAAACGCTTCTAAGTCTTATGCCGGGGTATCTTATGCAGCCTTCCATCCATCCTTCTCAGAATCCGGTGTAATCCACCCAGAAACAAGTATCTTTACGGCTAATGCCTACGCAGTATTGTCAGCTGGAATCCGGTGTACTCCACCCAGAAATAAGTGTCTTAACAGCTGAGGCCTACGCACTATTGTCAGCTGTAAAGCACATAAAGAAATCAAACCTTCAAAAAACACTCTTATTTACAGACTCCGAGAGCGTCGAAAAACGTTGAAGTCACTCGGTAAACACAAAAAACCTGTATTCATTGAGCTCTATTCCGCTCTATGCAGAACACATATATCTAAACAGCATGTAATTATATGTCGGGTGCCGGGCCATATAGATATCGAGGGGAATGTGCTAGCAGACAAAATTGCCACATCAGTCACATCACATGCTATTAACCCTACGGCTGCAGTTGCGGCAACAGATCTGAAACCTTTCTTGCGAAAGAAACTGCGAAGCCACTGGCAATGCTTGTGGGACGCTGAAACAAATGATAAGCTTCACTTGATTAATCTACAGTTAGGTTACTGGCCCTCCGTAACGAAACCCCGGCAAACTGATGTCCTATTCCGTCATCTCAGAATAGGACACACGTACGGCACCCACAGTATTCTGCTGACCGGTGATGAACCACCAACTTGTGGCAGATGTGGATAAATTAAAAAAAGTTATGGGGTTTTTACGTGCCAAAACCAGTTCTGATTATGAGGCACGCCGTAGTGGGGGACTCCGAAAATGTGGACCACCTGGGGTTCTTTAACGGGCCTATAAATCTAAGTACACGGGTTTCGCATTTCGCCCCCATCGAAATGCGGCCGCCGAGGCCGGGATTCGATCCCGCGACCTCGTGCTCAGCAGCCCAACACCATAGCCACTGGGCAACCACGGCGGGTGCTGGAGGGTCAGGAAGCCGATACGGAGAGAAGAAAACATTTTCATGTAGCAAACCGCTATCATATCGCTCTTCATTCCATGATGTTTATTGGTGAAGAACCGCGTCGCCAAAGCAGTCCTTGGTTTTTTTTAACGATGTTGTGCTACATGTTATTAGCCCAATAAGTTCGTAGCGCATTCTCTCTCCAGAGGATGCCGCTGTGGCAGTTTTTTTAGCACATGCCTCCAGGCCCTTGTGTTTCAAGGGCTCTGTTTAGGCAGTTGTGCTTCTTGCCAATTTTTATTTGTGTATCGTAGCATTATTTCGCAGTACGTTTTTCATGGAGTACAGTTCGCAGTACATTTTTCGCAGTACACCACATTACATATTGCCATAATCTTATTACATGTAGATCTTACGCGTTTTACAGCAACTAATTTTAGACCCCTTTACAGCCACGTCCCATGTACTTATCAGAATTCATCACTTCACTACGAACTCACTAACACTACCACTAGCATAGCGCTCTTTGTCCATACCTGGCCCTTGCGCCAGTAAACAACATACATTCATTCACTTCCATCCACGCTTCTCGTTTTCATCTCAGCAAAACGAACACAAATAAGAAAATCTTATTTCGCCATCCCAGTGTTCTGCCATCATCGTCATACAGTCGTCGTCATTCCACCGTCGTTATCTGTCTCTAACAATTATTTATGGCTTAAATTTTGAGCGTTCAGTAATAAGCAAAAATAAGCCGACAGTAATTACAAACTTTTTTACTGAGAATTTTCGTAGTTGTCATCACTATCGGCATAAAGTCCAAGTGCGATAAGAATGAGCGACCTGTGCGCCGTACCTTGCGGGTACGAGGGCACGTGTGCGAGCAAGGGAGGCATTGAAGTTTTTCCGGCGAAGAGCCCATAGCCGCTTTGAGCTTTCCAAAAAGCGGGTGCTGGTAATTTTTGCGGAGGGATGAAATCTGGTCAATTTAAAAGGCGAAACCGAAGCGACGATGAGCGCAACTGCCACTCCCTTCCGAGACGCTCAGAATGACGACACTCGCAATGCTGGGCGAGGATGTGTCAGTGTCGTTATCAACCATCGATATACTTCGCTTCGCGGCAGCGCGGGCTACGCTTGCCTTAATAACACGTTTGGCGCACGTAGTTTAACGAATCCAGAAGAATAACATCACCGCAATCGTCGGTAATTTTCTCCCTGATTTCGAGGATGGCGGTGGCAATGCACGGCGCGTATTCTACGGCTCAATACGTCTACATCATCATAGCTTATGTGCAAGCCCAATGTGAGACGCGTTACCTGCAAGCTTATAGTCTGCTCGACGGCCACACAGTCCCGATCCCACGCACAAAACATTCAGCAGAAGATTAAAGCGTTTCCATTCACCTGGATCTGTCGGTGTGCATCGAGGTGGAAATTGAGATGACAATACAGTTAATGACGAATTTGACGTTGATCTCATCGCCTTGGTCTCACTAAAGTCTGAAGTCAGCGTCTGAGAAATTGCACAAGCAACTGGGGCGACTTCTTCGAAAGCTTGGAAGACACTTCAGAGTTACGGCTATATACCCGTACCATGTTTGGTTGCACCAAGAGCTGTCCGAAAATAAGCTCTGGCGGCATGTCGACTTTTGCCACTGGTGCCTCATCCAGTGTGACGGAAAACTCGAATTCCTGAGCAATGTTCTCTGGACAGACGAAGCACAGTCCTGCCGAAATGGGAACAATTATTTGCATAATGCCCATTATTGGCGTGATAGCAATCGCTACTGGCCACGAGAACACAAACACCAGGTGTGGCGGTCAGCAAACGCTTGGTGCGGAATTATTTATGGCCGTGTAGTTGGCCATAACGTGGGAAAGATTGAGGAAGCCGTAAAATATGCACGCAGCATGAAATCAGTAAGAAGAAAGCTTGGCACAGGACAAGGCAAGATGTATGCACTGAAAGATCAGCATGGTAATATCATCAGCAATTTCGATGACATAGTAAAAGTAGCGGAAGAATTCTATACTGATCTGTACAGTGCCCAAAAGAGCCAAGCTGCTTTCACTCAAAATAGTGATGAACCGGATACAGAGGCTTCTTCTATAACTAGCGATGAATTTGAAAGCGCCTTGAAAGACATGACCAGGGGAAAAGCTGCTGGAGAAGATGGAATAACTGTAAATTTAATCAAAGATGGAGGAGATATCATACTTCAAAAGCTTGCGGCCATTTATACGGAATGCCTCACAACTTCAAGTGTACCAGAGAGCTGGAAGAACGCCAACATTATGCTTATCCATAAGAAGGGAGACGTTAAAGAATTGAAGAATTACAGCCCCCTTAACTTGCTTTCGGTATTCTATAAAATATTCACCAAGGTAATTTCCAATAGAATCAGGACAACACTTGACTTCAGCCAACCAAGAGAACAGGCTGGCTTCGGAAGGGATGTTCTACGATGGATCATATCCATGTCATCAATCAGGTAATCGAGAAATCTGCGGAGTAGAATCAACCTCTGTTTATGGATTTCATAGATTATGAAAAGGCATTTGATTTAGTAGAGATACCAGCACTCGATCATAGAGGCATTGCGTAATCAAGGAATACAGGAGGCATACGTGAATATCTTAGCAAACATCTACAAGGATGCCACAGCTACTTTGGTTCTCCACAAGAAAAGTAGAAAGTTACCTATCAAGAAAGCGGTCAGGCAAGGAGGCACAATCTCTCCAATGCCATTCACTGCATGCTTAGAAGAAGCATTCAAGCTCTTAGATTGGGAAGGCTTAGGAGTGAGGATCAACGGCGAATATCTCAGCAACCTTCGGTTTGCAGATGACATTGTCCTATTCAGCAACAATGGAGACGAATTACAGCAAATTATTGAGGACCTTAATCGAGAAAGTGTAAGAATTGGCTTGAAAATGAATATGCAAAGACAAAGATAATGTTCAATAGCCTGGCAAGAGAACAAGAATTCAGGATCGCCAGTCAGCCTCTAGAGTCTGTAAAGGAGTATGTTTATCTAGGTCAATTGCTCACGGGGGACCCTGATCACGAGAAAGAAATTCATAGAAGAATAAAATTGGGTTGGAGTTGCATACGGCAGGCATTACCAAATCCTGACTGGGAGCTTACCACTGTCGTTGAAAACAAAAGTGTACAATCATTGCATTCTACCTGTGCTAACATATGGGGCAGAAACTTGGAGGTTAACAAAGAAGCTCGAGAACAAGGACCGCACAAAGAGCGATGGAACGAAACATCTTAGGACTAACGTTAAGAGACAGGAAGAGAGCGGTGTGTATCAGAGAACAAACGGGGATAGCCGATATTCTAGTTGACATTAAGCGAAAGAAGTGGAGCTCGGCAGGCCGTGTAATGCGTAGGATGGATAACCGGTGGACCATTAGGGTTACATAATGGGTACCAAGAGAAGGGAAGCGCAGTCGAGGTCGGCAGAAAACCAGATGGGGTGATGATGTTAGGAAATGTGCAGGCGCAAGTTGGACTACGCTAGCGCAAGACAGGGGTAATTGGAGATCGCAGGGAGAGAGAGGCCTTCGTCCTGCAGTGGACATAAAATATAGGATGATGATGATGATGATGAGTTGGCCCTTACTTTATTGAGGGAACACTGACCGGTATAAATTGTACCGAGTGCATACAGAACGGTGTCGTATGTTAGTTTGAGAACGAACTGCCTTTGAGTACGCTCGCGAACATGCAGTTTCAACAAGACGTAGCCCCGTCGCAAGCATCTTCCACTGCACTGAAATTTCTTCACAAGACCTTTCCTAACCAGTGTATCGGACATGGCTGCCCAGCTTTAGTCAGCAAGGTTGTCAGACTTGTCCCCGTTGGCTTTCTTTCCGCCGGGTAATGCGAAGGATGATGTATAGACGATTTGCAGCAGCCGGTTTGTGCAACTGAAACCAGATGGCGCCACCGGAGCGCCGCGCGTGTTGGACATCTCTGGCCTTGGGCGAGCAAACGAAACTACCATTGCTCAGTCGCGAATGCGTAGCCAGCGGCGTTTAACAAGCGCCGTTTGTCAAACGTCGAACAATATTCTGCTCCATGTGGAGATTAAGAGGGAAAACGTGTGCTGTGGTCGGATGCAAAAACTGTGATGGCGACATTAAGCTGTGGAACACGTCGGTGTGTGAAATACACGCGCCACAGCTGCATCAAGACTGCCCGTGCCCGAGGCCGTTTTCCATGCACCGATTTCCTGAAGGAGAGAAAAACAAGCTCACACGACAATGCTGGATAGCGAACCTACAGAGACAGAACTTCGATTAAGGCTTATCGGCAAGAGTAAGTGGCAGATCATGGTACCGAATAAGCGAACGCGCTCGGCTTGCGGAACCATCTTGCGCTTGCTGTACATTAAGGTCACCGTGCGGTGTTTCCGTGGCAGAACACAAGCATTAGCGATATCGTATTGGAACAGTCACCTGCTATCAGTGATGTTAATCCTTAAGCGAAATTACACGCCACGTGCGTATATGCGCCGGGATCGGTGTCAATTAAGGCGTACTAGTTGTCGCGGTGAGAACGCCTGCAGAAAAGATTGGAAAAGTGCTATATAAATCGCATTTTTAAATCTTTAAGCTTGACGAATTCCTGCCTGCGCGTCTGATTTTACATATGTTGGTTTCGCTGCTGTATCGGATGCACGGTGTGATCAGAACGTAGACCTGGCGTTGTTTGTGGCCAGCAACAGGTGCGCGAAAGCTAGCTGTGTTGACGCTGTAGCACAAAATTATTGTTTCAAACAACGCTAGAAGCGTTGGTTGCGTGTTTATCGTAAAGTGATATACAATAATGTCACAATTTCGTGACGTCAAGAGAAATCATGAAAATGAAAGTAAATAATTTCAAACTCACCAGTTTGACATTATTTGATTAGCTGCATTTTAAAGTAGTGGTAACTACAAATCAGCTGTTTCCTTCTGCCTTGTGTCTTTCAGGTTCCCCCAAAGGGCATGCTGAATATATATATTATTTACTTTAATTTTCATAGCCTCTTTTGACATCGCGAAATTGTGGCATTATTTGACGCTATGAAATTATGACATTATTTGTGATTATGGAAAAGAGATTGGCAGCACATTGCTATTGCCTTTTTTTGTCACATTTGTGGCAGTTTGCAATAAGAACTGCATGCGTTACCCATGTGCGTGCTTTTTATTTATGTGGACTCCTTTATTCTTACGTTCAAATAAAAGCAAACCATTGTAAATATTACATGAATCACCCTTTTCTTTCAGGTATGTTCTATTCACTTTGTTGATGGGCGTCCAACCAAGGACTATCCCTACCAAACACTGCAGCTTGGAACATAGCTTTATGCTACAGATGCCATCCTTGGATTGACACAAAGCTTTCCCAACATTGCCACTGTCAAAAAGGTTGATGCCCTCTGCAAACCCCCCGTAGTCCTGTGCAGGCTTCCCATCTTGGTCGATTGCCTTGACCATGTAGTCGTAGACAACTGAAATAAGGGAGAAACATTTGTATGTACTGCGGGAATGAAAAAAAAAATGGCAACGAAAGAAAGCTGATTTTTTGTTTACTCCTCAAGACATCTGCAGATGTTTGAAAGAACTAAAATAACACGATAGATACAGTCTGATATTAAACTGATCGTTTGGATTTATAAATTATAGTTCTGGGCCGCGATTTTGTAGCTATGTCTTATGACTTATTTTGGAATATTCTTATCATCCACCGCTCAAGGCCGGCTGATCCCGTTGATAACGCGAGCGGACCGTCGCTCTGACCACTGACAGCGCGATAAGCGCAAAAAGGCATTATTACTTTAAAGTCATCGCTACAAAATACCGGCCCTGGAGTTTCAATTATTAATACATATTTGATTACTAAGCTGGTGTTGCTCTCCTATGAAGAGTTTGAAAAGTTGAAACGGGAGCTCTCATTTATAAAACGCTTGAGTTACAGCTAGCCAAAGTTATGCCCCTGTCACATGGCCACTTTCGATCGCGATCGAGCCTCGATCCGGCTCGGACATTCGATCGAAAATGATCGCTACTACACAGTCCAAGGATCAGGATCGTGTTGTTTGGGCTCTAACGCTTTAAGTGTAACTAAGTCCGAAGCAAATAATAAACGTGCCTAATAGGTAGTAAAGGTACGTACAAATCAATTTCCAGAAAAATTACTTTTTCATTCGGTATTTTAGGTAAACGACGTGCCACGTCCGCCGATTCTGATCGTCTGCAAATCTCAGAACTACGTGCATGGCGTCGACGCAGCACACAGATTTTCAAAATTATACGTGCATAAAAATAAAACGGCCTTTTTAGAGGGTATTTAGAGGTTTAGAGGTTGAAGATGAATATGCAGAAGACAAAGATAATGTTCAATAGCCTGGCAAGGGAACAAGAATTCAGGATCGCCCGTCAGCCTCTAGAATCTGTAAAGGAATATGTTTATCTAGGTCAATTACTCACAGGGGACCCTGATCATGAGAAAGAAATTTACAGAAGAATAAAATTGGGTTGGAGTGCATACGGCAGGCATTGCCAAATCCTGACTGGGAGCTTACCACTGTCGTTCAAAAGAAAAGTGTACAATCATTGCATTCTACCGGTGCTAACATACGGGGCAGAAACTTGGAGGTTAACAAAGAAGCTCGAGAACAAGTTAAGGACCGCACAAAGAGCAATGGAACGAAAAATCTTAGGAGTAACGTTAAGAGACAGGAAGAGAGCGGTGTGGATCAGAGAACAAACGGGGGTAGACGATATTCTAGTTGACATTAAGCGGAAGAAATGGAGCTGGGCAGGCCATGTAATACGTAGGATGGATAACCGGTGGACCATTAGGGTTACAGAATGGATACCAAGAGAAGGGAAGCGCAGGCGAGGACGGCAGAAAGTCAGGTGGAATGATGAGGTTAGGAAATTCGCAGGCGCAAGTTGGAATACGCTAGCGCAAGACAGGGGTAATTGGAGATCGCAGGGAGAGGCCTTCGTCCTGCAGTGGACATAAATATAGGCTGATGATGATGATGATGATGATGATGATTTCTTCGGATCTCTTTCTTTCTCGTTGTACCTCGTTTTCTGTCAGACTGAGCTTGAAGCTGCTTACGTCGGTCTCCGATCGAAATCGGACACTTCGATTAAGATTTGCGGATCACGACCGACTGGATACGGATTGAGGCTCAATGGCGATCGAACGTGCCCGTGTGACAGGGGTTTTAGTATGAAACAACACCCGTTCGGGGGCATTCAGTTAGTACATCAAACAAACACAATCTGCCGCTCCGAAGTCAACTACGCGAAACTATTGCGTGCCCGCCGCACTGGTGAATTCTGCAGAGATCAGTGCACCAGTATCGAGGCAAACGCTTACCTCAACGTATGTGGGAAGCTAAAATACCAGCGAGCGAGACGTCAACGCACAAGCGGACACGGATTTTTCACTCGGCGCTCAAGCATACACATTCGAGGCCGTCAAGCAAAGCGCGAGAGGCTGGGCAACCACTTCAAACAGCTCAAAATCGTAGCTTAAGTACACCGCACTAACCACAAAAAGAAAAAGAACTAGCGAACTGACGTGAACGCCACACAAGAAGCTTCCATGAGTTCGAATCGCTCGGCGCGAACGAGCGACGCGCATGCACGATGACCGAGCGCCAGAGCGCTCCGGCGCGAGCACATACAACGTTAAAATGACAAACAATGGTTCACTTACATGATCGTTGAACCATGGGCCAGAGCTTTGTGCCGTCGATCCAGCCGCTGTCCATCGGTGGACCCGAAACAACGCCGCTTGCCGCACCGTCGCCCACGACTACAGCAGTACGGCACAGAACACCCATACATGAGTACGGCTCCTTCGCTGGCCTTCAACCCAAGGCCAGTCATGCCGGCGCAATCACGTGATGAAACATGGCCGCGCCCGTGCGCCGCTGCTGAAAACCGTCTATACCGGTCGGATCCCGCTAGTCTCAAGGAACTTAGGCACAGGATAAGCAATGCAATTGCCAGTGTAGTGCAAGTCATTGTTTTTGAAAGGAGCGTCGTACACAAATTCCCATTTGTGCGGAAGGAAACCATTTCGAGCACTTAATGTAACCATTCTTGTCTCTGGAGCAACATGGTAATGAACAATATTTGTTAACCCTTAAGTGGCGTTATTGGGCCAGTAAACATTGATGATGAAATATACAAGAAACGAATTGATAGACTGTTGACTCACTCAATATTCAAATGCTAAACATCCACGACAAAATATCACAAAGCGCCAAGTATACCGTTGCTCAGTGAAGGATGAACCACATTTCCGCAAGGCTTACTCAGTTTCAATCAGATAACTTTCCTCGTTTAATCTAACCTACTGGTAAAAAGACCAGGGTTGACAACGGCACGTGATAAACCAACCAGAACAGAGAGCAGTTCCTTGGTTTTATTTATTTCACCTTATTTAGTGCAATGTAGCTGTACTTTCATTCGCCGTACCTTGCGGGTGCGAGGGCACGTGTGCGAGCAAGTGCCTTCTCGAACGGAAATGACCTAAGAAAATCAAAATTGCAGTTACAAGCAAAATAAGGAGCTAGGCAATGGTTTCCCTGAACTAAATTACACCTTGTATATGCTGGAATTAACTGCCTTCCACAGTATTCGTATCGATAGTCGTATAGCGTTTTGTTTAATTTTGTTTTGTCTCCTAAAACTTGCCTTACTGAACCCACATGTGCGATCAGAACTGAATTGACATTGTTATGAAAATACTTATATTGACTCACAGCTACCGGGTCAATGGAGCACGCTGCCGTGAAAGCGCTGCCACAAAGAGTTAGGTCTTTCGAGTCACGTTGTGACCGTCTGGTATTCTGCACCGTCACGACAACTCAACATGACAGGATACTAAAGAACCTCGCTAATTCTCGTTCGGCAGTGCGACGGAGACAGTGTCGTCATTCTGGGCATCTCGAAAGGGTGTGACAGTTGCGCTCTTCGGCGCTTTGGTTTCGGTTTCGCCGCTGAAATTGGTCGGATTTCATCAGTCCGCAAAAACTGCCAACGACCGCTTGTTGAAAATCTCAAAGCGGCTGTGGGCTCTTCGCAGGAAGGACTTCAATTCTTCCAGTTGACAAAATCATCTGTCTTCTCTGGTTAAAAAGTTAATTATCTAAATTTCAATAATAAATGCCGTAATTAATATATCCGTTCATCTTAACGTGTCTGCCACTACAGAATAAGCAATGCCGACGGTAGCGTGCAAATATCGTATTACCCTTATTTTTGATGATGTTACGACACATTTCTTGAAACCCCCGTATATTTACATGCATACATTACTCGGTGCGTCCTTTTTGTATCGGAAGTTCCTCGCATATTATTGATGGGTATATCTGTTGTCTATGTTGTCGACGAGCCCCGTGTAATCTATTTGTATGCGCGACAGGAATACTAGTGTACAATTTAGAACTTACAAGCGCATCAGCGATTACGCTGGAAGGTTGCTTCAGCCATGTTTAAATAGCCGACGCCTCTGATCCGCAGATAAGATCTCGACGGTCTACAACTGTGCTCGATGCTATCGATGAGCTTTGAGGGGCACTTGTTTTGCTGGGCCCACGTTCGCGCAGTAAAGAGTTAGTGCGTTGGAGTTCACGTTTTGACCGTTTGGTATTCTGCGCCGTCATGACAACGTGACAGGATACCAAAGAACAATGAGCGAATGCTCATTGTCAATGCTCGACGCATTGACAATTTGGCGTCGCAGTGAGCGGGATTTAACGAATTGAACATCGCGTTTTAGTATATATGTTCCTTCGAATAAAAACTGGTCGTTAGTCTGCGCCCTTGTGTTATCTTTCCTTGTCCCGTCGTTTATCACTGCATGCCTGAATAAGTTTCAAGCATAGTGACTTGATGCACGCCGTCTTTCCGCGCGCTCAATGTTGGAGGACACGTGATCGAGAGCGCACTAGGTGAGGCATGGCCCGGGTAGAGGTAAGACTCCAGTGCGCGCGCGTCTATCCTCTAGCTCGGCCGTGCCTGCTCATAGATGCACTGGCATGGCTGTCAGTGCGGATAAGCGCAATCGCAGGTCAAGCGCCAATGCTAGCCGTCACCTGCGGAGGTTTTCACGGCCAACGAGAGCCTATTTTTGTATTTTACCGAGTGTCGTGCGCGCACGGGATTTGCCAGAGAGACATCTATGCACTTTAGCTGGGGACTTTCGCATGATCTCTGGGCTTTTTGCTGTGGGCTCTTGTTTCTAATGTGCGTTTGCCTAGGTAATCCGTAGGACGGCGCGTTTGCTCGATCCCGTGTAAGTGCCGCTTAAACTTCGGTCCGAACGGTGTCCATAATAGCGAAGCGGCAGTTTTTTTTGTCAATAGGTGGTGCTTGTCACTTTGGCGCACGTAGCATAAGGTGTGCAGCTTCGCAGTGCGTCTTCGGCGCTCTGCCAGTGGCACGATCGTCGGCGACGGGAGGAGTACGGACACGCTCGGCGTATGCGCCGCTCAGCCGTGAACAAGGTGCTAAATATAACCTGTGAATGAATATTTTACAAGGAGAACAATCCGCAGTAACAACGTATTATTATATATTGGTCTGCGGCTGCTAGAGCGGTTTCTAACTAACCGCCAGCCCCCTACCCCCAACACTTCGCACTGGGTCACTTCACGCCCATTGGCAGAAAGTCTCTGTGTTAGGCCTGGTGATGCACAGGCAAAGAATAACTACTGGCGAAGTTAAATGAAAAAAATGACGCAATATTACAAACGAAAAAACTATGAGAAAACCTATGCACCACATGATACGAACTACGGACTTCTCAATCACAAGCGGAGTGCTGTGACTGATACTCCACGTACGCCTTTTTCTTTGTCTTGCATGGTATTAATTACGGTAGCCGTTAACACAATAAAACATTCACCAGTTGTGCATAGTTTCGGAATGGCGGGCACAGTGACAGTCACACAGAAGAGGCACAATCACGAGCATTGTTCATACTTAATGTGGAAATGCAGGTGAAATGAGGTTTATTGATACAGGCGTAGACGCAGATTCTTCAGCTATACTGGCACAGAACGGGCGGCTAAACAGTTACGTCGGGCAGCGCTCTTAGCGGTGACTTCGGCGTCGTCTTTTGCGGAGCGGTCACGATGCTGCTACTGTTGGTGGTGTGCATCATCTGCAGAGCATGTTGCACGTCTTCTTCATCACAATCACCCCCGGTAGAAAAAGCAGCCATCCTGGCGGCTCAAACAGTTGGGATCACGAGCGGCTCACGGTAAAGCTTAAGGCGATCGACGTGAACAATGTTACGTCCGCGACAACGGAGGTCAGAGGGGGGTGTCAGTGGTTCAATTAGGTAATTCACCGCAGACGTGCGCTGAACAATGCGATAAGGTGCGTCGAAGCGGGGCAGAAATATTGAAGAGAGGCCAGGAGCTTGCGCAGGTACTGACAGCCAGACGAGGTCGCCGGGAGAGAAGACAGGTTGCTCACAGTGAGCGTCATGGAGCGTTTTCTGGCGCTGTTGCTCAGCGGTGGTGAAGTGGCGCGCTAACTTGCGACACTCTTCGGCATGACGTGCTGCAGTCGAAACGGGCACACACTCAGAAGCATCGGGCTGGTAGGGTAGCAGGGTGTCCACGGTGTGGGATGGGTGACGGTCGTAGAGCAAAAAGTAGGGAGAAAAGCCAGTGGTAGTCTGGGTTGCAGTGTTGTAGGCGAACGTAACAAATGGTAGGATAAGGTCCCAATCTGTGTGGTCAGATGCAACGTACATGGCCAGCATGTCACCCAGGGTTCGGTTGAAACGTTCCGTGAGTCCATTCGTCTGGGGGTGATAGGCGGTGGTTGTCCTATGAATAACGTGGCACTGAGCCAGAAGAGCTTCGACAACCTCAGACAAAAAGACTCTGTCGCTGAGAAGTTCACGAGGTGGGCCTTGACGGAGGATGAAACAGCGGAGCAGGAAGGAGGCGACGTCGCGCGCAGTGGCGAAAGGTAGTGCCGCAGTTTCAGCATATCGCGTAAGATGGTCGACGGCGACGATGATCCAGCGGTTACCAGCGGGTGTCATAGGAAGCGGACCATAGAGGTCAATGCCCACTCGATCAAATGGTCGGGAGGAACAGGGAAGGGGCTGCAAAGGTCCAGCTGAACGGCAAGGCGCAGATTTCTGACGTTGGCAGTCCGTACATGAGCGAAAGAATTTGCGGACGTATGTAAACATTCCTCGCCAGTAGTAGCGCTGACGAAGTCGTTCATATGTTTTGAAGACTCCGGCGTGGGCGCACTGCGTGTCAACGTGAAAGTATGCGCAGATAGTGGAGCGCAGACTGCGTGGTATGACGAGTAGCCATTTACGGCCGTCAGATGCGTAGTGGCGTCGGTGCAGAAGGTCGTCGCGAATGGTGAAATGAACAGCTTGGCGGCGGAGTGCGCGAGAGGCTGGCAGCGTGGGCGTGTCAGAAAGTAGGTCGACGAGGGCCGCTATCCAGGGGTCGTGGCGCTGCTCTGAAGCAATTCTGTCGATGGGGAGAGGCGAGACGATGGGAGTTAGTGTTGACAGGCAACTAAGGTCGGTAGGCAGAGGAGACCGTGACAGAGCATCAGCATCCGAGTGCTTGCGGCCAGAGCGGTAGACGACGTTGATGTCGAACTCTTGAAGTCGAAGAGCCCCGCGGGCAAGGCGGCCACATGGGTCTTTCTAATTTGATAGCCAACAAAGGGCATGATGATCTGTGACGACGTTAAACGGGCGACCGTACAAGTAAGGGCGGAACTTGCTAAGGGCCCATACGATGGCTAAGCACTCTTTTTCAGTCACAGTATAGTTGGTCTCCGCTTTGGTGAGGGTACGGCTGGCGTAAGCAACAACGTATTCAGGATGCCCGGGTTTTCGTTGTGCTAGCACGGCGCCGAGACCTATTCCGCTGGCGTCTGTGTGTATCTCCGTCGAAGCTGCAGGATCGAAGTAACGCAGAATAGGAGGTGAAGCGAGGAGGCGCCGTAAAGTATTGAACGCCTCGTCGCAGGCTGGAGACCATGATGACAGGTCGCCGGAGCTACCCAGAAGCTGTGTCAGAGGGCGTATTATAGACGCGAAGTTGCGAATGAAGCGTCGAAAGTATGAACATAAGCCGATGAAACTGCGGAGTTCTTTGAGGTTTGTCGGTCTGGGAAAGTCAGTAACGGCACGCAATTTCGCGGGATCAGGTTGGACGCCGTGCTTGGAGACGACGTGGCCAAGAATGGTTAACTTTCGAGCGGCAAAGTGGCATTTGTTTTAGATTAAGTTGGAGCCCAGCGTTGGTAAGACACGTTCAGAACGCACCTGCGGCGGTGAAGATGTGTCGCAAAATCCGGAGCGAAGACGACAATATCGTCGAGGTAACACAGACACGTTGCCCATTTCAATCCACGCATAACAGTGTCCATCATTCGCTCGAACGTTGCGGGGCATTATAGAGGCCGAAGGGCATCACGTTGAACTCATAAAGTCCATCAGGGGTAACAAATGCAGTTTTGGGCTTGTCAGCGGCGACCATGGGAACCTGCCAATACCCTGAGCGCAAGTCGAGTGAGGAGAAGAATTTAGACCCCTGTAAAAAGTCAAGGACATCATCTATTCTCGGTAGAGGGTACACGTCCTGGCGGGTGATCTTATTTAGGCGGCGAAAGTGAACACAGAAGCGGATAGAGTCATCCTTCTTCTTAACGAGAACGACCGGCGAGGCCCACGGACTGTGAGAGGGCTGAACGATGTTGCGGCGAAGCATGTCGTCGACATGCTCACTAGTCACACGGCGCTCCGTAGGAGACACACGGTATGGTCGTTGCCGCAGTGGTGAATGGGAGCCCGTGTCGATGTGGTGCGTGACAGTTGACGTGAGTCCAAGGGAAGGCTGAATAGCGTCGAAAGAACGAAAATGGTACAGGACGGGGATAAGCTCCGAACGCTGCTCTGGTGTAAGGCCGTCAGCGATGGATGGGCTAAAGATGTCGGTGCAAGACTTGTCGGAAGCAGAAAGAGTGCAGATGTCAGTAGGGTCGTCGCGAGAAATAGCATCGGGCACGTCGACGATGTGCAGGGACTGAATGGCTTGGGCATGGCCGAGACACTGGCCACGGAGCAATGTGAGCGGAGCCGACAAAAGGTTGCATACGAAAATATGGCTGGAACCAGCCGAAAAATCGAGGGTCGCGAAGGGAAGCAGTACAGTATTTTTTGCGATGAATGTCTCAGAAGGGGCGAACAAAACAGTGGCGTCTGAGATGCGTCTACAGGACACAGGTAAAACAACAGCGGCGTGCGGAGGAATGTCGGTCTCCTCAGCGACGACTAATTTAGGGGGATGCTCGGGAGAATCGTCGGAATGGAGATCGCGCAAAGGAGAAAGTTCGACTTCGGCCAGCTCGCAGTCAATGATGGCTTTGTGTCGTGAGAGGAAATCCTATCCAAGAATGACGTCGTGAGAGCAGGATGGCAGCACAATGAACTCAATAATGTACATGATGTCCTCAATTACAACTCGGGCCGTACAAGCTGCTAACGGCTGAACATGCTGCGCTGTTGCGGTACGGAGGGCTACACCAGCAACTGGCGTCGTCACTTTCCGGATGGAGCGACAGAGTCTTTCATTTATTACACAAACGGCGGCACCAGTGTCCACAAGGGCAAGAGTTGATACTCCCTCAACAGAAACAGCAAGTACATTCGACGGAGAATTGTGAGGACTTGGACGCTGTGACGGCGACGGAGTTCTTGCCTCATGAACTGCGGCGTTTAGTTTTCCTCTTCTGAAGGCATGGGACGACGATGCATTGGGGAGAGAGAGCGCCGAGGTGGTGACGGAGATCGTCGGTCGAAGGACGCATGACGATCAGGAGCTCTGGGAGGTGAGCCTGGAGTGTAGCGGAGCGGTGGCTGGTCGGCATAGCGAGTCGTTGGTTCATAGCCGTATGAGACGGCCAGCGGCATGCGGCGGCGACAGTAGCGAGCGATATGTCCGGGGCGGCCACAGGCAAAGCAAATTGGTTTGTCGTCAGGAGTACGCCAAGGGTTAGCGGCCATGGGGCCAGCGCAAGGGGCGCGGGGTGGAGTCTGCGTGTGAAATGATTGACGCGGTGTGAAAGCAGGGTGCGTTCGAGGCCGTGCGACGACGTCGGCATACGTGAGAGGAGCAGCTACCGGATGTGACTGAGGGGACACTGGCACAGCGTCGGCAATTTCGGCTTCGATGGCCTGCCGAATAGCGGGTGACAGGTAAGGAGCAGGACGGGGCTGGGGCTGTTGCTGAGCAAACTGCACCAGTGAGAGCTGCCGAGCTACTTCCTCGCGTATGAACGCCTGGAGCTGTGGCAGCAGTTTTGACTGGTCCGAGTGGACGGCCAGGCCTGCGAGGCTGTCGTCGTTAGTAACCAGGCGACAAGTCAAGGCCCGCTGTTTCCGGAGTTCATCGTAGCTCTGACACAGTTTGATGAGTTCCGCTACGCTGGTCGGGTTTTTTGCAAGAAGCATCTGAAAGACGTCATCGTCAATGCCTTTCAAGATGTGCTTGATTCTGTCAGACTCGGGCATCGAGGCATTGACGCGCTTCGAGAGGTCGAGAACGTCCTCAATGTAGCTTGTGAACGACTCGCCCGGCTGCTGGGCGCGCTGGCGCAACCGCTGTTCAGCGCGCAACTGGCGCACGGCGGGGCGTCCGAACCCATCTATGAGGGCGGCCTTGAATGCGGACCAGTTGGAAAAATCTTTCTCGTGGTTTTTAAACCACAGATGAGCCACATTTGAAAGATAGAAGAGGACATTGTTCAGTTTAGTGGTGTCATCCCATCGGTTGTGGACGCTTACCCTATCGTAAGTCGATAGCCAGTCCTCCACATCACTGTCGTCGGTGCCGCTGAAGACCACCGGATCCCTCAGGTAAGGCACCCCGGAGCAGATGACGGGTGGAGGGGGCGTGGACGGAGGGTCCGTGGACGGAGGGGCCGTGGTTGGCTGGGCCGTAGATGGCGGGGCCGTGGACGGTGGGGGCGTGGTTGCGTCTTCGGGCATAGCGGGACGAAGCGTACGGGTGCGGAGTTCCAGGATGGAAGCTTGGCAGGTCGTACCCCGCACTTCCACCAATTGAAATGAGGTTTATTGATACAGGCGCAGACGCAGATTCTTCGGCTATACTGGCACAGAACGGGCGGCTAAACAGTTACGTCGGGCAGCGCTCTTAGCGGTGACTTCGGCGTCGTCTTTTGAGGAGCGATCACGATGCTGCTACTGTTGGTGGTGTGCATCATCTGCAGAGCATGTTGCACGTCTTCTTCATCACACAGGCTTCGCTTTAGAAGAGCGGTAAGGATAAACACCTCACTGACAGTGAGGCTTATATCGGAGTAGGTGTGCGTTGCTGGGTAGTGGAGCTCGGCTGTGGACAAACGGAGCCAAGCGGGTCCTCCTACGTGGTGCAGTAATACCTAGGGAAAGGCAGATTTCGTGAAGCGAAAGCCCCCAAATAGAAGGTTTCTAGTCATGACTATACGAGTGATCTGATATGTGCTTTCGTGTGCGCTGTCGTCCGGCGCGCGTGGTGTGGGAGGTTGCGTGATCTTTCGTAGGCGCGGAGAAGCGAGCAGCGGCCCGAAGTCTTCGCTGCCCGCCTAAGGCGTTCATAATCACTGCAATGTTATGGAAGCGAGTACTCGCGAATATCGAGTGAGACTTGGTCATGTATGTGAGCGTATAGCAGAATGCTTGTTTACTTAGTAAGCGAATGTTTACTGCAATTTACACGGCCGATACAACTACGAACTTTAATTCGTATAAATCCCTAATACTCAGCTATCGCTATCAATGCTGCGCCAAATTCTGACAGTTATCTAGGAAGATTTAAGCTTTAAACCAAGATAATCTTTCGTCCAGTTAAATATATGAAATAATTTACAAAAAGAAACATGCAGACTACACCCTTACAGAGAGTATTGAAGAGGAAAAATGTATAACATGAAAGCAGAACGATTTGATGTAACATGCTCATTTTATTGTTCGGAAGCACATTTTGCTTATTAGGCACCTATGCAACATTTGATGCATATCCATGAGCAAAATTATGCAGTGATTGAAGGCCACTTTGTATAGTACTATTTGTGAGTTGCTGAAGATTTCTTCTTAGTAATTCAGCGATAAATTTCGGTGGTAGCAAAAATGCTACGAAATAACTGATTGCTCCTATAGGCGTAACACTGACGTGTACTGCATCTGTTATATTCACATTCAGCTTTTCCAACACAAGGGTGGCGTTTCGCCTGCAAAGAAAGACCAATGGTAACCAAGCAAAACACGTCAGGAATAATCTAATTATCTTAGAAGACAATGAGGCAGCCTCCACGAAATTCCCCATATTGTGATTACTCGTCTCGCGGGAAAATGTTTACACATTTACTTAAGCAGCTAATATCGCTTCAATAGATCGAAATGCGGTAAATTATCTATCCAGTAACAGTCGTAAAGTTACTGGATCAAATACGTTGTCTAGTATGAAGATGTCTTTAAGTACACCGATTGACATCAAACCTATTTTGAAGGAACGAAACCACGCAAATCGGCCATAAAAGATAATAGTCGTAAGAATGTGGTTAAATACTGTGTAAACGCATGCATAGAAAAATGCTATTAGAAAACTGGTGCTGGTTTCCCTTGATGAAATACAATCGGTGAAAAAAAAAAGCAGCAGGGTTTCTTCTGTCTAGGGCTCCCTATGTTAAGCATCGACACAGATCGTCAGTAGCATCGTCATGTTCGTCTGTAGTGAATGACGCAACAGCAAGCAGCTGGGCCGTATGGTATTCCTTGTCGCCACAACTGTTTTATAGAAAGGTTTGTTCCATGTGAGTCTTTATGAGAATGTTTTCGTGTTCAGGATTTGTTCAGGAATGTTCTGTCCAAACAACACGCCCACATAAAAAGGTCTTGTGACCGTTCGCGCTACCGTAGCTTTGAAATATCGCACTAATATGTCGTATATACGCGATGTTGTAAAATCATAACTGCTGTTGGATGTGTTCCAACAAGGAAAAACTAAGGAAAGTCCCGACTATACTTAGTTTTCAGCGAAATTTTTATAAGAGGTGGGAAAATGCCTCTGTAAGAAGGAATCAGCCTCCTTTTTGCGAAAATTAGCAACGATTCTTTGAAAAAAAATATTATTTCACTAAAGGCGGAAAAGAGCGTTTTAACGACTTGAAGGCCTATCACTCTAAAATTAACGGATTGGACCACGCGAAAATGTTTTAGGTAGATCTACACCGCTAGAACTATTAGCCGACGACAAGATACAATTATGTCACTCACAGTATGTTTGTGATAACTTGCCAAAATTTGTTTCTTAATAGCAACTGTCACCGACTGACCCCAAACTTGTTTTTTTGCCATCTTAGCTAAAACGATGAAGCAGAAAAATATTTCTCACAAATCTTCAAAGGGATAAAGAAAGTATGCAAATAGACCACGTATTTCTTTCGTTATAAACCGTAAAATAGAAAAACTGCAGAAATGGCGAGAATTGTAACTTTTAGAGACGTTTTAAAGAATAATTATCGCCGATTTCTATGAAAATTTCATGGAATACCAGCCCAGGACTGGTAAATGCAGCACTGCAAAATAATGGGGCATTGTTTTTTTAAAACAAAATTGCGCCTATTTTGAGAAATGCGCTTGGAGTGTCACATAATTGCTATCGCAATAATATGCTGTGTTCCTGGACATGAGACATTGCATGCAACATTCTTGCCGACAAACTGGCTATATCCACAGGATCAAATGCTAAAAACTCTTCCATCCCTGCCATCGACATGAAACCGTATCGGAAAAAAAACTGAGGTGTCATGCGCAAAGCTTGTGGGACGCAAAATCCTCTAACAGGCTCCATTTAATAAAGTCACATTTAGAAAGTTCACCAGCAATAACAAAAACAACGAACTCAGGCCACTTTCTTCCGTCTTCGAATAGGCTACACGTATGACACATACTCTTATCGGTTAACATACGGTGATCCTCCTATCCGTGGGAAATGTGCCGAAACGTTCACCGTTCTCCACGTCTGGCTTCAATGTCGCCATGTACATTATCAAAGAAAAAAGTACTTTCCTCTAGTATACAGACAGCGCATTCCATTACACCCGGCATTGTTTCTCGGCAAACAGCCGTTTTTTGAAGTGTAATCAGTTCTAGATTTTTTAAAATGACGTTCGTGTACTAGATGTCATACACCCGAGCACTCTGTAGCACGGCGTCCTAATAGAAGTCAATGTTGCGGACCTAGTATCTATAGCACACACCTCCAGGCCCTTGCCCACAAGGGTCCTGGTGAGGCAGTAGTGCTGCTTGGAAACTATTATTAATTGAATTCATAAGATTAAACGTCACCTATACACATAGCACACCTCTCTGTAGTCAGTACCATATATTTATTGCAAGTATAAGATTTACGCAATTTATACAGCGATCTATATAGAGCCACATTCAATCTACTTACCATGAATCGCTTAATACCACTTCTTGGCACTCTTTGGCCATACCAGGCCTTTGCGCCATTAAACACTATACATCATCATCATCGAAAACCGTATCTTCGGGGTCAGTCAGAGCGAGTTGCTCAAAAACCAAAGTTTGGCCATTTTCAAAAAAAAAAAACATTCTGTGAGTGAAATAAATTTACGTTCCCTTGGGACAATAGTACTAGTGTTGTAGATTTACCGCAAAACATTTGGCGAGATACAATGCGTTAATTTTAGATTATTTTAAATTTTAGAGTAATTTAAATTCTTGGAATGCGTAAAATTTTCAAGTTGTTAAAAAAGGCTCGTTTCCCACTTTAGTGCAATAAGATTACTTTTCAAGAAATCCGGCTTAAATAACCTGAAACGAAGGTTGATTCCTTTCTACAGACATTTTACCACCTTATATAAAATTCCGCTGAAAACTAAATATAGTCAGGACCTCCCTTAGTCTGTCCTTATCTGAACACACCCTGTTATTAAACTTACTTTACTGCTACAAAGAACCCGAATAACATTTAGATATTCATTTAAAAACAAATGTGACAAATGCAAACATCAAGACAGCGATTCTTCTAACAATTCCTATAGAACTGCTGACTGTGCTTGCAGTGCACACTTCTGAATAACGTTTATTGCGCAGTATACTATTTTTGCATTATCCTTAACGCCGTGACCGCTTAACCACATTTCGGTTCTTCTTTTTCGATGGTTGTGGCATAATCGCAAAATGACTGGAAATTCATGTTAGTTAGTTTCTTCTGCTACACTCAGTGAGTCAATGCGTGGAATTAACAAGCCATGATGTGTGGCCTTAACATTTTGTTATAATTTTAGAAGCTCACACAATCATTTCTCACGTACGAAGAGCGGTAGAGATATGAAATGTGATTAACATACCCGTCTCTGCCAAATTTTGCACCACTTCCTTTCGGATACTTAAAAGGAGACTTAAAAGTACTTTCGGAGATTTAAAGGCACATTTACTGCCTGTCTCCCTGTTGACTTTTATACTTTGTCGAGGGTGCTTACAACGTTCTTGCTTGCAGTATTTTTACACTAGGAAATGCCATTCCGCTTGCTTTTTTTGGACGCAGCAGTTACTTCAACGTCAACGTTAATATTTCCGAGATGATCGACTGGCGCTATCTTGCAATAAAGTTATTTGTGGGTCGAGACCATGTTGAGCGTAACCGATCTCAGCTTCGTGGTCTGTGATCGCTCTGTCGAGCACCTGATAGCGCCGGCAAGACACTCTCATTGCTGTGAGCAAACATGGCGATGGCGCGTTCAAAAACAAGCGGCACTGCTGGCGGAATACTTTTGCGAGCTGCGTATTTTAAAGAGCAAACATTTAGAAATTCTGCCATGTGGACATGAGAAGTATGCCGTGAAGAAAGGAGCGCGGTCATTCTTCGTTTGTTTCTGCAAATCTACTTAGAATGTGCATTTACAGCTGATAGTAAATTTGCTGGATTAGTTTATTTATCTTCCTCTATAGACTGAATATTCCATTGGGAAGGGTTTTCATTCCTACGAAAATCAACGCACACAGCATTTTAAATAATACCAATCAGAATAGAACTTCATTTCTTCTTCTTCTTTTTTTATTTTTTCAGAAAACGTGCTCGACCAGAGCCGCTGAGATCTGAAAGCTAAGCCCGAGCTACGGTTCGAGAAAGAACTCCGGGTGCCTGCCTCTGGCGCTATTTTTAGCTTAGGTCGGTAGATTCGATAACTTTTTGAAATATATAGCTTGAGCTTCATGTACTTCGTATGCCCGATGCGAATCAGCGCTCGTCCTGTGTTCTTCCCATATTGTGCTTTGTCGTTTTCCGCGCTGGTACAAAGAATGCCGGCTATATAGAACCACTCTCTGGACCTAATGGTACAGCGCAAGCGCAAATGGACAAATAAGTTATTGTGTTACTTCAGTCTATGCTACCGTTTCATACTGAACTCTCCAAAGGCTATTCCACTGGGACACACTGTAGTTTCTACACTGCATGTTCTTTTTAGGAGGTCATGTAAATAAATTTTCCCTACATGCGTTGACACACACTACAAGTATGCACCAGCAGTACTTCGGTGGAGCTAGATTTCACCTAGTATTTTAATCGAACAGTAATAAGAACTTACTCGAGAATCTCGATGATTGCCCGCGCTGAGATGTTGACGCTCACGATGGCAGTGATATCGGTCAGCATTGTGGTGACATTGACATCAAGTGTCACCGATAGGTTGTGGACTGTCACATCGATGAAGGCGTGCGCACCGCAGTTATCAATGCTAGCGACGATGTCGCCTGATTGGCGCAACTTGGACAGACCTCGGATGGTCCCATTGGTAACTTTTACCTCAGCGAGGTTTGCAAACATGTCTCTCGTGAGTGTGGGTAGCGGGGTAGGGTCTAAGGCCATACCTCAGAAGCGTATTTTGGAGAGCCACTTCAAACATCGTACAGTTCGTGCATTGCACTGCGAATGGTGAAAGCGTAAAGAAAGAAAAAAATTTTGATTAGGCTCAAGAAGGTAAAACGTGCTAGTTTTAACTGTAAAACGCTATGGTGGCAATAACACTGTGTGCCAAGACCAGTGTGAAAGCTCATAAGCCGGTTCATGGATGCAAGAAAACAGGTACATGCCGTATGTTACAGCAATAAATAAGCAATTTCACCTGAAGAGCCGGCCTCCCTCCAGAAGCAGTGCACATGGCCGACACAGTAGGAGCCAGTGACTACCGCGTCGGTACTGAGATAGAAAACCAGTGGACAAGGCAAGCCAGCTAGTTTGTTCCGCCGCAATAACCACGCGCTTTTTCCGCAAGGCGGAAGAAGAGGTGGATGAAAGCCTCTAGCACTATCAGTGACTGAATCGTTATAAACACTGCAGCATGCGAGCACAGCTCTATCATCATCATCATCATCATCATCATCATCATCATCATCATCATCATCATTTTATGTTATTTCATGTACCCCACAGGCTCCAGAAGGAGTGTTGCGTGAGGGGGGCGGTACAGATAACAATTGTGGAGCAAAAGCATTTTATACAGTTACATAAATATGAACAGAACAAGAATAAAATAATAAACAAAGAACGCAAAATAAAAACAAAAAGAAAGGAATGTAAACTAACAGTTGTTAGCTCTCCAGTATGCAGTAAAGCAAACAATCTTAGCACAAATGCTTACATAAATACACAACAATGAAGTCAAGAAGAACAAAACTAAAACAGACACTGATCTTTAGCGAAGTACTAGCCAAAAATTACACAGATTTTTTGTCTGAAGGTTACTGGGTCGTTAATGTCAGCGATGTTATTAGGAAGACCATTCCACAGCGCAATGACACGTGGCAAAACTAGCAGTTACATGCATTGGTATGACCGAAGATGCGTTAGAAACTGATATGATTATGCACACGTCTAGATGTGCGAGAGGGACGAACGAGCCGTAAAGTAGATGGATGTACATTATGTATGATTTTGTGCAGAAGACAAAGCAGCGCTATATTCCTGCGTGATTCCAAAGATGAAAGTGAGAACGACAACTTCATGTTAGTTACGCTCGAAAATGGGCTATTATCTCTGGCAATTAAACATGCGGCGCGTTTTTGGATGGACTCGAGAAGGTGGATAAGATATGCCTGATGAGGTGACCATATAGAAGCTGCGAATTCGAGCTGGGGGTTGCACTAATGTTTGGTAGGCTATCTTTCTGGTGAGGGAAGGAGCGCTGCGAAGGTTGCGTTTTAGATATCCGAGAGTGCGCGATGCTTTATCTCTTATTTTTTAAATGTGGGATGACCCTGAAAGGCTCGGTGTTAGAAGGATGCCAAAGTACTTGTACGAAGATGTGCGAGCGACGATACTATTGCCAAGTGAGTAACTGAAGATAGAGTAGGATTTCTTGCGAGTAAATGTCATTAGATTGCATTTGTTAGTACTCAGGTTTTTTTGCGAATCTCAAACACCAGTTAGTGACACATTGAAGGTAATGCTGAAGAGCGATATGATCAGCGGGGGAGCGGATTTGACGGTAGATAACGCAGTAATCTGCGAATAGTCGAACACTGGATGTAATGTTATATGGCAAGTCATTGATTAAAATGACGAATAGTAAGGGTCCAAGGACATTTCCTTGAAGTATGCCTTGTGTTACGTTACTGAAAGAGGAAGAGTACTGGTCAATGACAGCGGACTTCTTTTGAAATGACAAAAAGTTTCTTATCCAAGAAATTGTTAGTTCGTGACGCTTTAAGCATGAGAGTTTAAAAATGAGGCGACAGTGAGCAACGCGATCAAATGCTTTAGAAAAGTCTATGAATATTGAGTCAGTCTGAGCATTGTCGTTCATATTTTGAAAAAAGATCCGTAGTGAATTCGATTAGTTGTGTCTCACATGAAAGGCCTTTTCTGAATCCACGCGGAGTGGCGAGCTACAGTAAATATGATGTGTTCGAGTAACTTGCAGGGGACGCAAGTTAGTGATATGGGACGCTAATTACTCACATCGTTATTGTCACCTGACTTGAAGAAGGGTATGATTTTGCTGACTTGCCAATCATTCGGAAGCTCCCTTGTTGACAGTGACTACTGAAATATATGACTAAGGATTGTACTAGAAGGGACTACTGTATGCTTTAGGATTTGCGTGTTAATGCCATAAAATCTGGAACTAGTCGATAATTTTAGATTGTTAATCAAAGTAGCGATTCCAGTGGCTGTTATGGTAATAGGAGTCATATATTGGTAATATAAGTCTGCCATCTTAGGCATATTGGAATGATCGTCCTTTGTGAACGTGGAAATGAAGTAGTTGTTAAAAACAGACGCGCAATGCTCTCACGGAATGGGAAGACTAGTGCTATCCACCAGTGCGGGAGTCTCAGTGATTTTTCAAGGAGATATGGTTTTCCAGAACTTCTTAGGATTATTTTTTATGGGTGATTCGAGGTCATCGGAAAAGAATTTATGCTTTGCATGACGAAGGGAACTGCAGTAGGCTTTTTCGCAGGCTTTAATTATGTTTATTCCGCGAATCTAACGTGTTGACACTTTTGGCTACCCGGTATAAACATTTCTTCTTGTTTATAACGCATTCAAAGTTTTATTAAACCATGGTTTGGAACAGTTGGTGCGAAATGAGATCTGAGGTATGTATTTATTTGCTAGACCTAGCAGTTGTTCTTTAAAAAGGCACCAATTTTTGTTGACTGATCGTTCAGAAAATGTTGCGCTGAATCTACATGACAAGCTTTGCAAATCACGGTTCATGACATTATAATCTGCTCTTTTATAGTCGAATATTCGTTTTATTGTTAGATTACGCGTACATAAAGGTGTGCGAACTGTAAATTTCAATAACGAGTGGTCACTGAACCCATCAGTGATTGAAATGGCGCTAACTCTTTCAGGTGCTGTTGTTAGAACAAGGTCTAAAACGTTAGTAATGCGCGTTGGTTGGGGAACTAGATGCTCAAAGGAAAAATAAAGGACGAGCTGGAAAAAGTCATTACATCTACGCGAATTGCCCTCAAGTTAGGCCAATCTATTCAGGGAAATTAATATAGCCAAGAATAAATAAATCACCTTTAGGGAATTTAGAAAGAACAGAAGTAAGGTTCTCACGCAAGTTAGAAACAAAGTTATCTGTGCTGTCAGGAGGCCTGTAGCACACTCCATAAAGTTACTTTGATAGTGTCGATGTTATACAAACTCACACTATCTCTATAGCGGAGGGGATGGGTACTATAAACGAAGTGATGTATTTCTTTATTGCCAACAAGACGCCACCTCCCCTGCGATTATGTCTGTCTCAACGATAAATGACATAGTCCTCCGTATCAGGAAAAACTTGCCTGTCATTCAAGTCGCCACAGAGCCAAGTTTCCGTTAGTGCCAAAATGTCACAGTTACTGTTTTCTAAGTACGATACGATTTCGGTGCGTTTAGAAATTACACTACGAATGTTAGTAAATGATAAAGCTAGGTAAGATGGGTCGACGTGTGTATGTTGCGCAGCAGAGGGGTTGTCAGATGCGCATGTTATGGGGTTAAGTTCTAGCTATAGGCTCCGTACAGTGAACAGAGGGCGCTACAACCGAATACGGCAAAACGCCGTGCAGCGCCAATGGTGGTAGGAATGTGAAACACTGAGACGGCCGCTCCGAGCCCCGCGGCAGCGACTGAACGTGTTTCAACGCGCGCGTGACGTTCAAAATGTCGCGTGTGTTGTTTTGCGGCTTTAAGCCGATAAGCTGTATTGAAAATTACTTTCGTGCGCCTGTACTCGACAAAGGAGACAAGCTGTATGTGGCGGGCCACGTTTACGACGTGAAGGAGACCGACGGCGCCGACTTGAGGGCGCCGTTGGTCACTCTGAGCATGGGAAACAAGTGTACGACGTTTCCTTGCAGGTAGGGAGAACATGCATGCATTTTTATATCAGCAAGTGCTTTTGACGAACAAGCGGAAGCGCACATGCTACCACGACTTATAGGAGGAAAATCTGCGGTGCAAGTTAAACGGAGACGAAGAACACACAAACAGGACGGGAGCTTGCGGCGCATTGCAACCAGCTCAAACCAAGATTATGCTACCGCGATGTTTTTTGAATGAGAACAGTCCCAAATCGACATTCGGTGATTACACGTCGTTTTTGCTACGTTGCCAGGTATTCCGGTGCGTGGTCACAGAAATGTCCAACTGCAGCTCTGCTATTTACAGTATTTCATTCATTTCGTGGCCGACGTGCGCAGAAACGCATTTTTGCAAATCTATAAATGAAGCGTTTCTAGGTGTTGATTTTTCCTTTATTGGCTGCTCCACCGTTCACGAAGTGTTTGGAGCAGATCCTGCTCGTCTACTTCGGCATCAACGGCGAGCCGTCATTCTCGCCGAAGAAAACAAGAGGAGCATGATTGCGAATACTACGCAGTTCATAGTGACGACACAGTGCCCTATGCATGCGGCCGCAAGCAAGAGCGCAGATGCCGTAACCGAATGACTTCTTCGCGAGACGGTAAACGAGGCAAACACGCCAGAATGCGCTGACGAGAGAGAGCAGTCTCACGGCGGGCGCCACTTGGTGAAGGCATTTGAAGTTTAGATGTTACACGCACCATCACTACCCCCAAAATCAACGCAAACCGAGTTTACTTACTTCGCTGAAAGTATCCCAGAAAAACGCAATTTAACAGTTAATTACCGGACTGCAAGCAATCAACAAAGATTCGCATGCAGCCTACAAGAGCATTTGAGGCGCAAATTCGCGCGTAAAATTTCGCGCTACGCAAGCTTGCTGTGCAAAATGTGCTCCATACACTTCCAACCGCGCTAAGCACACAAATACAGTTGCAGAACCTCAAGCAGCTAGACCTGGCTAGACCTTAAATCATATAGTTACATTGACACTAGGAAAACGCAGTTTTCACAATTACTTAACTCTTCGAACAGCAACAATCGTTCTTGCTCCCACGGGCGGCCAGGAAATCGGTATACAATTTCACGCCAGGCTGGCCTTCGTGGCTGTGGCAGTTTTTTACGCAGCAGTACCGGCACTTGTTCCTCTTCCTTTTCCGTGCGCTTTCATTCGATGGATTCGAATTAGTCGAGCTGAAGGATGACATTGTCTCAACGCCAGAAAAGACCGAGCAGCACCATCGACGCCGCGCCGACGAATACCCCCGCGCGCTTTGGCCGTCTCATTATTGTTGGCGGCGCTGCGACAGATGGCGCAGCAATCGCAGCAAACTTCACTGTACGGAGCCTATCGCGAAAGCGGTACCACGGAATCGGACGGGGAGCCATATATGTAAGTAGTGTCATCTACTCGCGGTTTGTCGAGGGTTAACTTCAACGGCACGCCCCTGGTTTTTGCGAAGGCACTGAGCTTGCGTCGGGCGATGCGCGTTTTAAGGGAAAAGTCTTCGCGAACGGCGAATTCCGTGCTTTTGAATTTATAGCCATTTTCTATTATGCTTTGTTTATCTATAAAAAATGTAAGTTTAGCAATTATTGGCCTGCTCTTCTCTCTGTTGAACTGGCCAAGGCGGTGTGCGCGTTCTATTTGGGTCGGTTCGATGGCGATGCCAAGGTGCTCACTGCACAAGTTGATAACCTTTTATTCAGAAGATGACCATGATTCGTTTAGATCATCAGAGATGCCAAAGAATAGTAAATTACACCGCCGAAGTCTATTTTCGGCATCCTCACAACGCATCTTTAGTGATTTAAGCTGCCTCGAGATAGCACGCGATTTTTCAGGAGACTCGGGTGAAGAGCTATTGCCAGAACTTTTAATCGATACGAGATCGCCCTCAACAGTCCGAAGCCTAAAGGATAACTGTTTCAGTTTATCGCCGACAGATGCCTGCCAACTTTAAGGCGCTCGCAGGTCACTTCGAATTTCATCCTGACCGGTTTCGATACGTCGGAACAATTCCAAAATGGTATCTATATCAACGGGACCAGGATTAATTCAACATCTCCAGAAAGAAGTAAGCGTACCCGACATATGAACAAGCACAAGTTCTTGCAGCGTTTGATAGGAAGTGGCAGCTCGCTGGGGCACGACGCCACAAAAAGACAGCGATTGCGCTCTTGAAGCAAGAACAACGATTCAGGTAACTAACCTGGAACAGAAGCATTGGTGAACGCTCCATGTCGAAAACGGTGTCGTGCCTCAGCGGGGTGGCGCTGAATGATGGCTTATAAGCTGCGTATCCCAAGCTGATAGTGGCGGCAGCGTGTCGTCTTGATACTCCTGGTTGCCGGCAGGCAGGAATGCAGCACCAGGCAGGAATGAATCCGAGTTTTGGCGATGACGGGAATTTCACGGAGCGATTAGTTGCTGGCATGCTGACTGCTTCCTGAGTAGCACCTGATGCGGCAGGCAAAGGCAAAGCCAGCAGAAGAAGGTGCACCTAGAACAGAAGCATTGGTGAACGCTCCATGTTGAAAACGGTGTCGTGCCTCAGCGGGGTGGCGCCGAATGATGGCTTATAAGCTGCGTATCCCAAGCTGATAGTGGCGGCAGCGTGTCGTCTTGATACTCCTGGTTGCCAGCAAGCAGGAATGCAGCAGCCGGCAGGAATGAATCCCAGTTTTGGCGATGACGGGAATTTCACGGAGCGATCAGTTGCTGGCATGCTGACTGCTTCCTGAGTAGCACATGATGCGGCAGGCAAAGGCAAAGCCAGCAGAAGAAGGTGCACCTAGAACAGAAGCATTGGTGAACGCTCCATGTTGAAAACGGTGTCGTGCCTCAGCGGGGTGGCGCCGAATGATGCCTTATAAGCTGCGTATCCCAAGCTGATAGTGGCGGCAGCGTGTCGTCTTGATACTCCTGGTTGCCAGCAAGCAGGAATGCAGCAGCCGGCAGGAATGAATCCCAGTTTTGGCGATGACGGGAATTTCACGGAGCGATTAGTTGCTGGCATGCTGACTGCTTCCTGAGTAGCACATGATGTGGCAGGCAAAGGCAAAGCCAGCAGAAGAAGGTGCACCTGGATAGAAGCATTGGTGAACGCTCCATGTCGAAAACGGTGTCGTGCCCAGCGGGGTGGCGCCGAATGATCGCTTATAAGCTGCGTGTCCCGTGCTGATAGTGGCGGCAGCGTGTCGTCTTGATACTCCTGGTTGCCAGCAGGCATGAATGAATCCCAGTTTTGGCGATCATGGGAATTTCACGGAGCGATTAGTTGCTGGCATGCTGACTGCTTCCTGAGTAGCACATGATGCGGCAGGCAAAGGCAAAGCGAGCAGAAGAAGGTGCACCTGGAACAGAAGCATTGGTGAACGCTCCATGTTGAAAACGGTGTCGTGCGTCAGCGGGGTGGCGCCGAATGATGCCTTATAAGCTGCGTATCCCAAGCTGATAGTGGCGGCAGCGTGTCGTCTTGATACTCCTGGTTGCCAGCAAGCAGGAATGCAGCAACAGGCAGGAATGAAGCCCAGTTTTGGCGATCATGGGAATTTCACGGAGCGATTAGTTGCTGGCATGCTGACTGCTTCCTGAGTAGCACATGATGCTGCAGGCAAAGGCAAAGCCAGCAGAAGAAGGTGCACCTAGAACAGAAGCATTGGTGAACGCTCCATGTTGAAAACGGTGTCGTGCGTCAGCGGGGTGGCGCCGAATGATGCCTTATAAGCTGCGTATCCCAAGCTGATAGTGGCGGCAGCGTGTCGTCTTGATACTCCTGGTTGCCAGCAAGCAGGAATGCAGCAACAGGCAGGAATGAAGCCCAGTTTTGGCGATCATGGGAATTTCACGGAGCGATTAGTTGCTGGCATGCTGACTGCTTCCTGAGTAGCACATGATGCTGCAGGCAAAGGCAAAGCCAGCAGAAGAAGGTGCACCTAGAACAGAAGCATTGGTGAACGCTCCATGTTGAAAACGGTGTCGTGCGTCAGCGGGGTGGCGCCGAATGATGCCTTATAAGCTGCGTATCCCAAGCTGATAGTGGCGGCAGCGTGTCGTCTTGATACTCCTGGTTGCCAGCAAGCAGGAATGCAGCAACAGGCAGGAATGAATCCCAGTTTTGGCGATCATGGGAATTTCACGGAGCGATTAGTTGCTGGCATGCTGACTGCTTCCTGAGTAGCACATGATGCTGCAGGCAAAGGCAAAGCCAGCAGAAGAAGGTGCACCTAGAACAGAAGCATTGGTGAACGCTCCATGTTGAAAACGGTGTCGTGCGTCAGCGGGGTGGCGCCGAATGATGCCTTATTAGCTGCGTATCCCAAGCTGATAGTGGCGGCAGCGTGTCGTCTTGATACTCCTGGTTGCCAGCAAGCAGGAATGCAGCAACAGGCAGATGAAGCCCAGTTTTGGCGATCATGGGAATTTCACGGAGTGATTAGTTGCTGGCATGCTGACTGCTTCCTGAGTAGCACATGATGCGGCAGGCAAAGGCAAAGCGAGCAGAAGAAGGTGCACCTGGAACAGAAGCATTGGTGAACGCTCCATGTCGAAAACGGTGTCGTGCCCAGCGGGGTGGCGCCGAATGATCGCTTATAAGCTGCGTGTCCCGTGCTGATAGTGGCGGCAGCGTGTCGTCTTGATACTCCTGGTTGCCAGCAGGCATGAATGAATCCCAGTTTTGGCGATGACGGGAATTTCACGGAGTGATTAGTTGCTGGCATGCTGACTGCTTCCTGAGTAGCACATGATGCGGCAGGCAAAGGCAAAGCCAGCAGAAGAAGGTGCACCTGGATAGAAGCATTGGTGAACGCTCCATGTCGAAAACGGTGTCGTGCCCAGCGGGGTGGCGCCGAATGATCGCTTATAAGCTGCGTGTCCCGTGCTGATAGTGGCGGCAGCGTGTCGTCTTGATACTCCTGGTTGCCAGCAGGCATGAATGAATCCCAGTTTTGGCGATGACGGGAATTTCACGGAGTGATTAGTTGCTGGCATGCTGACTGCTTCCTGAGTAGCACATGATGCGGCAGGCAAAGGCAAAGCCAGCAGAAGAAGGTGCACCTAGAACAGAAGCATTGGTGAACGCTCCATGTGAAAACGGTGTCGTGCGTCAGCGGGGTGGCGCCGAATGATGCCTTATAAGCTGCGTATCCCAAGCTGATAGTGGCGGCAGCGTGTCGTCTTGATACTCCTGGTTGCCAGCAAGCAGGAATGCAGCAACAGGCAGGAATGAAGCCCAGTTTTGGCGATCATGGGAATTTCACGGAGCGATTAGTTGCTGGCTTGCTGACTGCTTCCTGAGTAGCACATGATGCTGCAGGCAAAGGCAAAGCCAGCAGAAGAAGGTGCACCTAGAACAGAAGCATTGGTGAACGCTCCATGTTGAAAACGGTGTCGTGCGTCAGCGGGGTGGCGCCGAATGATGCCTTATAAGCTGCGTATCCCAAGCTGATAGTGGCGGCAGCGTGTCGTCTTGATACTCCTGGTTGCCAGCAAGCAGGAATGCAGCAACAGGCAGGAATGAAGCCCAGTTTTGGCGATCATGGGAATTTCACGGAGCGATTAGTTGCTGGCATGCTGACTGCTTCCTGAGTAGCACATGATGCGGCAGGCAAAGGCAAAGCGAGCAGAAGAAGGTGCACCTGGAACAGAAGCATTGGTGAACGCTCCATGTTGAAAACGGTGTCGTGCGTCAGCGGGGTGGCGCCGAATGATGCCTTATAAGCTGCGTATCCCAAGCTGATAGTGGCGGCAGCGTGTCGTCTTGATACTCCTGGTTGCCAGCAAGCAGGAATGCAGCAACAGGCAGGAATGAAGCCCAGTTTTGGCGATCATGGGAATTTCACAGAGCGATTAGTTGCTGGCTTGCTGACTGCTTCCTGAGTAGCACATGATGCTGCAGGCAAAGGCAAAGCCAGCAGAAGAAGGTGCACCTAGAACAGAAGCATTGGTGAACGCTCCATGTTGAAAACGGTGTCGTGCGTCAGCGGGGTGGCGCCGAATGATCGCTTATAAGCTGCGTATCCCAAGCTGATAGTGGCGGCAGCGTGTCGTCTTGATACTCCTGGTTGCCAGCAAGCAGGAATGCAGCAACAGGCAGGAATGAAGCCCAGTTTTGGCGATCATGGGAATTTCACGGAGCGATTAGTTGCTGGCATGCTGACTGCTTCCTGAGTAGCACATGATGCGGCAGGCAAAGGCAAAGCCAGCAGAAGAAGGTGCACCTGGAACAGAAGCAACCCCCCCCCCCTCACAAAAAAAGAAACAATAAAAAAAAAACGCGCGTTCGTCCCACGGAGGTTTAAAAACAATTTTTTTAAACCTCCTTGGTTCGTCCCCATCGCCACGCCTACGAACATATCTAACAAGAAAGAAAGATAAACTGGGTCGCCCGGCATTCACGCTCTCGTAGCAGCGTTGACCGGACAAGAGCAAGAGGTGGCGGAAGGGGAGTGGGGGGGGACACGTGGCGGAGGGCGAGGTTGCCTCGAGCGCGCGTCATTTAAATTACAAATCCGGGCGGGCGTAATTGAATCAGCCTGATGAGGCACCGCCACTGGCCGGCGCTCGGGCGCGCTGACCAAAGTGATTGGGCAAACGGAGAGCGCCGCGCTATTTGTTGACAAACACGGGCCTAATTACCGGTAAAGGAATTAGTGTAAACGCCCTTTCCCCTCCCCCTTGTCCTTCCTTTCCCTCCCCGCTCTTTACTGCGCGGATCATGCCGTCGGCTGTTCGACACGGGGAGCAACGCTCCGCGAAGCGCAATCGGCTACAGCGGATTGCGTGGACGGTTGCGCCATTGTGATCTGCCCATCACCTAAGAAGTTTACACTCTTTCTCTTTTGGTTCTGTTTTTTTTTCAGTCAGGTGGTCTCATTTAGAGTCTTCTTTCTATATATATATATATATATATATATATATATATATATATATATATATATATATATATATATATATATAGACCTCGGAGGTATCCCGATACAGAGGATATGTCCATGAAGGTGTTACTGAAAATGCACTCATGCACACACTTACCACATATATCGCACATAAAAATGATTAATTAATCTGAAGCTTTACCGGCCAAAACGACGTTCTGATTATGAGGCACGCTGCATAGTGTTTTTTTTTTTTTTGGATTTCTCCCCCATCGAAATGCGGCCGCCGCGGACGGGATTTGATCCCGTGAGTTGGTGCTGTGCAGTATCATAGCCTCTCACGTACACTCTCACACATACAACTTTTGATTGCCTTTGTATAGTCATTAATACAAGTATATATTGCACAAGACTGGTGCAAAATTATGTATATCGTAGTTTAATATTGTGCAGAAGCAGATACTGGCGATTCATCGACTATAAAAAAATGTATAGAGTCGCATTCAGCATGTGAGATGAAACGCGGTTACCATGGCCAGATGGGCCCCAATTACTGCACGGCGGCGTCGCCATACAAAAAATTGAAGAACTAAACACCGTTGCAAGTGTTCGTACGTATCAAACAATTTCTTTTGAATTCCCATGCCAACACGTGCAGTCCTGGTGCCCCTTCGAAGTTCGACCACGGTTATAACTGGGTTGCAGCACATAATGAGCGCGACTGTACATCGCATACTTGCTATATGTAGCTCCTACCTTTGATTACGCTGTGTGCTACTCTCTCAGCGAGCTTTTTGGTGTGATGCAGAACACGCATACATGCGCTATGTCTACACCAAAAATGCGGCTTTCCCATGCCGAGTGTTTAAACTGTATTGGGTTGAAGAGTGCATAAACGAATTATACTGTTTTGCTTCATACTCTTTTGATGCGATAGCCTCATATTGTGTGCAACGTGTGCGGTGACGTGAATCATGCTTTACGCTGCGGCACGCGCTAGCATAGAGAGAGAGAGAGAGAGAGAAATAACTTGAAGAGAGAGAGAGAGCAAGGAGAGGAAAGGCAGGGAGGTAAACCAGAAGAGCATCCGGTTTGCTACCCTGCACTAGGGGTAAGGGAAAGGGGAGATAGAAAGAGAAAAATAGGGAGAGAATGAGCACTGAGTACACGTGGGACTTTGTACAGGGACACTATAGGCGGTCTCTTAAACCGGTGCACTTCAAATACAGTACTAATGCACGCAACGCTTTTTGTACCAGTGACGGGTGTAGCCACGGTCCGAGTATCTTTGACTCAGAGAACGGTCTCGAGTCCAGTCGGTTTAAAGGTGTCCTGAGAGAGAGGCGTTGTACGTCGTAGCGAGGACAGGTACACAATAGGTGCTCGATGGTTTCCTCGCACATACAGGAGTCGCACATCGGGCTCTCGGCCATTCCCATACGATGTGAGTAAGCGTTCGTGAACGCCACTCCCAGCCACAAGCGGCACAGCAAGGTTGCTTCGACGCGGGAAAGGCTAGATGGCAGTTGTAGCCGTAGCAAGGGGTCCAACTTATATAATCGGCAATTGAAGGCACTTGAACTCCATAAAGCTTGTGACGTTTTGCGTGCAAGCAGACGAAGTTCCCTGGCAGTGTCCGTCCTCGTCAAAGGTATTGTACGCGTCTGGGTGTCTTCGTGGGCAGATCGGGCAGCCCTGTCAGCAATGTCGTTGCCGATGATGCCACAGTGAGCAGGAACCACTGGAATACTATGCTGTGCCCTGTTTCCAGAGCATGGTGATGTACTCCCCTGATGTCGGATATCATCTGCTCGTAAGTTCTGTGATGTAAGGCTGACTTGATACTGTGAAGGGCTGCCTTAGAGTCACAGAATATGACCCATTAATGTGCCGGCTCTTCGGTGACGTAGGTCACAGCTGCATGGAGGGCTGCAAGTTCTGCGGACGTAGATGTAGTCATATGTGACAATTTGAATTTAACTGCAACTTGCTTGGCTGGAACGACGAATGCGGCAGTTGAGCTGGTAGGTGAGCTCGAGCAGTCGGTATATGTATCTATGTAGTCATGATATGTCTGGTGGATTAATAAGAGCGTCAGTTGCTTCAGAGCCAGCGATGGATGATTGGCCTTCTTGGTGATTCCGGGAATAGAAAAATTCACTTGAGGCTGTCGCAGGCACCACAGGGGAGATGAAGGCTTCGACGCCGGTGTAAACGATGACGGTATAAAATCTTGATTGGCGCTAATCACTTTTGAAAAGGTCGCTTGAGGTCTCTCCGCTGGCAGGGAAGCTAAGTGATGGTCGGGGATCCTTGACAGATGACGAATGTGCGCTCTGAGGGAGTCGGCAGCTACGTGTGTCTCAATCGTATGGTCTCTCGCGATGGCTATTGTTGCTGTTGTTGAGGTGCACCGAGGCAGCCCTAAACACGTGCGTAGGGCTTGACCTTGTATGCTCTCAAGAGCGCGAATGTTCGTCTTGCATGTATTTGATAAAACTGGCAGACTGTAAGGAAGGAGTCCCAGGAACAGTACCCTGTACAGCTGCAGCATAGAATGGACTGGTACACCCCAGTTTTTACCGCAGAGAAATTTAAATACCTGTGCAATAGCAAATAACTTCTTCTTCAGGTAGACGCAGTGAGGGGTCCACGAGAGGTTACGGTCGATGATGACACCCAGAAAGCGATGCGTCTTAACATAGGACACAGCTTGACCGTTGATTGAAACTGGATACAGTGACATTTGTTTGCGCATAACCAATGCGCACTTTTCTGCAGACACACTGGGGCCTTGTTCTCGTAGATAAGACGCCGTCATGGTTGCCGCCCGCTGAAGCCTGGCCCGCACCTGAGGCCGAGTCACGGCAGAGGCCCAGATGCAAATGTCGGCGTATATAGAGACATGAACTGTCCGCGGTAAACACTCCACAAGTCCTACCAAGTCGAGGTTGAACAATATAGGGCTCAGCACTCCACCCTGCGGCACACCACGGCAGATGTAATGTTCGTAAGTTGGGCCGTATTCAGTCTGTAAGAAAAACCGCCTCTCGGTCAAATAGTCCCGAATCCATTGATACATCCGGCCACCAACTCCCACAGCCTCAAGTGAGTTCAGTATGGCGTAATGGGCGACGCTGTCGTATGCTCCTTTGACATCGAGAAAAAGTGCAACTGGTAGGCGCTTGAGGATTTTCTGTTCTTGGACCCAGGTAACGAGTTCAATAAGATTGTCGATGCATGAGCGACCTCGACGAAAGCCAGCCATGGCATCCGGATAGATGTTGAATCGCTTGAGGTACCATTACAAGCGAGCAACAATCATTCTTTCCATCACTTTGCCGACGCAGCTCGAAAGCGCAATCGGACGATATGATGATAAATCAAGCGGATACTTTCCAGGTTTCAGAATGGGGATCAAGCGGCTCGATTTCCATTGTTGAGGAACAACGCCGTTTCGCCAAGACTCATTGTAGTAGTTGAGCAGCTCACTACGTGCGTCATATCCAAGGTGGCATAGGGCAGCGTACGTGATGCCATCTGGTCCTGGTGGCGAAGAACGCCTGCAGGTTGCTAACGCAGCGTCGAGCTCTTCGTGTGAAAATAGCACGTTCACTTCTGTTACACGTGCCTCAGGGACGCCATTCAGTGCCGCGTCAGTAGGGATGATTACGGATCCAGAAACCCGCACACAGAACTCTTCAGCCACTTCAAACTGCGAGCGGTGTTGGTAGAGGGCCAGAACAGCAAAGGGCTTCCTTTGATGCGGGCATGAGCGAAGACCCTTGACCGTTCTCCATATGTGTGAGAGTGATCTTCGGGGATCAAGCGTCTGACAGAAAGATTTCCATCGCTTGTCTTCCAATTTATCCATACGACGCTGAACTTTCTTTTGTATGCGTCGTGAAGCCCTGAGAACTAGAACCGATTTCGTGCGCCGATATCTTCTTTCCGCCTGTCGGCGTTCCGCACGCAGCCTCTCCAGTTCTGTGTCGACGTGTGTTCGCCTTGCTGACCTTGTGAGCGAGCACATGAATGCTTTCATTGAGTCCGCGATTTCGTCTTCTATATTCTGTGAAAGGCCTTCCCGACATGCGTAATCCATATGCTCCTTAAACCTTGACCACTCAACTGTACGCAAGACTGTCGAGGAGCATTGCCCAACTCCACTAATCTTGATGTATGTTGGAATATGGTCGCTTCCATGTGTCTCTATGTCAGTAAACCATTGGACGCTCGAGGCGAAGCGTCGTGACACCAAAGTCAAGTCTAAGCAGCTACTATAGGTCGTGCCTCGCAGAAATGTAGGTCTTCCATCATTCACACAGCACATATCATGGTCGGCAGCAAAGGAGGCAAGACTCCTGCCCCTGGAATTAATTTTAGTGCTTCCCCATAGCTGGTGATGTGCGTTAAGGTCACCTGTGATAACCCAGGGGCCATTGGTCATTTGCAATATTTTCTTGAGCCTTTTGCCATCAAAGTTACCCGCTGGGGATATGTAGGCTCCAATAAGTGTAAATGACACATTCTTCTTTTTTACATGCAGGCAGACATATTGGTTGTCGTCATGTGGCTCTACCGCTTGAGCGACATACGTAAGATCCGTGCGGACGTAGACGATTACATTGCTGCATGCTCCGCATGTGGACGAGGCGAAAAGTTCATACCAGACAGTCTTAGTGGAGTCGATGTATTTGGTTCGCATATGACCAGTATGGGGAAGCGATTTGTAAAAACGAATGGCGAAAGTCTGCTATGCGGGTCCTGAGACCTCTGGCATTCCACTGGAAGATCGACGCACCTTTAAATTCAGTGCGGAAGACGACTATTGGTCGAGCCATGGTGCTTAGACGATGCTAGCAAGCACTGGATTTAGTGTATCCAGTATTTGCAGAGCACTTCGAGCTGCAGGCGTTTGTAGCTTGTTCAGGATCATGCGGATTGTATTAATTAGCGACTGCAGCATTACAGTCACTTGCCTGTCCTGGTCGGACAAATCACCGAGGCCAGACGCCGAGGGTTGTCCTTCAGAAGTTTGCCGCGTTCCTGTTGGTGCTTGCTGTCGTTTTGGTAGGGCCGGCCAAGATTCGGCAGATGTCGTCTTCTCAGTGGTTTTGTCCTTCGTGGTCCTTTCCGCATTGTATGGTCTGGGCGGCAGAGGAGGAGGTGATGTCATAGGAAGTGGCAAGCGCGCCGTAGATGCAACAGCCTTCCTTGAAGAACGTCGGCGACGGGCACGTCGCCTCCTGATCTTAGCGGCGGCTTCTCGATGAGTTGAATGATCTCTCACCATTTCTTTCAAGATGGTCATTTCCTTTTTAATATGTGGGCAATTCTTCGATGAAGCCTCATGTGACCCGCTGCAGTTCGAACACTTCATTACAGTGGCACCACATTTATCTGCATCGTGAGGCTCCGCGCAGCGGGGGCATGTTGCCTGGTTTTCACAGACACTGCTCACGTGCCCCAGTTTCATGCATTTGCGGCATTGAAGAGGCTTCGGTATGAAAGGTCGCACAGCATGTCTGAAGTGTCCCACCTTAACATGCGAGGGTAGATTGTTACCCTTGAATGCAACCTTCACGCAGCGTGAACTGCCTATCCGAATAACATCAACAATGACCTCGTCATTAGCTGGCTTGACAAGAATTGGCAAGTCGTGGTTAAGGATAGCTACGTCGACGTCGTAGATAACGCCAACGACTATATCAGATCCCAGAGGGATGTAGGAGCGCACCTGAATGCCCTCAAGGTCGGTTACGCTGCGTAGAGTGGTCAAAGCACCCGCGTGTTGGACATCGACCGCTAGTAGATTTTTGCGGCTGTTCACTCGAATGTCCGATATTTCATTGGGCACCAAGGCTTCCAGTAACCTCGATGCAGATTGTCTGTTAAGCAGCTTCATGTTAGCGGTGGGAAGCACGGGCACAAATATGATGGTATTGGCGTCCGGCCTTTGCGTCCGTCTTACTGTTTCCGTACTTGACAATGAAGACGTCCTAGTGTTCCTTCTCTTCGCTTTGCGGCTCTGAACAAGTTGGAAGTCGTCATTGGAAGGGTCGTCACTGCTGAGAGAGTAGACTTGGGTGTCCTCGCTGTCGCTGTCGCTCTGTTGACCGACCCGCTTCCTGGAGGCGGCCGCCGCTGACGCCGCCGTCGCCGGCAGACGTGCAGGGTCGTTCACGTCCATCACGACCGAGCAAGGAGCGAAGACCAGCGGATGCACTTAAACCGGAGCAGCGGATGCACGGAAATAAACCGGAGCTAGAAACAACAGCACTGTGTCAAAGGACACTTCGTCGTCTTCCAAATAAAAAAAAATTATAAAACAAGACCAGTGAGATGAGAAGAAGTGGTGAGGCTTATACAGGGCGGACTAACGGCCAGGTCCTCTACTACAGAGGTCTTCCAGATAGAAAAGACTTCGGAGTTAGGATTTCTACTCCATAAGGATATAGCGGGCAACATCGATGAATTCTACAGCATTAAAGAGAGGGTAGCAGTCCTCGTAATAAAGCTGAATTGGAGGTATAGAATGAAGGTTGTACAAGCCTACGCACCAACCTCCAGTCACGATGATGAAGAAACAGAACAATTTTATGAAGACGTCGAATTAGCAATAAGAAAGCTGCAAACTCAGTATACTGTAGTCATGGGCGACTTCAATGCAAAGGTGGGGAAAAAGCAGACTGTCGAGCAAGCAATTGGCAACTACGGCATCGATTCTAGGAATGCAAGAGGAGAGAGGAGAGATGTTGGTAGAATTCGCGAAAACGAATAGGCTCCGAATAATGAATACCGTCTTCAGGAGGCGCAGCAACAGAAAGTGGACCTGGAAAAGCCCTAATCGAAAAACACGGAATGAAATAGGTTTCATACTCTCTGCCGATCCCAGCATAGTGCAGGATGTAGAAGTGTTAGGTAGGGTAAAGTGCAATGACCATAGGCAATAGTGAGGTTCAGGATTTACCTCAATTTGAAGAGCGAAAGTATAAAATTAGTCAAGAAGAAACACGCCAACCTAGACGCGGTAAGGTCAAAAGCAGACCAATTCAAGCTGGTGCTCGCAAACAAATATACAACTTAAGAGCAGGAAGATGAAGACAACATAGGTAATGACTGAAACCGTTACTAGGCTGGTCTCATAAGCAACAATTGAAGTGGGAGGTAAGGCGAAAAATCAACCGGTATATAAGCTCTCGCAAGTAACAAAGGACCTCATAAAGAAACGGCAAAACATGAAAGCATCTGGAGAGACAGATAGAATTCGCAGAATTGTCGAAACTGATCAAGAAGAAGAAAGTAAGGGATATCCGAAAGTATAATGTGGAAAAGATTGAGGAAGCAGTAAAATATGGACGCAGCATGAAATCAGTGAGAAGAAAACTAGGCATAGGACAAGGCAAAATGTATGCACTGAAAGATAAGCAAGGTAATGGCATCCACAATTTCGATAACATAGTAAAAGCAGCGGAAGAATTCTATACTGAGCTGTACAGTACCTAGAGCAGCCAAGCTACTTTAATACGAAGTAGTGATGAACAGGATACAGAGGCCCCTTATACAACTAGCCATGAAGTTAGAAGGGCCTTGAGAAACATGACCAGGGGAAAAGCTACTGGAGAAGATGCAATAACAGTAGATTTAATGAAAGATGGAGGAGATATCATGTATGAAAAGCCTGCGGCCCTTTGTACGCAATGACTCACCACTTGAAGTGTACCAGAAAGCTAGAAGAACGCCAACATTGTAGTCATCCATAAGAAGGCAGACGTTAAAGAATTGAATAATTACAGACCCGTTAGCTTGCTCTCAGTATTACATAAAATATTCACCAAGGCCATTTCAAATAGAACAGGGCAACACTTGACTTCAGCCAACCAAGAGAACGGGCTGGCTTCAGGAAGGTTTCTATGATGGATCATATCCATGTCATCAACCAGGTAATATAGAAATCTGCGGAGTACAATCAACCTCTCTGTCTGACTTCCGTAGATTATAAAAAGAATTTGATTCAGAGATACGAGCAGTCATAGAGGCATTACGTAACCAACGAGTACAACATGCAAACGTGAATATATTGGCCAATATCTACAAGGATTGCACAGCAACGTTGGTTCTCCACAAGAAAAGTAGAAAGTTACCTATCAACAAAGGAGTCAGGCAAGGAGACACAATCTCTCCAATGCTATTCACTGCATGCTTAGAAGGAGTATTCAAGCTCTTAGACTGGGAAGGCTTAGGAGTGAGAATCAAGAGCGAATATCTCAGCAACCTTCGGTTTTCAGATGACCTTGTCATACTGAGCAACAATAGGGGCGAATTACCGCAAATGATGCCGGACCTTAACCGAGAAAGTGTAAGACTGGGGTTGAAGATTAATATGCACAAGACAAAGATAATGTTCAATAGACTGGCAAGGGAACAAGAATTCAGGATCGCCAGTCAGTCGCTAGAGTCTGTAAAGGAGTACGTTTATCTAGGTCAATTACTCACAGGGGACCATGATCGTGAGAAAAAATTTACAGAAGAATAAAATTGCGTTGGAGCTCATATGACAGGCATTGCCAAATCCGGACTGGGAGATTACCACTGTCGTTGAAAAGAAAAGTGTACTATCATTGCATTCTACCGGTGATAAGATATGGGGCAGAAACTTGCAGGTTAACTCAGAAGTACTAGAAAACGTTAAAGACCGTACAAAGAGCGATGGAACGAAAAATGTTAGGCCTAATGTTAAGAGACAGGAAGAGAGAGAACAAACGGAGATAGCCGATATTCTAGTTGACATTAGGCGGAAAAAGTGGAGCTGGGCAGGCCATGTAATGCGCAGGATGGACAACCGGTGGACCATTAGGGTTACAGAATGGATACCAAGAGAGGGTAAGCGCAGTCGAAGACGGCAGAAAACTAGGTGGAGTGATGAAGTTAGGAAATTCGCAGGCGCAAGTTGCAATCAGCTAGCGCAAGGCAGGGGTAATTGGAGATCGCAGGGAGAGGCCTGCGTCCTAGAGTGGACATAAATGTAGGCTAATGATGATGATATCCCTAGAAAATGCACTAGTGATGTGCCTATCCCTATATTATATAAAATATATAACATATTCAGCACCACATGGCCAGTTTTTTGTGCTATCAATATAAAGCCAGGAACAAGCAACGAAATATCATGAGCGCAAACAAGATTAAAGAATTTTCCTTCACTGCGTTGCGCATTTAAACCAAACTCATATAGAGACTATGCTTTCTCGGCGATCTGATGATGTTATAACTGTGTAACGTTTGTTTTTAAACGTCAACGTTTCATTCTCTCATATTTCTGAAAATGATTTACCCCAGGAAGAAGCATCAAGACGCGGGGTGGGGTGGCGGGGTGGCGCCGAATGATGGCTTATAAGCTGCGTATCCCAAGCTGATAGTGGCAGCAACGTGTCGTCTTGATACTCCTGGTTGCCGGCAGGCAGGAATGCAGCACCAGGCAGGAATGAATCCCAGTTTTGGCGATGACGGGAATTTCACGGAGCGATTAGTTGCTGGCATGCTGACTGCTTCCTGAGTAGCACCTGATGCGACAGGCAAAGGCAAAGCCAGCAGAAGAAGGTGCACCTGGAACAGAAGCATTGGTGAACGCTCCATGTTGAAAACGGTGTCGGGCCTCAGCGGGGTGGCGCCGAATGATGGCTTATAAGCTGCGTATCCCAAGCTGATAGTGGCGGCAGCGTGTCGTCTTGATACTCCTGGTTGCCAGCAAGCAGGAATGCAGCAGCCGGCAGGAATGAATACCAGTTTTGGCGATGACGGGAATTTCACGGAGCGATCAGTTGCTGGCATGCTGACTGCTTCCTGAGTAGCACATGATGCGGCAGGCAAAGGCAAAGCCAGCAGAAGAAGGTGCACCTAGAACAGAAGCATTGGTGAACGCTCCATGTTGAAAACGGTGTCGTGCCTCAGCGGGGTGACGCCGAATGATGCCTTATAAGCTGCGTATCCCAAGCTGACAGTGGCGGCAGCGTGTCGTCTTGATACTCCTGGTTGCCAGCAAGCAGGAATGCAGCAGCAGGCAGGAATGAATCCCAGTTTTGGCGATCATGGGAATTTCACGGAGTGATTAGTTGCTGGCATGCTGACTGCTTCCTGAGTAGCACCTGATGCGACAGGCAAAGGCAAAGCCAGCAGAAGAAGGTGCACCTGGAACAGAAGCATTGGTGAACGCTCCATGTTGAAAACGGTGTCGTGCCTCAGCGGGGTGGCGCCGAATGATGGCTTATAAGCTGCGTATCCCAAGCTGATAGTGGCGGCAGCGTGTCGTCTTGATACTCCTGGTTGCCAGCAAGCAGGAATGCAGCAGCCGGCAGGAATGAATGCCAGTTTTGGCGATGACGGGAATTTCACGGAGCGATCAGTTGCTGGCATGCTGACTGCTTCCTGAGTAGCACATGATGCTGCAGGCAAAGGCAAAGCCAGCAGAAGAAGGTGCACCTAGAACAGAAGCATTGGTGAACGCTCCATGTTGAAAACGGTGTCGTGCGTCAGCGGGGTGGCGCCGAATGATGCCTTATAAGCTGCGTATCCCAAGCTGATAGTGGCGGCAGCGTGTCGTCTTGATACTCCTGGTTGCCAGCAAGCAGGAATGCAGCAACAGGCAGGAATGAAGCCCAGTTTTGGCGATCATGGGAATTTCACGGAGCGATTAGTTGCTGGCTTGCTGACTGCTTCCTGAGTAGCACATGATGCTGCAGGCAAAGGCAAAGCCAGCAGAAGAAGGTGCACCTAGAACAGAAGCATTGGTGAACGCTCCATGTTGAAAACGGTGTCGTGCGTCAGCGGGGTGGCGCCGAATGATGCCTTATAAGCTGCGTATCCCAAGCTGATAGTGGCGGCAGCGTGTCGTCTTGATACTCCTGGTTGCCAGCAAGCAGGAATGCAGCAACAGGCAGGAATGAAGCCCAGTTTTGGCGATCATGGGAATTTCACGGAGCGATTAGTTGCTGGCATGCTGACTGCTTCCTGAGTAGCACATGATGCGGCAGGCAAAGGCAAAGCGAGCAGAAGAAGGTGCACCTGGAACAGAAGCATTGGTGAACGCTCCATGTTGAAAACGGTGTCGTGCGTCAGCGGGGTGGCGCCGAATGATGCCTTATAAGCTGCGTATCCCAAGCTGATAGTGGCGGCAGCGTGTCGTCTTGATACTCCTGGTTGCCAGCAAGCAGGAATGCAGCAACAGGCAGGAATGAAGCCCAGTTTTGGCGATCATGGGAATTTCACAGAGCGATTAGTTGCTGGCTTGCTGACTGCTTCCTGAGTAGCACATGATGCTGCAGGCAAAGGCAAAGCCAGCAGAAGAAGGTGCACCTAGAACAGAAGCATTGGTGAACGCTCCATGTTGAAAACGGTGTCGTGCCTCAGCGGGGTGGCGCCGAATGATGCCTTATTAGCTGCGTATCCCAAGCTGATAGTGGCGGCAGCGTGTCGTCTTGATACTCCTGGTTGCCAGCAAGCACGAATGCAGCAGCAGGCAGGAATGAAGCCCAGTTTTGGCGATCATGGGAATTTCACGGAGCGATTAGTTGCTGGCATGCTGACTGCTTCCTGAGTAGCACATGATGCGGCAGGCAAAGGCAAAGCCAACAGAAGAAGGTGCACCTGGAACAGAAGCAACCCCCCCCCCCCCACAAAAAAAGAAACAATAAAAAAAAAAAAAGAACGCGCGTTCGTCTCACGGAGGTTTAAAAACAATTTTTTTAAACCTCCTTGGTTCGTCCCCATCGCCACGCCTACGAACATATCTAACAAGAAAGAAAGAAAGATAAACTGGGTCGCCCGGCATTCACGCTCTCGTAGCAGCGTTGACCGGACAAGAGCAAGAGGTGGCGGAAGGGGAGGGGGGGGGGGCATGTGGCGGAGGGGCGAGGTTGCCTCGAGCGTGCGTCATTTAAATTACAAATCCGGGCGGGCGTAATTGAATCAGCCTGATGAGGCACCGCTACTGGCCGGCGCTCGGGCGCGCTGACCAAAGTGATTGGGCAAACGGAGAGCGCCGCGCTATTTGTTGACAAACACGGGCCTAATTACCGGTAAAGGAATTAGTGTAAACGCCCTTTCCCCCCCCCCCTTGTCCTTCCTTTCCCTCCCCGCTCTTTACTGCGCGGATCATGCCGTCGGCTGTTCGACACGGGGAGCAACGCTCCGCGAAGCGCAATCGGCTACAGCGGATTGCGTGGACGGTTGCGCCATTGTGATCTGCCCATCACCTAAGAAGTTTACACTCTTTCTCTTTTGGTTCTGTTTTTTTTTTCAGTCAGGTGGTCTCATTTAGAGTCTTCTTTCTATATATATATATATATATATATATATATATATATATATATATATATATATATATATATATATAGACCTCGGAGGTATCCCGATACAGAGGATATGTCCATGAAGGTGTTACTGAAAATGCACTCATGCACACACTTACCACATATCTCGCACATAAAAATGATTAATTAATCTGAAGCTTTACCGGCCAAAACGACGTTCTGATTATGAGGCACGCTGCATAGTGTTTTTTTTTTTTTTGCATTTCTCCCCCATCGAAATGCGGCCGCCGCGGACGGGATTTGATCCCGTGAGTTGGTGCTGTGCAGTATCATAGCCTCTCACGTACACTCTCACACATACAACTTTTGATTGCCTTTGTATAGTCATTAATACACGTATATATTGCACAAGACTGGTGCAAAATTATGTATGTTGTAGTTTAATATTGTGCAGAAGTAGATACTGGCGATTCATCGACTATAAAAAAAATGCATAGAGTCGCATTCAGCACGTGAGATGCAACGCGGTTACCATGGCCAAATGTGCCCCAATTACTGCACGGCGGCGTCGCCATACAAAAAATTGAAGAACTAAACACCGTTGCAAGTGTTCGTACGTATCAAACAATTTCTTTTGAATTCCCATGCCAACACGTGCAGTCCTGGTGCCCCTTCGAAGTTCGACCACGGTTACAACTGGGTTGCAGCACATAATGAGCGCGACTGTACATCGCATACTTGCTATATGTAGCTCCTACCTTTGATTACGCTGTGTGCTACTCTCTCAGCGAGCTTTCTGGTGTGATGCAGAACACGCATACATGCGCTATGTCTACACCAAAAATGCGGCTTTCCCATGCCGAGTGTGTAAACTGTATTGGGTTGAAGAGTGCATAAACGAATTATACTGTTTTGCTTCATACTCTTTTGATGCGATAGCCTCATATTGTGTGCAACGTGTGCGGTGACGCGAATCATGCTTTACGCTGCGGCACGCGCTAGCATAGAGAGAGAGAGAGAAATAACTTGAAGAGAGAGAGAGAGAGAGCGAGGAGAGGAAAGGCAGGGAGGTAAACCAGAAGAGCATCCGGTTTGCTACCCTGCACTAGGGGTAAGGGAAAAGGGAGATAGAAAGAGAAAAATAGGGAGAGAATGAGCACTGAGGCCGATCTTCTGAAATACCATTTATTTAAAGCGCTGCTGAATGAGTTACGCTAGGACACTGCAGTGAAGTTCAATGGATGGCCGAAGGAGCAATGCACAAAATTCATGGGCATGAGTACAAGGACGCGCGGGTGAGGACGTGGAAGGCTGTATGCCTACACGAAAGATTACAAAAAATGTGGTTGATCCCTCTTATATAGGAATCGGTATAGAACACGAAAGTGAAACGTGTCTTCACAGAAGTAGTGTAATGTTTATTGCACATTGATATATAATGTCTATTGGTGTTTTGTGGCTAAAGCGCCCTTAGGCGTTGATGCACCCACGCTGACGCCTGGTGGCACGTCTCCTCCATCACGACTACCAACGTCGATGACCATGAGCAACCGTCGTGCATATGGAAGCTGCACTACGCTGCACACGCTAGCACAACGCGAAAGACGAAGCACGTAACTGACACACTAATACAACGCGCAAGACAAAGCACGTAACTGAATCGTCACCGAGTCAAATCAGCGCGTACAGCGCGTCGTAATTGCAGCCTCCGCGATCAACTTCAGAAACATTTTCAGAGCTAATTGCGGAGGCCACGCTCCGCTGTGCTGAGTACGGTGAACGCCACCTAGGTGGCATTGGTAGTGCTTCTTGATGCCAGCGTCCCTTCGAATGCTGGCATCGAGGCGTCTTAGTGCTGAGACCACCGAAGCGTTCACTGTCGGTGCGCGTTAGTGTCATAATGCAGTACTTCTCTTTTCTGCTCGTAGGCGGCGGCACCGCCCCGAGCAAGAGCGCGGGTACACGGAGGAGTGTTAGATATATAAGGCGCGTCTGTGTAGCTCTCTGCAAATGCGTTTGTGGCGCAATGGGTTAAACGCTCGGCGATCTATCGTCGCGGACCGAGAGGTCGTGGGTTCGATTTCCAAATTTTGCATGTTTGTGGAACTTTTTCTTCTGGTTTCTTTCTTTGTATTATGTTCTATGACGTATTTCCGTGACGGAAATACGTCAGTGAAGTCTTGGTGGACCCCGGCATAAAACACTTTCGTGTTAAAATAGGGAGAGAATGAGCACTGAGTACACGTGGGACTTTGTACAGGGACACTATAGGCGGTCTCTTAAACCGGTGCACTTAAAATACAGTACTAATGCACGCAACGCTTTTTGTACCAGTGACGGGTGTAGCCACGGTCCGAGTATCTTTGACTCAGAGAACGGTCTCGAGTCCAGTCGGTTTAAAGGTGTCCTGAGAGAGAGGCGTTGTACGTCGTAGCGAGGACAGGTACACAATAGGTGCTCGATGGTTTCCTCGCACATACAGGAGTCGCACATCGGGCTCTCGGCCATTCCCATACGATGTGAGTAAGCGTTCGTGAACGCCACTCCCAGCCACAAGCGGCACAGCAAGGCTGCTTCGACGCGGGAAAGGCTAGATGGCAGTTGTAGCCGTAGCAAGGGGTCCAACTTATATAATCGGCAATTGAAGGCACTTGAACTCCATAAAGCTTGTGACGTTTTGCGTGCAAGCAGACGAAGTTCCTTGGCAGTGTCCATCCTCGTCAAAGGTATTGTACGCGTCTGGGTGTCTTCGTGGGCAGATCGGGCAGCCCTGTCAGCAATGTCGTTGCCGATGATGCCACAGTGAGCATGAATCCACTGGAATACTATGCTGTGCCCTGTTTCCAGAGCATGGTGATGTACTTCCCTGATGTCAGATATCATCTGCTCGTAAGTTCTGTGATGTAAGGCTGACTTGATACTGTGAAGGGCTGCCTTAGAGTCACAGAATATGACCCATTAATGTGCCGGCTCTTCGGTGACGTAGGTCACAGCTGCATGGAGGGCTGCAAGTTCTGCGGACGTAGATGCAGTCATATGTGACAATTTGAATTTAACTGCAACTTGCTTGGCTGGAACGACGAATGCGGCAGTTGAGCTGGTAGGTGAGCTCGAGCAGTCGGTATATGTATCTATGTAGTCATGATATGTCTGGTGGATTAATAAGAGCGTCAGTTGCTTCAGAGCCGGCGATGGATGATTGGCCTTCTTGGTGATTCCGGGAACAGAAAAATTCACTTGAGGATGTCGCAGGCACCACAGGGGAGATGAAGGCTTCGACGCCGGTGTAAACGATGACGGTATAATCTCTTGATGGGCGCTAATCACTTTTGAAAAGGTCGCTTGAGGTCTCTCCGCTGGCAGGGAAGCTAAGTGATGGTCGGGGATCCTTGACAGATGACGAATGTGCGCTCTGAGGGAGTCGGCAGCTACGTGTGTCTCAATCGTATGGTCTCTCGCGATGGCTATTGTTGCTGTTGTTGAGGTGCACCGAGGCAGCCCTAAACACGTGCGTAGGGCTTGACCTTGTATGCTCTCAAGAGCGCGAATGTTCGTCTTGCATGTATTTGATAAAACTGGCAGACTGTAACGAAGGAGTCCCAGGAACAGTACCCTGTACAGCTGCAGCATAGAATGGACTGGTACACCCCAGTTTTTACCGCAGAGAAATTTAAATACCTGTGCAATAGCAAATAACTTCTTCTTCAGGTAGACGCAGTGAGGGGTCCACGAGAGGTTACGGTCGATGATGACACCCAGAAAGCGATGCGTCTTAACATAGGACACAGCTTGACCGTTGATTCAAACTGGATACAGTGACATTTGTTTGCACATAACCAATGCGCACTTTTCTGCAGACACACTGGGGCCTTGTTCTCGTAGATAAGACGCCGTCATGGTTGCCGCCCGCTGAAGCCTGGCCCGCACCTGAGGCCGAGTCACGGAAGCGGCCCAGATGCAAATGTCGGCGTATATAGAGACATGAACTGTCCGCGGTAAACACTCCACAAGTCCTACCAAGTCGAGGTTGAACAATATAGGGCTCAGCACTCCACCCTGCGGCACACCACGGCAGATGTAATGTTCGGAAGTTGGGCCGTATTCAGTCTGTAAGAAAAACCGCCTCTCGGTCAAATAGTCCCGAATCCATTGATACATCCGGCCACCAACTCCCACAGCCTCAAGTGAGTTCAGTATGGCGTAATGGGCGACGCTGTCGTATGCTCCTTTGACATCGAGAAAAAGTGCAACTGGTAGGCGCTTGAGGATTTTCTGTTCTTGGACCCAGGTAACGAGTTCAATAAGATTGTCGATGCATGAGCGACCTCGACGAAAGCCAGCCATGGCATCCGGATAGATGTTGAATCGCTTGAGGTACCATTACAAGCGAGCAAGAATCATTCTTTCCATCACTTTGCCGACGCAGCTCGAAAGCGCAATCGGACGATATGATGATAAATCAAGCGGATACTTTCCAGGTTTCAGAATGGGGATCAAGCGGCTCGATTTCCATTGTTGAGGAACAACGCCGTTTCGCCAAGACTCATTGTAGTAGTTGAGCAGCTCACTACGTGCGTCATATCCAAGGTGGCATAGGGCAGCGTACGTGATGCCATCTGGTCCTGGTGGCGAAGAACGCCTGCAGGTTGCTAACGCAGCGTCGAGCTCTTTGTGTGAAAATAGCACGTTCACTTCTGTTACACGTGCCTCAGGGACGCCATTCAGTGCCGCGTCAGTAGGGATGATTACAGATCCAGAAACCCGCACACAGAACTCTTCAGCCACTTCAAACTGCGAGCGATGTTGGTAGAGGGCCAGAACAGCAAAGGGCTTCCTTTGATGCGGGCATGAGCGAAGACCCTTGACCGTTCTTCATATGTGTGAGAGTGATCTTCGGGGATCAAGCGTCTGACAGAAAGATTTCCATCGCTTGTCTTCCAATTTATCCATACGACGCTGAACTTTCTTTTGTATGCATCGTGAAGCCCTGAGAACTAGAACCGATTTCGTGCGCCGATATCTTCTTTCCGCCTGTCGGCGTTCCGCACGCAGCCTCTCCAGTTCTGTGTCGAAGTGTGTTCGCCTTGCTGACCTTGTGAGCGAGCACATGAATGCTTTCATTGAGTCCGCGATTTCGTCTTCTATATTCTGTGAAAGGCCTTCCCGACATGCGTAATCCATACGCTCCTTAAACCTTGACCACTCAACTGTACGCAAGACTGTCGAGGAGCATTGCCCAACTCCACTAATCTTGATGTATGTTGGAATATGGTCGCTTCCATGTGTCTCTATGTCAGTAAACCATTGGACGCTCGAGGCGAAGCGTCGTGACACCAAAGTCAAGTCTAAGCAGCTACTATAGGTCGTGCCTCGCAGAAATGTAGGGCTTCCATCATTCACACAGCACATATCATGGTCGGCAGCAAAGGAGGCAAGACTCCTGCCCCTGGAATTAATTTTAGTGCTTCCCCATAGCTGGTGATGCGCGTTAAAGTCACCTGTGATAACCCAGGGGCCATTGGTCATTTGCAATATTTTCTTGAGCCTTTTGCCATCAAAGTTACCCGCTGGGGATATGTAGGCTCCAATAAGTGTAAATGACACATTCTTCTTTTTTACATGCAGGCAGACATATTGGTTGTCGTCATGTGGCTCTACCGCGTGAGCGACATACGTAAGATCCGTGCGGACGTAGACGATTACATTGCTGCATGCTCCGCATGTGGACGAGGCGAAAAGTTCATAACCAGACAGTCTTAGTGGAGTCGATGTATTTGGTTCGCATATGACCAGTATGGGGAAGCGATTTGTAAAAACGAATGGCGAAAGTCTGCTATGCGGGTCCTGAGACCTCTGGCATTCCACTGGAAGATCGACGCACCTTTAAATTCAGTGCGGAAGGCGACTATTGGTCGAGCCATGGTGCTTAGACGATGCTAGCAAGCACTGGATTTAGTGTATCCAGTATTTGCAGAGCACTTCGAGCTGCAGGTCTTTGTAGCTTGTTCAGGATCATGCGGATTGTATTAATTAGCGACTGCAGCATTACAGTCACTTGCCTGTCCTGGTCGGACAAATCACCGAGGGCAGTCGCCGAGGGTTGTCCTTCAGAAGTTTGCCGCGTTCCTGTTGGTGCTTGCTGTGGTTTTGGTAGGGCCGGCCAAGATTCGGCAGATGTGGTCTTCTCAGTGGTTTTGTCCTTCGTGGTCCTTTCCGCATTGTATGGTCTGGGCGGCAGAGGAGGAGGTGATGCCATAGGAAGTGGCAAGCGCGCCGTAGATGCAACAGCCTTCCTTGAAGAACGTCGGCGACGGGCACGTCGCCTCCTGATCTTAGCGGCGGCTTCTCGATGAGTTGAATGATCTCTCACCATTTCTTTCAAGATGGTCATTTCCTTTTTAATATGTGGGCAATTCTTCGATGAAGCCTCATGTGACCCGCTGCAGTTCGAACACTTCATTACAGTGGCACCACATTTATCTGCATCGTGAGGCTCCGCGCAGCGGGGGCATGTTGCCTGGTTTTCACACACACTGCTCACGTGCCCCAGTTTCATGCATTTGCGGCATTGAAGAGGCTTCGGTATGAAAGGTCGCACAGCATGTCTGAAGTGTCCCACCTTAACATGCGAGGGTAGATTGTTACCCTTGAATGCAACCTTCACGCAGCGTGAACTGCCTATCCGAATAACATCAACAATGACCTCGTCATTAGCTGGCTTGACAAGAATTGGCAAGTCGTGGTTAAGGATAGCTACGTCGACGTCGTAGATAACGCCAACGACTATATCAGATCCCAGAGGGATGTAGGAGCGCATCTGAATGCCCTCAAGGTCGGTTACGCTGCGTAGAGTGGTCAAAGCACCCGCGTGTTGGACATCGACCGCTAGTAGATTTTTGCGGCTGTTCACTCGAATGTCCGATATTTCATTGGGCACCAAGGCTTCCAGTAACATCGATGCAGATTGTCTGTTAAGCAGCTTCAGCTTCATGTTAGCGGTAGGAAGCAGGGGCACAAATATGATGGTATTGGCGTCCGGCCTTTGCGTCTGTCTTACTGTTTCCGTACTTGACGATGAAGACGTTCTAGTGTTCCTTCTCTTCGCTTTGCGGCTCTGGACAAGTTGGAAGTCGTCATCGGAAGGGTCGTCACTGCTGAGAGAGTAGACTTGGGTGTCCTCGCTGTCGCTGTCGCTCTGTTGACCGACCCGCTTCCTGGAGGCGGCCGCCGCTGACGCCGCCGTCGCCGGCAGACGTGCAGGGTCGTTCACGTCCATCACGACCGAGCAAGGAGCGAAGACCAGCGGATGCACTTAAACCGGAGCAGCGGATGCACGGAAATAAACCGGAGCTAGAAAGAACAGCACTGTGTCAAAGGACACTTCGTCGTCTTCCAAATAAAAAAATAATAAAACAAGACCAGTGAGATGAGAAGAAGTGGTCAGGCTTATACAGGGCGGACTAACGGCCAGGTCCTCTACTACAGAGGTCTTCCAGATAGAAAAGACTTCGGAGTTAGGATTTCTACTCCATAAGGATATAGCGGGCAACATCGATGAATTCTACAGCATTAAAGAGAGGGTAGCAGTCCTCGTAATAAAGCTGAATTGGAGGTATAGAATGAAGGTTGTACAAGCCTACGCACCAACCTCCAGTCACGATGATGAAGAAACAGAACAATTTTATGAAGACGTCGAATTAGCAATAAGAAAGCTGCAAACTCAGTATACTGTAGTCATGGGCGACTTCAATGCAAAGGTGGGGAAAAAGCAGACTGTCGAGCAAGCAATTGGCAACTACGGCATCGATTCTAGGAATGCAAGAGGAGAGAGGAGAGATGTTGGTAGAATTCGCGAAAACGAATAGGCTCCGAATAATGAATACCTTCTTCAGGAGGCGCAGCAACAGAAAGTGGACCTGTAAAAGCCCTAATCGAAAAACACGGAATGAAATAGGTTTCATACTCTCTGCCGATCCCAGCATAGTGCAGGATGTAGAAGTGTTAGGTAGGGTAAAGTGCAATGACCATAGGCAATAGTGAGGTTCAGGATTTACCTCAATTTGAAGAGCGAAAGTATAAAATTAGTCAAGAAGAAACACGCCAACCTAGACGCGGTAAGGTCAAAAGCAGACCAATTCAAGCTGGTGCTCGCAAACAAATATACAACTTAAGAGCAGGAAGATGAAGACAACATAGGTAATGACTGAAACCGTTACTAGGCTGGTCTCATAAGCAACAATTGAAGTGGGAGGTAAGGCGAAAAATCAACCGGTATATAAGCTCTCGCAAGTAACAAAGGACCTCATAAAGAAACGGCAAAACATGAAAGCGTCTGGAGAGAACAGATAGAATTCGCAGAATTGTCGAAACTGATCAAGAAGAAGAAAGTAAGGGATATCCGAAAGTATAATGTGGAAAAGATTGAGGAAGCAGTAAAATATGGACGCAGCATGAAATCAGTGAGAAGAAAACTAGGCATAGGACAAGGCAAAATGTATGCACTGAAAGATAAGCAAGGTAATGTCATCCACAATTTCGATAACATAGTAAAAGCAGCGGAAGAATTCTATACTGAGCTGTACAGTACCTAGAGCAGCCAAGCTACTTTAATACGAAGTAGTGATGAACAGGATACAGAGGCCCCTTATACAACTAGCCATGAAGTTAGAAGGGCCTTGAAAAACATGACCAGGGGAAAAGCTACTGGAGAAGATGCAATAACAGTAGATTTAATGAAAGATGGAGGAGATATCATGTATGAAAAGCCTGCGGCCCTTTGTACGCAATGCCTCACCACTTGAAGTGTACCAGAAAGCTAGAAGAACGCCAACATTGTAGTCATCCATAAGAAGGGAGACGTTAAAGAATTGAATAATTACAGACCCGTTAGCTTGCTCTCAGTATTACATAAAATATTCACCAAGGCCATTTCAAATAGAACAGGGCAACACTTGACTTCAGCCAACCAAGAGAACGGGCTGGCTTCAGGAAGGTTTCTATGATGGATCATATCCATGTCATCAACCAGGTAATATAGAAATCTGCGGAGTACAATCAACCTCTCTGTCTGACTTCCGTAGATTATAAAAAGAATTTGATTCAGAGATACGAGCAGTCATAGAGGCATTACGTAACCAACGAGTACAACATGCAAACGTGAATATATTGGCCAATATCTGCAAGGATTCCACAGCAACGTTGGTTCTCCACAAGAAAAGTAGAAAGTTACCTATCAACAAAGGAGTCAGGCAAGGAGACACAATCTCTCCAATGCTATTCACTGCATGCTTAGAAGGAGTATTCAAGCTCTTAGACTGGGAAGGCTTAGGAGTGAGAATCAAGAGCGAATATCTCAGCAACCTTCGGTTTTCAGATGACCTTGTCATACTGAGCAACAATGGGGGCGAATTACCGCAATTGATGCCGGACCTTAACCGAGAAAGTGTAAGACTGGGGTTGAAGATTAATATGCACAAGACAAAGATAATGTTCAATAGTCTGGCAAGGGAACAAGAATTCAGGATCGCCAGTCAGTCGCTAGAGTCTGTAAAGGAGTACGTTTATCTAGGTCAATTACTCACAGGGGACTATGATCGTGAGAAAAAATTTACAGAAGAATAAAATTGCGTTGGAGCTCATATGGCAGGCATTGCCAAATCCGGACTGGGAGATTACCACTGTCGTTGAAAAGAAAAGTGTACTATCATTGCATTCTACCGGTGATAAGATATGGGGCAGAAACTTGCAGATTAACTCAGAAGTACTAGAAAACGTTAAAGACCGTACAAAGAGCGATGGAACGAAAAATGTTAGGCCTAATGTTAAGAGACAGGAAGAGAGAGAACAAACGGAGATAGCCGATATTCTAGTTGACATTAGGCGGAAGAAGTGGAGCTGGGCAGGCCATGTAATGCGCAGGATGGACAACCGGTGGACCATTAGGGTTACAGAATGGATACCAAGAGAAGGTAAGCGCAGTCGAAGACGGCAGAAAACTAGGTGGAGTGATGAAGTTAGGAAATTCGCAGGCGCAAGTTGCAATCAGCTAGCGCAAGGCAGGGGTAATTGGAGATCGCAGGGAGAGGCCTGCGTCCTAGAGTGGACATAAATGTAGGCTGATGATGATGATATCCCTAGAAAATGCACTAGTGATGTGCCTATCCCTATATTATATAAAATATATAACATATTCAGCACCACATGGCCAGTTTTTTGTGCTATCAATATAAAGCCAGGAACAAGCAACGAAATATCATGAGCGCAAACAAGATTAAAGAATTTTCCTTCACTGCGTTGCGCATTTAAACCAAACTCATATAGAGACTATGCTTTCTCGGCGATCTGATGATGTTATAACTGTGTAACGTTTGTTTTTAAACGTCAACGTTTCATTCTCTCATATTTTCTGAAAATGATTTACCCCAGGAAGAAGCATGTGTTGTATTTGTTTCGCTGCTTAGATTATTCGCCTTTTTTAGAATAAAGCGCCAGGGAAAAATAATTTGATCAGCTATTTTCAGCCAACGATCCGAAAAAGAGTGCAATACCATCAGGATTTTAATTTCGAAATGTTGTCCTGACGTCTCTATCCTGCACACGGCTGGCTATCTTCGAATACGGGGTGCTGCAGATCTCGGTTGAGAGGGCCTTCTTCCTCTTCTGCAAGGAGATACCGAGCGGATTGTTTACGTTTTGCGTTCCTTGGCGTCGTCGAAATGCGCCAGGGATTTTTAAAGCCCCTGCTTAGTAGATTAGTCAGTTTCGCCGGCGGGAGCGGGAGCATATTCTGCTTCTATTTCGCCGGCCTGCTGCCACTGCCATAGCGTCTTGGTCCGTCACAGTCTGCGCTGGCAAAGCAGAAGTTAGAGAAGAGGACTGCGAAGAGCTTGGCGAGCAAAGCTTGCTTCAGAGAGGCGACTCAAGCCGAGAAAAGCCGGTGCTTCATCGTTGCCTCCCGTGCATGCATAGAGGGCGGGAGGGGGTAGGGCATGCTCCTTAGCTCGTTCCCCTTCCCCCCTCGGTCTGTAAGCGTGGATAGTGATCACGCCATAATAAGCGTGTGAATAAAGGTCCCTGTCACGCCTGCAAAGAGTAAAGAGGGGTTGCTGATCGCGCCTAGTATGCGTGATCGGTAAGCGTGGAGAAATATCACGCGTATAGTAAGCGTGTAAAAAATCTGCAAACGCAAGCTTAGATATGCATGGATTTTTTTTTCGACTATAAGGACGGAATTTAGTTATGGCCCAAATGATAGCCAAGCATTCGTTTTGTGTAACGGAAAAGTTGGCATCCCCTTTCATGAGTGCGCGGCTGGCGAAGGCAACGTCGTACTCAACAAAGCCAGCCTTTCGTAGACAAGAACCGCGCCAATGCCGACGCGAATGGCATCCCTGTTTGTTTCTGTCGGTGCACTTGGATTGAAATGTCGGAGTGTCAGGGCGAGGTTAGAATATGACGAAGCGTCGTGAATGTGGTATCGGAAGCTAGCGACCAGGCTGAATGGTCGTGCTTTACCAGCGAGGAGCTGCGTCAAAAGCGCCGTTATGGTAACAAATATGCGGATGAAATGGCAAAAGTACGAGCACAATCCGATGAAGCTGCGTAGTTATTTTATGGTCTTTGGTCGTGGTAGCTCGCTGACGGCTTGAAGTTTGATCGTATCTAGGGGCACACCATTTTTCAACAAGATGGGCAAGGATGACTAGCTGCTGGGCGGCGAAGCGACACTTCTTTGTGTCCAGCATCGTCTAGGCAAGTGAGGACGCGTTGAAGTCGCAGCAAGCGAGAAGGAAAGTCCGGGAAAATGACAATGTCATCCAGACAACAAAGGAATGTTTCCATTTAAAGCGCCAAAGGATGTTATCCATGATTATTTCAGACGTGGCAGGCGCATTACCCAGGCCAATGGGCATCACGGTAAACACATAAGCCGTGAGGCTTGACGAATGCCTTTTTCGGGCGATCTGCCTCAGCCATAGGGACTTCCCAATAACTTCTTCTTTCTGGGGTTTTACGTGCCAAAACCAGTTCTGATTATGAGGTACGCCGTAGTAGAGGGCTCCGAATTAATTTTGACCACCTGGGGTTCTTTAACGTGCACTACAACGCAAGTACGCGGGCATTTTCGCATTTCGCCTCCATCGAAATGCGGCCGTCGAGGGCGGGATTCGATCCCGCTACCTCGCGCTCAGCAGCACAACGCCTTAGCTGACGGAGCCACCCCGGCGGGTGGGACTTCACAATAACGAGATCGTATGTCTAAGGACGAAAAATATTCAGCGCCTTGGAGGCAGTCCAGTGCGTCGTCGATACGGGTGAGATGATAAACATCCTTCAGGGTTACCTCGTTGAGTTTTCAATGGTCAACACAAAAACGAATTGTGTCATCTTTATTTTATTGCGATAGAAATTATACGGACACTACAAGCGCATTTTTGCCTTCGTTGTCGTCGCCATGAGGTTCCATATAAAGTGCAAGGGCGATAAAACCGTCGCCGTGCACCATATTCTGTATGTGCCAGTGAAAGCATGCGATGGTGAGTCGGCGATAGCGGCTCAATCTTGCGCACGCAAGAGAGCGAAGCGGGAAGGAAGCGCGCCGTCGTCCACTAGCGCGCAACGCTCCGGAGGGAGGAGGGCGGGGGGGAGGGGGGGTTCTTTTGCGGGCGGCCCGAGCGGCCGCGCGCGCCCGCCGGGATGCAGGGCCCCGCAAGGCTCCGGGGGGAGGGTACGGAGAGTAATGATAAAATGAGAGCAGCGATGACGAACTCAATGTGGTATAAACTGTCTTGTAAGCGGCACAGACGGTGCATGTTCCTCATTTGATTGGTTCGGCGCTTGCTGTACGTGGGGAAATGGCAGAAAAGCACGTCGCGACTTTTCGGGCCGTACGGCGAACCTCGTCGGCAATCACTGACGCGGCATCACACGTGTCGACAAGCGCGTGAACGGCGATACCTTCGGCATAAACTTCAATCACGTTTGCAGGGAATAACCAAGGCCTTGAATAGTTCGATGAGATCGCAGTTCTTGCCTCTGGAACTGTGCGTTTTAGTTTTCTTCCTGCACGGCTGGAGGGCGACGGATAATGTCGTATGGTGAGCGTCAACGGGGCGATGGAGACCGACGACTGTTGAAGCTTTCGGAAACAGAAGACGAGGAATCGAAGTGCGGAACTGGTGGAGCATACCGGTATGAAGAGCAAGGATATTGCCGTGTTGTCTCGCAGAGTTTGGAGGGTACTAAGCCCGCCGGTGGCAGAAGTGTGGCACCTGTCCAGCAAAGCCCCGCGCGAAGATTGGCCGGTTGTCTCGGGTACGCCGCGGATTGAGAACAGGGGGCCTAAGTTGGGGTATATAATGGTGAGTTGGACGTAGGGGCTGCGGAGGCGCGTAGATGCCGCTTCTGGTCGTGTAGTGCGCAACTGCAGGCGGAGGTCTTGGCCTGGCGACGACGGCAGCGTACTTGAGTGGAACCGGCGCCGAAGGTGGCTGGTTAGCGAGTGTTATCGCATCGCTTCGGGAAACAAAGAGGACTCAAGCGCCTGGGTTGCACGAAGAGCTGACAGTTGGCGCGCGACTTCCTCTCGCGACTTCCTCTCGAACAACCTGAGGGCCTTTTCACCACACCACCCAACATGAAAATAAAGTTTCTCTCTCTCTCTCTCTCTCGAACAACGTTTGATTTGGTCGAGGAACGGGGAGTGGACGGGAGCAGCACTGGAACTGTCGGTTAGGGCCGAAAGCGTGTCGTCCGGCACGACATCTCGGCGCGCATTAAGGTGGTGTTTGCGGGGTTCATCGTAGCTCTGGCACAGGGTAATGACCTCGTCAACTGTATAAGGGTTTTAGCCAGTAGCGTTTGGCAGGCGCAATCCTGGTTGATTTTCATAGAATTTTTTTATCTTCTCAGTATCGGGCATAGCAGCATTAATTCTTCGGCAAAGGTCATCTACATCTTTAATCTAGATGGGGAAATGTTCACCCTTTTGCGGAGTGACCACGCAGCCGTTGTTTCGCTCGAAGCTTCTGTACAGCAGAACTATCGAATTAAAGGAATTAAAGCTAGTCGTAAATGCTGCCCAGGTGGAAATGTGGGATTCATTATTGCTGAACCACAGATTAGCGACTCCAGAAAGAAGATAGCAGTAGTGAGTTTGGCTGTGTCCAAATTTGTTATGCGCACTCGACACTCAGTCGTATGACGAGAACCAGTCCTCCACGTCATGGTCGTCGGTGCCACTGAAGACGGAATGAGCTCATTGGCATAGACCACCTGAACACGACGACCGGATATGCCTGAGGAGGAATTAGGCTGTGTGGCGTCCTCAGCCTTGGCAGAAACGGGAGAGTGCGAGCGGTTGCAGAGGTTCTCAGGTCAGTAAAGGAACCAGCATTTCTACCAAATGTCGTGAGGCGTTCTGGCTTTTGATAAAGCCCTCAGCTAGCAGAGCACTGCGGGGGCAATGCAGGCACACGGAATAACCCGTAGTGTTCTTCTTTCTCGAAGCAGTGGATAATGCTGGTTCTTCTCCAGTACCGAATAAACATGTAAATAAATAATAATAAATAAATAAATAAATAAATAAATAAATAAATAAATAAATAAATAAATAAGACATGGGATATGTAAATGCTGCTTTGATGATGCTTCCTGCCACGTTTGGGCTACCTATGGCGAGCACGTGGCGAGACACACGTCTGGTCAGCGGGAGACGGAAGACAGCAGGCCGAAGTGTCGGACGCAGGCGATAAAGGCTCCAGGGAACGCGGCCGCCCACGGAGATGCCGCCCGACCGCTGCCCTTGGCAAAGGCGTTCGCGAGCACGAGTACTGCAGCTCAGAGCGTGGCTTGGCCTACTGCTACCACTTGCCGCGAGCACTGCAGATCGCGGTCAAGGCGGCTCCTCGGTCAGCTGTTCAACGGAGCACCGTTCGAGGCCTGGCTAATGGCCGCATACGCGCCGAGCACTGTGGCTCGCGCGCAAGCTGTCTGCTAGGCAGGCTGGCCATTCCTGCAACGTGCACTGTGGCTCGGATGCAGGCTTACTGCTGAGCGGTCGTCCTCGGTTTGTCAAGGGCCATCTTGTCCTCACTAGAGTGACCTAGAACAATAGGAGAGTGTCCAAAGCGCCGGCTCCGGCAAGGGCCGTTTTCTGTGAACTGCCGCGCCGCGTCGCTGCTGTTCCGGACCTGTGGGCTTTTCGGGCTCGCGAAGCAAGCGAGGGTCGTATGCTACGCGCTGTACTTTTTTCCCTTCAATTTTCACGCAAAGCACTTAAAATCTAACTTCAACAGTGTGGTGCTGCATGGAGCTTACCCATCTTTGAGCGTTGTCTTTGTGCTTGGGCAACAAGAGAATGCAAAAACTAATGCGTAAACCTCATCAGCGGGGACTAGCTCCGGTGCTAGAGTTCGGGAACGTTAATGCGGTAACTGTGCGTGCGTAGAAACGCGCTAAATAAGGAAAATAAAAAGGAAATAACGTAAAAAACGGTATTCGCGTGGGTATGCGGGCAATATCACCATGCTTGCAAGAATAACAGTAACGAAAAAAGTAAATTACTCGCGAAGTCAAGTGAAATACTTACGCGCGTGCAGTGACCGCTTCGCTCACCACTACGCGCTTTTCACTCACGGTCAGTAGTGGTTTAGAGCTATACGCATATGTATTTATTCATGCATTTTTTAGCTTCGACAATACTGTATTATGAAGAGAGCGCAGGGAGAAGGTGTAAGGGAAATAAGAGAAGGAGCAGAGACGGCCCTAACGCCGCAATATTGTTGGTCTATTTAGCTTCAGAGATATCCTACACGAACAATTCTTGCTGCACGCTATCTCTTCAATACAAACTTCAAGCACGATGTACCTTAAGATTCACCGTGAGCGAAGCTTGTTTCAAATTCAGACATTCGAAAGAAAAGACATTCCAGCGAGTAGGTAAACAAACATAAAGAAGGTGAACAAATATATATTTTTTCTAAGTTGAAATAAATAGATAGCTACTACTGGCCTAGCCATTTAATCATTTGTTATGCAAAAGTTATTGCTGCAATAGCTTTGTTTTAATAATTCGTTAATCCTCTGAAACTACCAACATGTAACTTCTTATGCTATCTTATAATTATTGTTTAACGTGTGATTTTTTTGCGTAAACTAACAAGCATTCATGGTGCGTAACGATGTTTCTGCTTGCGTTATATTGAGTGAAAAATCGTCTTGAAAATTACTGCCTTTGATGCACTATAGATATCGCTATTGATTCTACATATCCCTGAAATAGTTACCTTCAATCAGTAAAACGTGAAAAGTTTATGTTCTGGAGATTAGTTGCCTCTTTTATTACGTAACTACAAGTACGTAATAGAGAGAGAGAGAGAGAAGAAAGGGGAAAGGCAGGGAGGTTAACCAGATGGGAAGATCCGGTTTGTGCCCTACGCTGGGGATAGAGGGGAGGGGGAGGTAAAGTGACAGGGAAGTAGAGATAGAGAAAGAAAGGAGCACAGATACACAACCACAATCCGTCACAGGTGGCACAGCACAGTAGAACTTACAGCACTATAAACATCTGTCCGGGCTACAGCCGCTTGTCCAAGTCTGTTGCCCTGAAAAACTGCAACAGTGCCCTCATCGCCATCCGCTGTGATGGCTTATGATGTCGGCATTCTAAAATAAGTACCTCTGTTAGAGGTCTTTGGTCAAAACGCGCTATCGCGTGTACGAGCGATTGTCTCTATAAATTGTAGCGAGGACAGTCACACAGAAGGTGCTGAAGAGTCTCCTCGCTACCACAGTCATCACACGAGGCGTCGTCGGCCCATCCCATTTGGAATGCAAACAAGAGTCTAGCTGGGATGCAAATGCTTAGAGAGGAGTCTAAGTTGTGCAGCCGGTTGCTTTGAAAACTTCCTCCATTCCATAGGGAGAACGTGATATCACAGGTGAGCATTCGAAGTTTTCGAGTGGCATCTGTCCTTGATAACGGTATTGGTTCCACTTCGTCGCCTTGAAGAGCCGACCGAGCAGCGTTATCGGCGTGTTCGTTTCCTATGACGCCGCAGTGACTTGGAAGCCACTGAAATGTCACGTGGTGTCCTTTCTTAGTCAAGGTACCGATTAGTTCTCTAATCTCGAATACCAGTTGTTCGTGTGGTCCACGTCGCAGGGCTGATAGCAAAGACTGCAGTGCTGTCTTCGAGTCACTGAATATTGACCATCTTCGAGGTTGTTCTTGGCGGACGAAACGAAGTGCAGCGCGAAGAGCTGCAAGTTCCGCAGCCGTCGATGTCGTTGGGTGACACGTCTTGAAATTGATGGTGGTGGCTTTCGCTGGGATTACCACGGCTCCAGAGGAACACTGGAGAGTTGCCGATCCGTCAGCATAAATATGTACGTGGTCGGCGTACCTTTCGTACAAAAGGAGCACAGTGAGTTGTTTAAGAGCAGGCGATGACAGCTCAGATTTCTTTCTGATTCCTGGTACGAGGAGGTGCACTGCAGGTCGACCCAAACACCATGGAAGAATCGTTGGCTTAGTTGCGGGGGAGACGCCTGATGGAAGGCGAGTGTAATACTCCGAAATCATAGTGCAAAATGATGCCCGCGGCCTTTCTGACGGTAGTTTTGCCAGATGACGGGAACGGGCCCGGGCAAAGTGCCTAATGTGCACTCTCAACACTTCCAACGCAATGTGCATTTATATGGGTTGGTCCCGGGCGATTGCAATGGTCGCCACTCTTGATGTGCTTTTCGGAAAACCAAGACAGACCCTTAGAGCCCGAGCTTGAATAGCCTGTAGAGCACGAAGGTTTGTCTGGCAAGTTTTGGTCAGTACGGGCAAACTTCATCTCAAGAAGCCCAGAAAAAGAGCCCTGTACAGTTCCAACATTGCATCTTCTGACATTCCCCATGTCTTTCCACCCACGAACTTGAAAAGCTGGGAGATTGCTGTCAAACGCTGTTTCAAGTAGGTCACGTGCGGGCTCCATGAGAGATCTCTATCAATGGTTATGCCAAGAAATCTGCGAGTCTTCTCACAAGGAATTATGTGGCCATTTATAGAGATGGCGTAGGGTGTCATTGGTTTGAGGGTGAATGCCACCAGTGCATATTTGTCTGGCGATATTTTAAGACCTTTTTTGCGGAGGTATATAGCTGTCAGTGTGGCAGCTTTTTGAAGTCTTCCACGTATCTGAAGGCGTGTCACACCTGAAGTCCAGATACATATGTCGTCTGCTGGCAGATGTTCAACGAGACCAATCAGTATTAGGTTGAATAGGGTGGGGCTTAGTACTCCGCCTTGAGGGACGCCTCGGTACGTGTAGTGTCGTACGGTATGACCACCGCCGGTACACACAAAGAACGATCTCATAAAAAGGTGAAAAATCCATTGAAAAACTCGACCACCTAAGCCAACCATCTCAAGAGCATCAAGGATAGCCTCGTGAGATACGTTATCGTATGCCCCCTGGACATCCAAGAACAAAGCTGCAGATAATCTTTTGCATGACTTTTGATGTTGGACATACGTAGCGAGATCAACAACACTATCTCTTGATGCGCGATCGCGACGAAAACCAGCCATGCAATTTGGGAACATGTAGTGTTCCAGGTACTACTCCAAGCGGGCAAGGATCATCTTTTCCATTATCTTTCCCACACAGCTGGCCAGCGCTATTTGGCCGTATGAGGTGAGCTCAAGTGGGGACTTGCCTTGCTTCAGGAGAGGAACCAAGCCGGTTGCTTCCATTCTTCGGGAACCATGCCATCTTGCCAGGATACGTTGTAGAGATCTAACAGTTCTCTACGTGCGCATTCACTGAGGTTTTTCATGGCGCGATAGGACATGTCTAGGGGTGCTATGCAGGATGCGCCGAGTTTGGCGAAACTCGGCATCTTCACGAGCTCTGGCGACGCCCCAAGATGAAAGAACTAATGGTAACAAGACCATGTCCGTCGGCACGCCTCCAGTTTCATTGGTTTATCTAGATTCACTCTGGGTGGCTATCATTTCTCGGTCGTTGCAATATGGGCGGTCGACAAACTGGGGCTCACGTGATCATACGGTCGGTGCATGGTCGTACCTTCTTTCATTTGTTTGTCGTTCCACCGAGTGCATTATAGGCACAAGAATGTTATAAAGTAAATGTATTTAGTACGATAATATTAGTCGCATTAATGTGGGTTATAAGCATTTTAAAGTTTACAAATATATGCACTGAATGTGTATTAGACTAATTTGCCGTTTAATACGTTTCGCGCTATACCACGAGGGGACGCTCGCCCTTCTCTTTCTTCCTCTGGATTGGATTGGCGCGGCTCGGTACGTGCTTGCGCTAGCATTTCCGAGCACCGATTGATGTGCGCTTCCTTTTCTCACTGGGGCTTCAACAGGTCGCTTGTTGCTCTTCTCTTTCCTGTGGATTGAATTGGTGCGGCTCGCTACCTGCTGGCGCTCCCATTTCCGAGCCCTAATTGGTGTGCGCCTGGTTTTCACATTGCGCTTTCAACAGATCTCTGGTTGCTCGCGCTATAGTAAGGCTGCGAGAGGAATGAGCGTCTGCTAGCGCAGTAGTGGTTTGCCACGCGCTTACTGTGTAAGCACTCACGAATGCCGGAAAGCACTCATACAAGGGTCAGAAAACTACGCTTTATTTTCTTTTACTTTGTGATGCACCTTCAGACGGGCTAGCGCCGAGAGATGGCTTCTAACAACCGCAGGAAAGAGTCTTTGTACTGGGTAGTCCGAGGGATCCGTGGCTGCCAACAAACGCAACAGGTGGTCTTCGCAGCGTACGTGGCGGTTAATTGATTACCGCGACATCTATGCCAGGAATGACTCCAGCAACGGTGCAGTTACCCTGTCACCACCACTGACGAGGTGGCGATTCACTTTTTGACAATAAATTTCTACTTTTTGCGGTTGAACGCTCCTGATGGGGTCCACAAACTTCACGCAGTGGTTGACTGTCTCTCAGTGGAGATTGAGGCTCGCCTCGTTAGCATCTACTAAATTTGGAATACAGTTCTATGCGACCCATGCGTTACTGCGAACAAAGGCCCCCGGTTGAACATTGGCTGCAATAATGGCTTCGTCTCGTCGATCGACCTTGAAAAGTCGCAGCACTCCTGTGGTAGCGCAGACCATGCAGAAGACCCATGGTACACGATCATTTAACATCGCCGTAATTTTGGCGGCTCGGTAGAACGTTGTCGCCCTTCATCAGGCGGCCTCAATTGTACTTTCGCTTGCCGCGAAGAAGGCACTCGTCAAATTGCACTATCTTTCCGGGGCCCCCGAATGGAGGTCGCGCCAGCAGCTCGTCCATCGTGACCTCACGGGCGTAGTTATTCCAGTCGGCGATGGCATGCTTCGATAAAGGAAACAAGTCTCTGGTCATCTCATTCAACAGCGACACATCTACGCTATTGCTCACGCAGTACGTCAGTACGTGAGCCAAATCACTTGCCGCCTAAAGAGGTGGACGTTCGGACGGCCGAAGCGGTCCGTGTTGGCGAAGTAACTTCCTTCGCCTATCTGTCCGTACAGGGCAGTGGTACCGAGTAACTGCAAAGACTGCTTTCGGCACTGTTGCACCAGAAGGAAGCCTGGCGTCCATTCTGAGCCTTCCTGTACAATGTGACCACTACAATGGGACCTACCAATCCCAGGTTGGCTGGACCGGTTGGAACCCTAGGTGCTTGCAGGTGCCCCAGTACTCCAATGACGCCGCCGGACCTGGCCTGGCGCTGGGACACGGTGGACGCACTGCGCTTGAAGCCGGAGAGAGCCGAAGCGATCGCGTGAACTCTTCCTCTGCAGCCTAGTCACACCAGTGTGTGCTCCGAAAGCATAACTGCCCGCCACGCTGTCTCTGCAGACGAGAGCTTTCGCCTAATTCGGTACACAGCCAGCGCACTGACGTATTGGAAAAGCCAAAATGACGTTGAAACTCTACGTTGGTCATGTAGGTGAACGGATCCAGACGGTCTATTGACGCTTGCTGTCGCTGGATGCGATGACACAGGCTGCTGCTGCCACTGCCATGTTCCCGAGTTCAACTCGGGGAGGGTTTCGCGATGTACGAGTTTGGCACGAGTTCGCCTGACAATTAAAACCATAGGTCACGCCCCACGCGAGGCATGTAACTCTTGTGCGCGCACCCACTACAGTTGAGCCACGCCCAACTTATTTTTCGGCAACAGCGACGTGTGCTGAGCAGAGAGGCATCAACAATCTAGACCGCCGAGATAAAACACGCACAACGCACTGTCATCGGTGATGTACTGAGCGCCGACTATCGCTGGCTTATACATACGCGTATATCTTCTCGGGCTGTGATGGCCCCACAAAATGGTTTCATTGCCTGCACTGTGGCGACGTAGCACACAGAAAATAATTTGGCACGTCACTATAGCTACTTGCAAGGTGTCGATGCGCCGTGGTGGACGACAATGCTCAGGAGTGCGTAGTGTTTTCCAACGACAACGTATCGCAGCTGTCATTTGAGATGACTGATTTGTCATCGGCTATGTATCGGAGCGGTAGTGTTGCTAACACGGTCACCCATTGCGATGACATTTCTTCATCACAAGCACTGCAGACTAAACAGTTGCAACACCTTCCTGCGTTCGAAGTCTCATTTCATACTTACACACTAGAGCCCTCACCTGCCAAAATGCGATTGTTGGGGCGTCCTTACGATATCCATCTGCGTTCGCTGTTAGCTCCAGAACAAACAATCGGCAAGCACTTTGGAGTGCACAACACACTCAAAATACTGCGTATACGCGCACAAAGGCACCTTCACTGGGCAAACGATGAAAATCAATTAATTGTGACGCTGGACACCTCGCTCTTCTTCACAATGAATCATGGAGGCTTCGCGCACAGAAATAAACCTGGTACCGTACAGCTTTTTACAGCGACAGCCGTTGCTCACTTTCTATGGCTAGAGTCTCGTTTTTCGTTGGTAAAGCGGCGGCCTTAATAGCCACAGTGAAGCGCCTGCAGTGAACAGCCATGCCGCGGCGATACGTTGCCCTTCCCCTAATAGACAGGGATTGGTCAGATCATTGTCATGAGTGACTTAATCGAGAATAGCACTGCAGCGCCCCTGGCGACTTGTCACCGCACGAACTCCTTCGTGCGTGCGACCCTCTACACTCTAAAAACAGTTGCACCCTTTGGGGTGTATTTTTGCCACAGAACAATAATCGTCATCTGACTTGCGTGGCTTTCGTTTCTTTAACGCTGTGCGCCCGGCACTTCTCGGTCACGAACGACAAGAGCGTTATCAGCGTGACACAGCGTTCTCGACAGGAAAGTAGCAAGTGCAGAGTTTTCAAGATAGGAAACGCCAGTAAGACAGATGAGGATTATTGTTTTGTGGCAAAAATGCACCCCAAAGGATGCAACTGTTCTTAGAGTGTAGAATGTATCCGCTTGTAAGCTGTCGCCTCACTGTCGCCACTCACGGCAAAAAAATGCAAAAATCTAATAATTCGCTCTATCTCCGTTTGTCATCAGAAATTTCTAGCATTCAAAACGAAAAATCGATACTTTAAGAAATAAATTGTTCATTATTTTATTTGTTGTATTTTAAAGTATTCGATTGAAGGAAAGTGTAGATGCAAGAATGCACAGCATGTGCCCTGTTCGCATTCGACGGAGGATATAAAGATAATGTCCGAAAGAGGAGGCACGCCCTTGACGCGCCCGAGAAAGGCGTGTCAAGCGGCTCACGGCAAGTGTGCAGATAGACAGCGGGACAGTCGCGGTATTACTAAATTGCGATAATACGTTGATAACAATACGCGGCGCCGGCGCGTTTCGTTGCGCAGTTTTCTATGCTTGAAACACCGCGCAGGGTGCGCTGCTGTTGTCATACGCGGCTTTATCTCGACACTTCTTTTGGCCCGTGGTTCTTGCGCTTTCCTTGCTGTCTCCGTTCACTGACTCCCATCGAGCAAACTCGATTAAAACTCGTGCGTACGAGAAACTCGGCACATCCTGCATAGCACCCTAGTCCCGGGGATGAAGAACGCCAGCATAGAGCAAGAGCCGCTTCAAGTTCCTCCATTGTGAAAGGAAGATCCATGCGGCAGTCACGCGAAACGGGGATGTCACTGGGGGCTGGAGAGCCTGGACCGGTTGCTTGGCCAACCATCCTTGCGCAAAAGTTTTCTGTAACATCAACATCCACCCGCCTCTGGAAGAGCGCCAGTGCTTTGAACGGGAATCGTTGTTCAGGGAGGGAACGCACACCACGTATGGTTCTCCAGATCTGGGAAAGTGGCTTCCGGCGGTCTAGTGACTGGCAAAACATTGTCCAACGTCGTGATGCCAATCTATCCATGCGACGTTGAAATTTCTTGTGGAGTCGTTTGGCTGTCCTAAGGTCATCAATGGATTTTGTACGCCGGTTCTGCCGCTCCGCACTACGACGCAGTGCACGAAGCCTGCTCCAACTCTATATCCAAATCCGTGTGTTGCGACGAAAGCGTGACCGGGCGTGTGGCGTCTCGCATTGCACACTTGATTGTTTCCTCTAATCCAGAGGACAAGCCATCTCGACTAGCATGTTCCATGGCAGAGGTAAATCTAGTCCAGTCAATTATCCGAATGGTATTCCGTGGGAAGGACCTAGACATACCTTTGTTGATAAGTTACGTGGGAATGTCATCAATCCAATATGTCTTGATATCCAAAAACCATTTAACACATCTTGTGAAGGAGTTCGAGACGAAAGCTAGGTCAAGACAGCTGCCATAATTCACGCCTCGTATAAACGTTGGGCTGCCGTCATTCAGGAGTGAAAGGCCGTGGTTGAAGGCGAAGTTTGCTAGTCTTTGTCCTCTTGCATTTGTCCTTGTGCTTCCCCATGCCATATGGTGCGCATTGAAATCTCCGATGAGGACATATGGAGCAGGGCACACCAACAAGATTTTCGTTAATCTTTTCGAATCAAAATTACTTGAAGGTGATATATAGACTCCTACAAGTGTAAACATGACTTTGCCCTTTTTGATTGTTAGGCAAACGTATTGATTGCCATCGTGAGGTGGAATCGGCTAGCGAACATAGGTAATTTCTCGACGAATAAAAACAATGACTTTGCTGCATGAACCAGTTCTTGTGGAGATAACAGCTTTGTATCCCGATAATCTGACTGGTTTTGACACGTTAGGCTCACATATGACACTGATTGGGAACAAATTAGCATACATATACTGAAGAAAGTCTGAAAAGCGTGACTTTAGTCCTCTTGCGTTCCACTGGGTGATGGACGCTTCCTTGACTTCTTCTCGAAAGGATGGGTGATGGTACAAGTACGTAATTATTTATCAGTGTGCATATATTTACTCTGTACGAGCCAGCAAGCATACACAATAAATATTCCTAAAGTTACATTTATGTTCAAATTCGTTTAGTGTTTGCGCTCTTAACACAAGAAGGCGAAAGACGAGTTGCATATCCGTAATGCATCACGTTCGTTTTGTGACGTTCGCTCGTAATTATGAAATGAGTCGTACACAATGTTGCACTGTTAGCGTTTCATTTATTTTGGTTTGTCATGTTTTTGTCGTGTATATTTCTCGCGTACCCTTTACCCACGCGCCATGGTAGATAGTGGCTTTGGTAGGTTGACAGCTAAGCTCGAGGAAGCAGGTTCGATTCCCGGCAATCGCGGCTTACACATTTCGATGGAGGTGAAATGCATAAAACATCCGTGTACATAGATATAGGTGCACGTTAAAGAACCCCAGGCGGTCGAAATTACCGGAGCCCTCCAACACGGCGTCTCTCTTAGCCATATTGTGATTTTTGGATGTGAAACCCTAGAAATTATCAGTACTATTATTACCCTTTACCTGCGCTCTCATTTCTTCATGATATATGGGTAAGTTCGACACGTTGAGATCGAGATTGGGGTTCAACACGTTCTTATCGTCACACCCACACCATCAGAGGGAATTCTGGCCGAAAAATGCGGGTTTGCACCACACGTCATATTGTTGTCTGTAATTGCGACGTGAATGCAAGTATGTCAAGTTACTAATGGCATGACCCATCAGTCATCTTAGTCACACATTTTTGCCTTTCCACTATTTACTTTGGTATATATACAGAGTCAACGAGACGCGAGAGTTACCCGGTTTGTATATATTTCTGATACCGCGGCCTCGTCGACGGACACATTCCGCATTCCAAGAGCCAGTTAAAGATTTCGCCTGGGTCATGGTATTGTATGGCTGTTTATCACTTTTTCTTTTTGCTCCTATAAAGTAACTGCATCCGTAATGCTCAGGAGTTGAGCGGCCTGTAGCCATTGGTTAATCCCATACAGAGAAAACAAAATAAGGGCTGCTGTACAACCCGATTGTGTGACAACAGTTCTGCTGCTTATCGCAGCCTTTGGTGACCTTTTCCACCCCGAAACTTCACCGAAAAGTGTGATGAACTGCTTAAGATCCCGCAGAGCCCTTTCAGCTAGTCCATTTTATTCTGTGTGGTATTGTATGGCAAATTGTAATTCAGTTTTTCATTCCTTACTTTGGAATGCGGAATGGTTATCTTCTACTAGGACATCGACATCTTCCCATATTTCTCGCCTTAGCAGTGTGGAAATGCTCTCCATAGCTTGCCCTCCCGCTCTGCAAGTTCTCTGATTTCCTCGCTATATCGAGGTGAACCTGAGAAATTGGCTTCAGCGAGCGCCCCGTTATAATAAGAGAGCTACCTCCAACTACTCCGAAAAGCTTCCCTTCGAGCCACTCCCTTTGAGCCACCCTTATAGGCTATCTGTGTAAATTTGAATGCGTTTTCCAGAAACTATCACACCCTGAAAAACCAGGAGGATTGTGGTAAAGTTTCAGAAGAGGTGAAACACTTGTCTTTGAAATTTGTAATAGAGCGAGAGAGAGAGAGACAGAAGAAATGGGAAAGGCAGGGAGGTTAACCAGATAGGAAGATCCGGTTTGCTACCCTACGCTGGGGAGAGAGGGGAGGGGGAAGTAAAGTGACAGGGAAGTAGAGATAGAGAAAGAAAGGAGCACAGATACACAATCACAATCGGTCACAGGTGGCACAGCACAGTTGCACTTGCATCACTATAACTACATCTGTCCGAACTACAGCCCCTTGTCCAAGTCTGTTGCCTTTAAGAACTGCAGCAGTGCCCTCGTCGCCCTCCGCTGCGATGGCTTATGATGTCGGCAAAGACCTCTAACAGAGGAACTTATTTTGGAATTTGTAATGCTCTTTGTAGTTGCCATGAGCTGATCACAGTCTCTGCAGTGTAGGCGCAGCCTCGAAATTGCGTCAGAATCTCGTAGTTGCAAGGCGCCGACGTTGAAAAGTGGTTCACTATGTACGAATGCCTGAGTGGACGCAACAGACGGGACCCTACGCTTATTCCAGCTAACCCATTATGCTAGCTATCCGTTATGCTAAGAGGCACGGCAAAGGTGTGGTACGAAAACCACGAAGAAGAGCTAACCTGCTGGGACCAATGCAAATAGAAGTTAAAAAAGTTGTTTGGCAAACCAGCCGGCCGTAAAATTGCCGCAAAGCAGGAACTGGCCTACCGTACGTACTAGATCCCCCACAGAGTCCTATGTCTCGTACATCCAGGACGTGCTGGCGCTTTGTCGTAAAGTCAATCGTGACATTACAGAAGCTGAGAAGGTCGGGCACATGGTGAAGGGAATTGCTGACGACGCCTTTAATCTCCTCATGTGCAAAAGCTGCTCTACAGTTGATGCTATGATCAAAGAGTGCCGACAATTCGAGCAGACCAAAAGCCGACGCGTCCTGCAACCATTCGCCAGACTTACCAATACTGCCGGAACGTCGATGTGTGAAGATCAGTCCGCACAGCAGCATGCGTTGCCATCAGATGACGTGGTGCGAATCGTTCGACGTGAACTGGAATCAATGGCGCCCTCAGCTGTCTGCTCGCGCAGCCCTGATACTACCCCTCTTTCAGTTCCCTTCGTACAAGCCATCGTTCTCCAGGAACTTGAAAACATTTTTCTACATTCTGTTTGGGCTGTCGCCAACTCCAGAGTCAACGAACGCCCTTCTACTATTTTCGCTCCACCCCGACACTTTCTCTCCGCGTTATCACAACCCGAATGAGTGGAGAACTGCGGACGACCAGCCGATATGTTCCACCTGTCGCCGAATCGGTCATGCAACCCGATACTGTCGCAACTCGTGGCCTTCAACACCTCGCACGCCGACCAACCGGAGCTGATTTGATGGAAATGCCCGCCGTGTTTCGCCCACCGCGGAGTCTAACAGCGCCGACAACTTTGCCAGGAACACGGGCAAGGCTACATTCGCTCACCATCGCTGCACAGTCACCAGTCTCGTTCACCTTAAACACGTCGCCCATCTTCCATTTCTTCGCAGCCACGTCGCCTTTCGTCCCAGGTGGCTTTCGGCCGCGCCCTTTCGGAAAACTAAGACATAAAGCCCTCAGAGGTGGTGCTGCATTGACTACTACGGCAACAGATCCTCTGTCTGTGCCCAGAAAGAGAAGTGTAATTGATGTTAAAGTAGACGGCGTACCTGTCAAAGCACTCTTCGACACTGGAGCCCACGTTTCTGTGATGCGTGCTAGCCTACGTAAACGTTTAAAGAAGGTCCTCCCCCCAGCAGCTGCACAAGTGCTTCGTTTTGCCGACGGCGGCGTGCTGGTTGTTCTTGGAATCTGTACTGCGCGTTTAAGTATAGCCGGCCGCCCTACTTCTGTTCTCTTTGCTGTGTTCTTTTTCCTGTTCTCTTTGCTGGATGAATCATTCTGATCTCATACACTGCGCAACCGGCGTCCTTCAGTTGCAACTGCCTTAACTCGCCGATGCTCCGAGCACCGCCCCACCGCGCCTGTGGTCGCTTCAAGAGGTGCGTCTGTCACCCGAGGCAGTCATGTACATCGCTTCGACCGCACAGCCACAGGTTCCTGACGGTGAATATGTGCTTCGCCCCATCGTCGACGTGCTTTGAACCGGAACGTTGCTGTTCCGCATACGCTGGTCACGGTTACCAATAACGACGTCGTTGTTCCGCTTCTGAATTTCAGTCTCTGCCCTCAAGTGCTTCCGGCCGGCATGTTATTCGCCAGCGTTTCTAGTACTTCCTAATTTGACATTGAGAGTCTGGAAGCCGAGAGTGTTGACTAGCGCCAATTGCAGCTCACAGCTCTGATTCCTTCACGGATGACTTCGCGAAAATGATGGCACCTGACCTCACCTCTGCTCAGGCCAAGGACATACGTCTCCTGCTTGAATCGTAAAGTGACATCTTTGATTTCGGCTGATAGGCCTTTAGGCCAAACATCTGTTGTTCACCACCGTATAAACACTGGAAACACGAATCCTATTCGTCAGCGTCCCTATCCTGTATCGCATGCTGAACGTTCAGTCATCCAATCAGAACTGGACAAAATACTCAGGAAAGGGGTCATCGAACCATCAGCCAGATCCTTGGGCTTCGCGTGTCGTCTTTGTGAAGAAAAAAGATGGCACCTGCCGTTTTGCGTCGACTATCGCCACGTAAACAACGTCACGTGAAAGGACGTCTACCAACTACCACGCATCGATAAGGTCATGGACTGCTCGCACGGAGCTAAATACTTCTCGTCCGGCTACTGGCAGATTTCTGCTGATGAAATGGGCCGCGAGAATACTGTCTTCACAACACCTGATGGTTTATATCAGTTCAACGCAATTTCTTTTGGCCTATGCAATGCTCCTGCGACGTTTGAGCGAATGATGGACTCTCTTCTGCGAGGCTACAAATAGACCACCTGTCTTTGTTAGCTTGACGACGTTATTGTTTTTCCTCCCACGTCCAGCAGGCACCTTACCCAACTCTCTGCAATTCTTGCGGTTTCTCGAAAAGCCAGCCTTCAACTGAACTTCACCAAATGTCAATGCGGGCGCCGTGAGATTACAGTGTTGAGACATCTCGTTAACACATCTGGTGTACAACCAGATCCGGAAAACGTTCGCGCCGTTCGCAGTGTCCCTGTGCCACGTTCTGCTTCTGACGTGCGCTGCTTCGTCGGCCTGTGTTCTTACTTTCGCCGTTTCGTCAAAAACTTCGCCGACGTTGCTCAGCCTTTGACAGATCTTCTAAAGAAGAACACGCCATTCTCATGGGGCCTAGAGCTGGCTCCCGCGTTCGTCGCTCTCGTCGGATTTTTTACCACCTCTCCCATTCTTGCCCACTTTGATTAATCTGCACGGACCGAAGTCCATACTGACGCAAGCCTCCACGGCATCGGCGCTGTTCTGGCCCAGCAGCAGAGTGGTACCGAGTACCGAGTACATTAACTCTGTTTGTATGTTGGTAGTGTAAATACATTCTGTCTATACTCCCAACATCCCCGTAACAATATTTCTAATTTACAGTTATAAGCTCATCCTAAACAAGCACGTTCTCGCATGACCTAAATCTGCCTCACTGACCGTTGCTTGTACCATGCCGTAGCTGCGTAGCCAGGCGCGCCAACGCCAGGCGGGCCGTGAGCGCGATGACACAGATGAGGTTATTCCCCGGGATTTGCGCATCCGTGGGCCCTTGGACGCGAGCTTGCGCGCGTCCACAAGCGTACGGGTGATCTGGACATAAGGAAATACAACTTGCCGCCGCTCGGAGCGCAAGTCACAGCTCTTGCACGTCGTGTGCTATTCTCAACTAAGTTTAACTAGTAGAGGATAGTATAGGCGTCTTGGTGAGTTTTTGGATTGAGCTACTAGCGGTAAAGGTACTCGTCTCATCTCCGAATTTCATTTTCCTTGTCATTTGCAACGAAAGTGAAGGTTATCACAAATTTACCACTGAATCAAATATTTCTCCCTTTCAAATTTAAAACTCCATTTTTTATTATGCTTTCATTGGCTTCATTGTCTGTTTGATTCATATGCTTGATTCCTGAAATAAAGCACATGATTCCTCTTTCACAAGGACATAAAGACTTACGCTGTTTTCCCGAGCGCCGTTGTCCAAGTGCGTCGACAATTTCACCCACAACATAGGAAAGTTCAGATTGCAGTTTCTCATTTATCTTCCTGTTGATCATTTTTTGTAGTCTCTCCATCCTGTTTAAAACTCGCAGTATGCCACGGAATCGAAAGCGAATGTGGAGATCGGCTGTGTGAAAATTAAGCTGCACAAGCTTGAGTGTCTTGTTAATCCTGTGTGAGGTGGAACAAAGAAAGGGAATTTTAGAAGTTCTTCACTGCTGAATGGCATGCAGGCACACCTTATTGCAGAAAAGTGCACTGAGCGCATTTACATTTACTTTTACCCGGAGGACCAAGCGTCGAAAGAAACAGTACACTGTTTATACAAAATAACAACTACGTTGTTTTAAAAATAATATTGCGTAATACTTAAGTACTCATCGGACAGGTTAACTTATAGCCACTCAATGTTTTTGGTGGAAAACGCCTGCGAAAACATTGCTGCTAGCTCAAGTCGTGTATGAGTTTTCCTGAGGGAATACAGGAAACGTAATGTTAACGAAAAATGGCGCACGAACATTTGAATCTGGCACGGCAATAAAGGTGAAAGCCACCGATAGACGCCACATTTGTCCATGCAATAATACAAGGCAATAAATAACGCATGCAGAATATATTAATTCATTTCATTTCATTTTTTGGGGGGCATTTTCACAAAATACCCAAGAAGGGGGCAAAAGGAGAGTGTGTCTCCAGACTAGGCCCACTCTCCGTGAGGCACTTCGGGCAGGTACAGCAGCACATTGTACAGCATATACAGTAATTTACATAAAACAATTAAGAAACGAGGAATACCATAGCAATTAGAGAAATATACAATAGAGATGCAAAAAAAGCTGTTCCTCAGCTTTAAATGCAGAATGCACTATGATCAGCACCATTTACAAGTTGCAATGTGATGTGAAAACAATGAATACATGAAAGATATTACAAACATCAAATATTTTCAGGACATGCACCTTAGAATTGTGTTCTATTTATTACATCCATAATTCGCTTCCTAAATTGTGCAATGTTTCTAGCCTCCCTAGCGTATTAAATTATTTTAGGAATCTTATTACACAATAGAATAATTTGGTTATCAATTGTTTGCACACCATAGTTAGTCCGGCACATTGGCCCGACCAACGCAACAGTACGCAGATTATACGTTAGATCTCTGCTTAAATATGTGTCAGAAAAAAATCTGGAAATTATCTTTAATTTTTTGAAGATTTTCCATGTGTCCCAGCTGTCACGGGCCAGGCCGATTAAAATAAAGGGCTACGAGATGCAACGATAGCGACAACTTTGTTCTTCTTTAGCAGTCGCATAGTGCACATTAGTGAATTTTTCTGCTATCATTGATTAGTAATAAGTCAAAATTTATTCCTAAATGTTTATTTATTTACATAATTGTGTAATTTCGAATTTCAAATCGTGCATCACAATCAAAAACATCGTACTCAAAAGTTTCGAGCTCGATCCATTTTGCGCCGTAGTTTTTTCGTGTTTCGAAATTGTGGTGCAAATCGCGAAAAAAATTACCACCGACGATTACGATACGCCCCAATGCGAAATTTCGGCGCAGCTCTATAAGTGTTTTCATTTCGCGATATATTGGCTGGCGCGGACAATCTGTCTCGTGCGGTACGTTGCAAAGGGAGCGAAGGGTGGCGCGACTGCCTCGCTAATCGGGAGAGCGCTAGAGGTAGCACGTGGGTGACGCGTGGGCGCGATTCACAGTAGCCGTCCCAAACAGACCTCCACTCACGCAGCGCTTTGTTTCCATATATCGTTGGACGCGCTCGCCATTGATGCAAAGGAATTCATCCGATTTCACAAGTGCACGCCTTCATGCCCTGGACCCTAATTTACAGCTCCGTATTCCGTTCAACCTTCCACAACGGGACTGCACACTTCTAGTCCGTCTATGGCTTGGAGTAGCATTTTCAAATGTGTACTCCTTTCTTATCGGAATGGCCAATAGCGCACTTTGTGAATTCTGCGGGTGTAATGAAACAATCGCACACCTTCTTTGAGAGTGCCCTCGATTCAACCCGCAGAGAGCAGCTCTCTCAGCGACGATAGATCAACTGGACAAGCACCCAATAACAGAAAAGAACATCCTTGGAAACTGGCCTACACAAACAACGGCGCGAGCCGCCCTGAAGGCACTGCTGCGTTACTTGAAAGACACCGGACTTAGTGACAAATTGTGACTCTGCACTATGTTACGTAGGATGGAACGTTCACACTATGCAACACGAGAACGCCTTCGCAGACTGCGTGACAGTGCCCACAGAAACAGTTCTGTTTTGTGTGCGTGTGTAATTTTCTTTTCTTTCCTTCCCTTTTTATTCTTTATTTTTACTTATTTTTCTCTCTCTCTCTCCTTTCGCATCCCTTTACCGCTCCCCCGTACAGGGTAGCCAACCGGAGATTACCTCTGGTTAAGCTCCCTGTCTTTCTTTTACCTTTCTCTCTCTCTCTCGCAAAATGCCATCGGTGAACCGACGATGACGCAGTACTATGACGCCATCTCGTAGCGATCGTCATCATAGACACGTCTGGTGTGGCAGTACGCTTTTCTTCTCACGCTTTCGTCATGCTTTCCTCCTCCGCTTTCCTCCTTGCGCTCCCTTCGCTGTCGCCATGGGACAACGCCGACGCTGAACGTGGGAACGGGCGCCTAAGAGCAGCGCTCTAAAATAGTAGGCAGGGAAGGTGGACTCGCGCGATTAGCGCTCTCGACAGCAGTGTTCGCGATAGCAGCGCTCATAAGTTCTGTAGTTCTCAAAATTCCAAGGAATAACTTCGTCGAGAATTGAAGACAAGGTATGAACAACTTTAGTGATTGAATGACGTGGCAATATAACCCGCATATACCGTGTGTCATATACAGGTGTGGCAAATACATTTACCTGAATATACAGGGTGTCCCAGCTATCACGCAGCACGATTGAAAAAAGAGGAACGGTGTTACGGCGAAGCAAACCTAGTGCGTACTGTTGCCAGTGCAGTGGAGTAGCCGCCAGTATTTTTTTCATTACTGAAGTTTAATTAGGTAATTGTAATTAATTATCTAACTCGAGAAGTACTGTTCTAAATATCAAAGTGTCAATGAGAAAGTTGCAGAGCAACATGAAAAACTGCCGGTACAACTTTCTGTTGCTCAATACGTGCTACATAAAAGGGTTTTTCCGAGCGTGAAAGAAGCCCGCGAATACACGCAAAGTGCCTCGAGCGGCCAGTCGCGCGGCCATTCTGCATGTATTCGCGGGCTTCTATCACGCTCGGAAAAACACTTTTATGTAGCCCGTATTGAGCAACAGAAAGCAGTATCAGGAGTTTTTCATGTTGCTCTACAACTTTCTCATTGACACTTTCATAATTAAGACAGCACGTAGTTCTCGAATTAGATAATTACATTTACCTACATAAATCTCAGTAACGAAAAATTTACTGGCGGCTACTCCACTGTACTCAAAACAATACGCACTACGTTTGCGTCGCGTAACGCCGTTCCTGTTTTTTTTAAATCGTGCTGCGTGATAGCTGGGACACCATGTATAGGGAAACAACACAGCTGACGCCGGATTTTCTGCGACACGAGGCCCTTAACGCAGTTGCGGTAAAATAATGATGGAGGAATATAAATCTCATAGAACAAGATAAACAATTAGGCCCTCGTACAGAGGGCAGTGACGTTGCATACGTTTTACAGACTCATGCATATGCCACAGCACATTCTGGAGAATTAGCACGTCGGATTAAATACACGTAACCACGCGTCAATGCCACTAGCAGCCTAAATCGGTGCGGAAGACGCCTAGCGGCGCTGAATTTTTTTGTGATAGCAATCCGCCTTTTGCTTGTACCGAGTGCGCATGCGCTGTACCCTAATGGCGAGCGCCGAAAACGTTTTGTACGGCGTCGGTTCGTGCAGCTGACGACGAACGCGTATGCAGCATAGTCGTCGAGGACGCGAACTCTTTATTGTCGGCGCTGTGCCGGTAGACGACGCGGCATTTTCGCTGTGTTTCGGTAGAATCTTCAGCTGTTCCCAGCAATACTCGGTTAACGTCAGGTACATCACAATATATGCCGACACGACACCGATGTCGGTCAGAAGTCGACCTCACGCCAACGCTCGGCCGGCTGTAGTTGTGATACTGTGCCAGTGGGAGACCTATATTGCCATACAAGTATGACGAAGAAGTGAACGACGACGCGACCGACGACAGCGAGTGATCGTAGTGAGATAAGCTTTCGTGCCGACGCCGCCGACAAAACCAGTGTGCTGATCGCCGTGCGAGCGGCCGCCGAGTGAGAACATCGCACCGACAACGTGAATATCGCCGCAAATGCGCTCGTGTATGAATTTATTGACGCTCAAATTGAGTCGAAACGTGCTTCCGACGCTGATATGCACAATTTCCAGCCTTTTACAGCCCTCCACATCAAGTTTGAGGCGGTGTCGATCTCGTTCAGGCAGCTTAATTAGGCCTAACACAGCCTACGAGTTCGTCCGCTACCGGCGGATATGAAATATAGGATAAGCAAACACGACGAAGGAAACTTCTTATATAGTTCGGTCCTGACCTTACCGACTTGGAAGTGAACCACTCTTAGCGTAGTACGATGCGCACACAGAGTGGGAAGCGGCGATACGGCGCAGTACACAACGTCCGCTTAGCTCCCGTTGATGCGAGCGGCAGCCGAAGGTCAATTCGCTCGCTGTTGCTGGCGGGCTTACTCACCCCAGCGTTTTGACAGCGAGTTTTCGTGTCATTGAGTGAGATGCGTTCATGCTTGCTTGTGCGCGCGTGACGCCATGTGTTTTAATTTGGTTAGTCTGCCTATGTGTGCAAGTTTATATGGCCGATAAAACTACTGTCCTTACTTCGTATTTCACGAATTTGCTATCGCAACCGATGCTACGCCTTGCGGGCGAAACTGCGACACTTTTTGTTGGTAACTGTTGTGAAAGTATGACATCACTGCCACACCCCCTGTTCGTACCTAGATAAACAGCGCGCGTTTTGGGAATAAAGCCATTCCTATTTCTGCTATCTGCGTAGCGTCTGTATGCATGCTACAACAAGTGGCGACGAGCATGGGATCCGAAGACTAGGCCGAGATTTCGCAGTACGAGAAGAATGGTGAAGTTTTTGGATTTTGAGCCTTTCGTCGATGACGGCGAAGAAGATTTCATGTCTTATGTTGAAAGATTTGGCCACTACTGGAAAGTGACCGAAAACAAAGATGACAACCTCAATAAATTTGCCTCTATAACGGCCATTGGTAAACGCCCCTACAAAACGCTAAAGGACCTGTTGCTAACAGCGAAGCCAGAAGAAAAATCATTCGATAAAATCGTCGCAGTCCTGAGGGAACACTACTCTCAGGGAAGCAAAGTTATTGCCGAAAGGTTTAAGTTTAAGCGCCGCTACCAGATGGAAGGTGAGACAATTTCCGCATTTTCAGTGGAACTACGCCATATGGCAGCAAGATGCGATTTTGGGACGTTCCTGGACGATGCTCTTCGAGACAGGTTCGTGGCTGGCCTAAGCGACGCTTCGATTCAAGCCAGCCTTCTGAAGAAAAAGGAGCTAAGCTTCGAAACCGCGTGTGACTTAGCAAGAAGCTCGGAACTGGCTGAGAAAGAATCGAAAGGCTTCCGCCCAACCTCTGACAGGACTTTTCTCGACGAAGGCGTCCACGTCATTCAGAAGGGTCAACAAAGACAAAAGGCGAGGACTTCAGTTGGTATTGCAGCCGGTAACTCTTGTTACCGATGTGCGGAGCAACATGATGCTGGAGACTGTCCATATCGAACGGCAAGGTGTCATTATTGCAAAATGACTGGTCATCTGGCTCGGGCGTGCAAGAAAAAAAAACGAGAAGCGGTTAATGCATTCAACGACAACGATGAAAAAGTGGAAGAGTAACTACTTTTTCACGTTCAGCAAAGTGGACCGACGACTCGACCTTACCGAGTGCAAGTGCACACTGCAGGTAAGCCGGTGGAGATGCAGATAGACACAGGAGCGGCTGTCTCGATTGTTAGCGAGAGCGTCTTTTCGTCCCTGTCTTGTGTACAGCCACCAGTCAAAACAGGACTGCATGGAGGCGCACCACTGGAAATTGTAGGGCAAGCAGAAGTGTCTGTGGTCTACCGAGAACAACCCAAGACGTTGCCTGTCGTGGTTGTACCTGGAAGGAAGCCGTCACTACTTGGACGTGACTGGCTTGCACATCTAAGGATTGACTGGAAGAGCGTATTCACGGTGCAGCCAGACGGAATGGTGGAGGAGCTGCTACGCAAGTATAGCGACGTTTTTTCTACGGAGGTAGGACTAATAAAGGGAAACAAGGCACAGCTGGTCCTAAAGGAAGACGCCAGACCAGTTTTCTGCAAGGCTCGACCGGTTCCCTTTTCCCTGCGGACAGCAGTCGAAAAAGAAATTTGACAGCTCGAACGGAACGGGGTCCTGGTTCCCGTGGCACAAAGCGACTGGGCTACGCCAGTGGTCGTCGTCCCGAATGCAGACAAGAAGGTGAGGCTGTGTGGAGACTTTAAAATTACCTTAAATCCTTGCATAATAATGGAGCATCATCCATTACCCTTAGTAGAAGACATCTTTGCGGTAATTGCGGAAGGCAAGGTCTTCACTGTCTTAGGCCTAACCGCTGCGTACCAACAAATAGAAGTGCACCCTGACTCTCAAAATCTGTTGACGCTTAACACGCACATCGGCTTATTTCAGTGCCTCCGCGTGCCATACGGAATTTCCAGTGCTCCAGCCATATTCCAGTCGGTGATGGATCAAGTGTTAAAAGGCATGAAGGGCGTTGCCTGCTATCTCGATGATGTCCTCATCACTGGAGCGTGCGAAAGGGAATGTTTCGAACGCGTTGAAGCCGTCCTTACTCTGTTTCTGGAGGACAGTGTTCGGCTCAAGCAAGAGAAATGCAAGTTCTTCAAAGAGTCTGTCACCTCTCTGGGGCATATTATTAGCGCAAGTGGAATTAAGCCATGCACGGAAAAGGTTGAAGTTTTTATGAATGCGCCAGCTCCAAGGAATGAATCGGAACTAAGAGCGTACCTTGACGTGCTATCTTTTTACTCTAAGTTTATCCCTAACATGTCCACACAGCTGAAAACACTATATCAATTACTTAAGGGAACTCGGCAGTGGCTGTGGCCCAAAGACGCTGAAGAGTGCTTCCAGAGGAGCAAGCGTTGGTTGACAAGTGACAGTGTCCTAACCTTCTACAATCCGGAGAAGTCAATAGGCCTTGTAGCAGACGCACCTGCATACGGAGTGGGGGCGGTGCTCTTCCACGAAATCGAAGGAAATGAAAAACCGATCGCATACGCTTCGCGAACGCTCAGTAAAGCAGAGACTGGGTACTCCCAAATAGAAAAAGAAGCGCTTGCCGTGGTGTTCGCTATCAAACGATTTCATAAATATATTTATGGACGAGAGTTCACTATATACTCTGATCACCTGCCATTAAATGGCTTACTCGGGCACAACAAGCCCGTTCCAGCACTATCAGCTGCCCGAATGCAGCGCTGGATGCTTCTGCTTGCGGCCTACCGTTACAAATGGGTATATAGGAAAGGGAAGGCTCTCGCTAATGCAGACGCATTATCGCGGCTTCCGCTAAAGAACGAAGCTGACGTCAGTGACTACGTGCAATTTTTCTCGGCAACAGACCAACTGCCGTTATCAGCTGAAGATATTCGAAAAGCATCAAAGAAGGACCCACTCCTATCGAAGGTCCACTTCTTCACATTAAATGGATGGCCAGAAAAAGTTGCATATGAAAATTTAGCACCGTACTTTACTAGACGCCATGAACTATCGTTGGATCGATACTGCGTGACCTGGCGCAATCGCGTAATTGTGCCACGTGCGCTTGTTACGCCGGTTTTAAAATTGCGGCACGAAGGACATCCAGGCGCGACTAGAATGAAAATGCTTGCGAGGAGCCATGTGTGGTGGGCCCAGCAAACTTCGGACATAGAAGACACTGTCCAGAGCTGTGCAGTCTGTCAATTTGCGCAAAACACGCCGTTCCAGGTAGACTTCACGCCTTGGGCGCGTGCTAGCAAACGATGGGAAAGAGTGCACTTGGACTTCGCTTTTGCAAACTCATGCTGGTTACTAGTCCTGATAGATGCTTATTTCAAATGGGCAAAAGTTGTGTGCATGAAAACAACTACAGCGGAAGCAACTGTGCAAGAGCTGCGAAGAATATTGGCCAGTTTCGGTCTACCGGAATAGGTCGTCACAGACAATGGACCGCAGTTCACGTCTGCTCAGTTCTCCACATTCCTTGCCTCCAATGGTATACGGCACCTCACTTCTCCGCCTTATCATCCGGCTTCGAATGGGATGGCGGAGCGACTTGTGCAAACCGTCAAGAAAAGCCTACTAAAGCAAATCGGAGAACATAAAAACCATGGCAAGTCTATGCAGCATTGCGTCGATCAGTTTTTATTCTCGCACAGGAACACGCCCTGCGCATCGACAGGGGTTACGCCTGCTCAGTTGTTTTTGACATGGGCCCCAAGAACACGACTTAGCCTACTGCACCCGGAGCTGAGTAACCAGTTGAAGACTGAATCGCGTCAGCCAACTTTTGCCCGCTCAAGGTCTACATGGCGCGAGTTCACAGCAGGTGACTATGTGCGAGTGAAAGGAATTCGTCCGGGTGACCCTCTTTGGTTAACAGGCACCATCACGCGCCGTATTAGTGCCGTCACGTATACAGTGCGAGTGAATAACAAAGAACGGTTTGTGTATGCCGACCATATCGTTTCAGCTAAGCGCCCGGATTACCAGCCAGCCAGAAGCTCGCATTCAGTCCTACAACTTCCAGGACGGCTCGATCAAGCAGACCCCACGGCGGCCCGAGAAATGGCAGCCCTTCCAGACCGCCAACAGGGCGACGATCAGATGCTGCAAAACCAATCTTCACATGAGCCCCCAGCATCGAGGCACCTTGAAGACGACCAGGCGATATCCGACCCCGAGAGCTCGGAGCAGGTTCCAGTGCAGAGGAGTAACCTTAAGGCGTAGTACACGAATACGCAAGGAACCTGATAGGTGGGGATATAATTAAAAAGAAAATTATTGCTGGCAGAAGTGTTGTCAAAGTATGACGTCACTGCCACAACCCCTGTTCGTACCTAGATAAACAGCGCGCGTTTTGGGAATAAAGTCATTCCTATTTCTGCTATCTGCGTAGCGTCTGTATGCATGCTGCAACAGTAACTTATAAGTGTTGTGTTAGGTCCAATCTTTGGAACCGTCTGTGGGAATTTCTGCGATAGTCCTAGTGTCTGTCGGTCGCTTTTCGTGTCAGAAGGTAGTTGGCGTTCGCACCAAAAATGGACCTATAAGCAGGGGCATGGCCGCTGGAAAAAAATAAATGTCACAGTTTCGCCCTAAGGGCGAAGCAATGAATGCGATAGCAACACAGCAATGTCATACGAAGTAAGGTGAGCGGCTTTGGTAGCAACAACACGCAGAACTGTTGTCGACGCCATCGGCGTTTTGCCCGCGTTAGCTCAAAATGCGTGCGGCGTTGGTGACTGTTGCTGGAGCCTCTGATATAAATAGGCACTTGGTGCCGCAGCTAAACGTCGCCTCCCTTCCCTCCCCCTCCCCCACGGCCTCTCGCGCGTCTGAAGAATGCGCGTTTGCTCTACATATATGGTGATTATAAAGGAGAAAAGAGACGCCTACTTCTGCAGCCCTTAAGCGAGCACGGCACAGAACGCGCGTTTGTTCTCCGCCGTGCGTTCACTCCCCGTGAAAGACGCGCCCCTCGCGCCCTTTCACTCGCACATACAGCGTTCGGCGCGCGGCGACGATTTCATCTCTAAATGACGTCATACGGAACCTCACGGCGACGGCGACGCCGACGGCAGAAATCTGCTTTTGAGTGTCCATATAATTGCTATCGCAATAAAAGGAAAAGGTGCGGCCTGCCGTGTCACGCGGGCTGCAATGGGAGCGGGCGTCCTAGCCGTATATTGCATTCCGGGCGCTTTGCCAGCGCCTCTATTTTTTTCCCGAACGGCGCTGCTTGCTGGGGATGGCACGCGTCGGCTTTCAAGGGCGACTGCGTTCCTAGCGCGTTTCTCACGCTTTTTCTACGCCGTTCCCAAAGAGTCCTTTACTGTAGGTTCCCCGGAGTTCCCCAGGCCGCACCTTTTTTTTGCGATAGCAATTATATGGACACTCTAAAGCAGATTTCTGCCGTCGTCGTCGCCGTGAGGTTCCGTATGACGTCAATGGAGATGAAATCGTCGCCGAGCGCCCAACGATCTATGTGCCAGTGAAAGGGCGCGAGGGACGCGCGCTTTCACGGGGAGTGAACCCAGGGCGGAGAATGGCGCTGAGCCGTGCTCCCTCAAGGGCTGCAGAAGATAGCGTCAACCTTTCCCTTTCCACACGAACCACTTACTACTACGGCGGAGAACAAACGCGCGTTCTGCGCCGTGCTCCCTTAAGGGCTGCAGAGGTAGGCGTCTCTTCCCTCCTTTACAATCACCATATATGTAGAGCAAACGCGCCTTCTGCCGACGCGCGAAAGGCCGTGGGGGGGGGGGGGGGCGAAGGCAGGCGACGTTTAGCTGCGGCACTAAGTGCCTATTTATATCAGAGGCTCTGGCAACAGTCACCAACGCCGCACTCATTTTGTGCGAACGCGGGCAAAACGCCGACGGCGCTGCGTGTTGCCGGTGCTGCTGCATGTCCAAGTTTAAACAGCTGATAAAGCTACTATCATTACTCCGTATAGCTCCCTACAGATTTGCTATCGCAATTGATGCTTCGCCTTTCAGGTGAAACTGCGACAACTTTTTTTTTTATTTTATCCAGTGGCCGTGGAAGTAGCTCTGAGTCTACGAGATCTTTATTAACACGATAGCGTTATGGGCCCAGTGTCGCAGAAAATGCGGTGTCGGTGTCGGCGAAGTTGTCCGTGAGCGAATATTTCCGTATATATTCAGGTATTGACCCATCTTGCCGCAATCACATGGGCGCTGCCATGTTTGATCACGTGATGACGCGTCCATTGCTTGCCTCAGCTGCCTCCATTGCCTCCGTGTTTACAATGGGTGTACATGACACGCGGTATGGCTCAGGAACCCTCTGTGTCGTGAGATGTCGTAGACGCTGACTGAGTGGTCGACACGAAGCTTTGGCGACAGCTTCATAGGACATGTCAAAGTGCTTTCGAAGATCATTAAGCATTGTTCAAACGGCGCGAGCAGAGTATATGGTGCTTGTTCATAAAATGAGGCTAAAAATGTACTCCAAGCTATCCAAGCTTTCCGCTTATGAATTTAATCAGAATCAGCGTGTTTTTTGCTCTTCGTTCTTTATTTGGCAGATACCTTGAAGCAGTTGTCTGCCACCTTTCTGACTCAGGAAGTTCGTCGGTGCGGTCACTACCTGATTATTTTCTGCGTAATCGCTCGCACTTGTGCTCAATTGCAATAGATTTAGTCTTGCTGCACACACGGCTTGGAACGTAAACCTGTTCTAGACTTGTAGCTTGTAGCAAATATGTCTTATCGATAGTAACTCGCTTACTCCAGTGGGCCGTCACGAAATATTCAGCTTCGACCATTCGGGCGCTGCCTGTACAGTCGCTGTCACCCATGCTTTGGCGCACTGACCCAAGTGTGCGCCTATTCACTTATTCTTAATACGTTGGCGATGGAGTGTGCTTAAGCTTGCGTGCGAGTTGCGGTCGATGTGTGTAGATAACCTGAGCGAAATTTACTATGCCGGGAAGCGGCGCTAATCTCTTCATCATTGTATAATAAGCCGAACTCACTCTTCCCGACGTTCCGGGGACGGAGTCTTTTCTCTGGAGGTTAGCGATACAACGCTGGCGGATAAGTGATTTTTTTTATCCACAAGGAAAGTCGTACATCGAGAAGGGCCGGATACAGAGGCTGTCCGTATGTAGCAATGGTCCGTGAACTTGTCAGACATACTCACAGCATTTGTTCATATGACAGCCGCTATTTTTTCAGCCAACTCACAGGTACACGTTTTGAATCCACCGCATCACATTTTGCAGCATGAATTATGCACAGTGCGTGATGGAAAACCCAGTTGCATTTCCGACAGCTGATCGCATACAAACAAGACAGAAGCGGTAATGGTTTCGTATTCGTGCACTTTCGCTGAAGCAACCTATGGCGCGCCGCCTAAAGCGCCATCTCGTTTCTCGAGAACAGATTGCTCCGCCAAAATGGTCAATATGTATATGCCACACCTTCTATATCACATACGGTATATGCGGGTTATACTGGCGCAACATTCTATCAATAAAGTTGGCCATACCTTGTCTTACATGCTTGACAATGTGATTCCTCTGAATTTTGAGAACGACATCCCAGAAAGAGATGTCGTGAAACAAACAGCGACAGCGCATGCTTTTTATGGTAAATCTTCTCAGACTGTAATATTAAAAGTGCGAAACAATAACAGAAACTTGAAAATCATGTTTTTCTTTTTGCGCCATTGCGCACTACCTTCCAGATCGACCCACGCAAGAAGCCGCGTTTCTACCAGAAAGCTCGCCTTCGTGCATAGCGTTCGCTGCCAGAGTTTCCCAGTAAACGTTACCGTTATATAAGCTGCAGTTGCCGGGAAGCGTGAGAAGCAGTCAGGGATCTTTGAATGCTATCCCGTTCCGCTCGTCAAGGCGAAGCTTAAGGGTACTCGTATTTTTCGCTTTAGAATCCATTGAAACGTAATCTGGTGGCCGTTCCCTTGCTCTAGTGTGTAGCTCCGGAGTTTTAGAGCCAACACTCTGAAGGAGTTTTCTTCCATTGCATCTCCCAAGTAGCTGCGCAACCGGTTTCGCGTCATTGAGTACTGTCCATGCTTGAGGAAGCTGTCTCAAAATATAGAAAATTGGCTCTCTCATTTCCACTAGTTCCGTGGATGTTTATGTCTTGTTACGCAGGTGAAACCACCGATTGATATGATGTGTGGGAGAGAGAGGGAGGAAACTTTTGATTCGACGACTCCTTGCCCGTGTCAGCGGTGCCCATACCAAGCCGTTTGTATACACATTGACCGAGGAGCCATATTCTTTCGGCGTGTAATGGAGCGTAACTTGTCTTAGGACCACTGTATATGCCACTGTTTCGAAATACCGGTAATATAGATGCTCAGTTGTAATGTAGTAATGTGACGGGGAATACTTGAAATATATGCGGGGCCAAAGTATGATGGTGTGACGAATTCTTGGCATTTTTTAGCTCCTGAAAAAGTGGAGTCTGGCTGTATATTGGGAAATGTCTATAAGGTTGGTGTCGATGACGGGAAAGCAGCCGCAAGAACAGTCTAAGGCATTCGCAGCGTAGAAAGACGGGCCCAGGGGACGCACGCGAATTGTATTGGCCCTTAAGTTGAAGTGCAACGCGGTAGTTCTAGACATGTTCTGAGCATCTATGTCTGGGTACTTTCGAACGTATCCAATCATAACGGGCTCATACTAGAAATACCTGGCGGGCTGTACCGAATGTAGCCGACGAAAAGAGCCTGGCACAGCCGGAGTAGCGAAGCCTCAGACGCACCCCAGCTCACACTCGCAGAAACGGAAATATGTAAGTTTAGCTAGCTTTTCTTTCACATTGCGACGTGCTTGGATCATGAAATAATGTAATTGCAATGTACATCTCTCAGAAGTGAGAAACATACCAACGATGTACTACTGTGAGAGTCTTTTCTTTAATTTTCCGGCCCGTAAGGAAGTGCTCGAGAGCTGAAAAAGCACGATGTGACCATGTACTTGAGCACAGCAACATATTGTACCCGCACATACCGTTTTTTTTTGCGTGCGGATCGCATGTGTGAATATTCCGTAAACAGAAATTATGATTCCGAAGTGATGCCCGTGACCATTGTCTTGGATGCATCACAGTCACTGCTAGAACCTTGTCGCATTCCTCGCTGTTTCTTATACCAAGAAAGCGAGATCACATTCACCGTGGGAACCAATGTATATTGTTGCGAAGTCCAAGGATCCAAGCGGCCACGAAGGTTCCATGGGTGGTGTCGTGCCAAGTGCCGGGTAAAGGATGATGTCCAGAGACATGAGAAAAGAGTTTTATGTACAAATGTACATGATAGTTTAAACCAAGGGCTCATGGTGATCGGAGCTTACTACATGCTCGTTGCATGTCCGAGCGTCTACATGGTCGAGCGTCAACACAACACTCAAGCTCCGCTTTTTATGTAGACAATATCCCCCGTTCACTCGATGAGGAAATTCACTACAATTCTTCTTGGCCTCTGGTGCTTCCCGGAAACACCCCAAAAGCGACGTTGTCGTATTAGCGCTGCACGAGGCCGATGACTCATTGCAACCTAAGGTCCCAGAATTCGTCTCTACTAAGTGGTTAATTTGGAAAGGAAAGGTTGGCGCTATCTTCTGCAGACCATCAGCTCTGGGGAGAGAAAGGGGGGCGTAGGAGAGGAGAGAGAGAGGGAGGGGACGCTCATGCGCTGTGGGGGTGTGGGACGGGGGCGCCGCTCCGTACAAGATTCCTAGAGGAGAGAAAGGGGGGAGCGTAGGACAGGAGAGAGAGGGGGATGAGACGCGCCTGCGCTGTGGGGGTGTGGCACGCGGGCGCCGCTCCGTAGAGGATTCCTAGAGGAGAGAAGGGGGGGAGCGTAGGACAGGCGAGAGAGGGGGAGCGGACGCGCCAGCGCTCTGGGGGTGTGGGACGGGGGCGCCGCTTCGTAGAGGATTCCTAGAGTAGAGAGAGGGGGGAGCGTAGGAGAGGCGAGAGAGGGGGAGGGGACGCTCATGCGCTGTGGGGGTGTGGGACGGGGCCGCCGCTCCGTACAAGATTCTTAGAGGAGAGAAAGGGGGGAGCGTAGGACAGGAGAGAGAGGGGGAGCGGACGCGCCAGCGCTCTGGGGGTGTGGGACGGGGCGCCGCTCCGTACAGCATTCCTAGAGGAGAGAAAGGGGGAGCGTAGGAGAGGAGAGAGATGGAGAGGGGACGCGTATGCGCTATGGGGGTGTGGGACGCCGCGGGAGGGACGGACACAGCCGCCGGCAACAAATGCTTCGCATTTTAAAAAAAGAGTCATTTCACACACTCTCACAAAAGGGAAGACAGATGTGGCTATGCGACGTCACGCGCCCGGAAACCTCCTCAACCGCTCGCACGTGGAAGACAGCGTGGTATGTGGTAGGAGTGGATGAGTCCGTGAAAGAAACGGTAGCAAGTTTGAACTTTACGTGAGTTTCTTGCTTCGTTTCGGGATAACGATGAAAACAGAGCTTTTCAAAATATTTGGAAGCATCCCGCTGGCCCATTCCGCATTGACATACTGCTGCGGTGCCTGGTTCACCTTGTGGGAATCCTCGGGTCCCATCGCTGTCGCACGCGTGGCGAACGTCGCGTCGGGAGCACGCGCGCCAGGCATGGTGGAGGGAGGGGAAAGAGAGGGGAGAGGGGCACGGGAATCGCAAGAGCTATGAGCGCCACCGGGTGTGCCAAGTGAGATCCCTCTGACATCGCCCGAGTCTCTTTGGACTACAGCAAGCGGTGAGGGCGGAACTCTCCGCTGCCGCTCCCGTTTTCCCGCAGGTGGTTAGTGAACCGCGTCTTGACGCGGCCATCGCTGCTTCCGCCCGTATTCCCAGGTGGAAAGTCGGACGCCCTTCTTTACCTAGCGCAATATTTTCTTGGAGGGAACTTACAACACAACAGAAGACTGGCCTCGTTTAAGGACGTGCTAATGACACACGCTCAGAAAATGCACAGAAGTGGATGACATGGGCGACATTTTTATTGCTACACTAATCAGCACATATGAAGATCAGAACGTAAACTGTACGTTCACCCGTTGCCTTTAAAGACACGGAAGACTTCGTCTTCGAAGTGTTGTTGCACCAGCGCACGATGCGCGATCGGTGAGAATCGTGAGACATCGTTCGAACAGGAGCAGGCAACGAACGGCGCCATCCGTTGCCAATTAAGGCTTCTTCTCGCTTCGGTTGCATCGGATGCCACACAAACACCAACGGAACTGACGCGCACACCGCACACAGCGAGCGAGTACGAGCAGCGCGATTCTGCCCACGCCAGCCACCACTCGTCGGCCAGAAAACGAAACCCAACAGAAGACCCGGCTCTGAAGGAACGGTTTGGCACGGCTCAATGAAAGTGCGCGAACCGGCTTCCTCTCTCCAAAATAACTGCCGCTCACTTTTACTGAACCGCGGCTCACTCGTTCTCTAAAAAGCGCGGCTAAAAAGATCCGGTTCGCTCCTAAGTGACCCATCTGCAAGTTAGGGTGGGCAGGACGGTAATGAGCACGTGTTGGGAGTATGAGGGTTAATGGTGTGGAGAATTGTCTGCGTTGGGCACTTTGCGCTGACTCCATCTTGTAGCTCCAGTGTGTCCAGCTATTATTTTCAAAAGATTTCTCGAGGCGTAATTGTAGTTTCGACCCCCCCCCCCCTCCCCCACGCGGATGGGCAGTGCGCAGCTAATTTTTAGTGCTTGCCATCCGTTCAACGCATTGTCGAGGCCTAATTGGCCAGCATAAATTTGGGCCTCTTATTTGTACATATTTTAATTATTAAACTTTGTGATTTTCGTTTAGATTGAGGAGCTTACATTTTGATAACAGCATGTGCCTTCAATTCCAGAGGCTGAGTAAGTGGGAGTCGATGTCACAGGTATCTTTCATCTGCGCGGTATTTTCGTGTATCGGTATTTTGTCCTTATGTGATTTACCCCACTGGTCAAGGCCAGGGGAGCTATAACCTAAAATGATTCCAAGATGTTTTGATTACAAACTGCTGACGTCAAATTTACGTAACCATCGACGCAAGCATCGGGCGGTGACATGCAGCGTTGTTTCAACAACCCAATCAAACACTCTCCTCGTTTATAGGTCACCTTTGGTCGCTTTCAAAACCAATAACATTGTCTACACTCAGCGGTTTTTCTTATCTAATTGACTGAGAAGAGTCGAGGAGCACGCTCTAATGGAGAGGATTTCAATGGGGCCGAGCCAGCACAGTGAAAATAGATCACCGCATGAAGAGGGTGGTGCCGGCTTCTCCGACTGGTCCGCTTCGCCTTAATTAGCTTGCGGTGGCTGGTCGAAACTCGCGACGGCTTGCAACAGAAGGATAAGAATGCCACTAAAACAGACCCTCAGCAAGGAAGAGTTGCCAGAGCGATGTCGTATGCATGCCTAAATGGCTCGATAACGTTTTGCTGCCACGCAAAAAGGTTTAACATGCGCAAATAAATACATGCTCACCGGCAGGTGCGAGTAGCGAGGGTCTGAGTGATCGCCGGGCAGCCATCTTCTATTCCTTTCGGAACGGGGCAGTCTGTGGCTATTCAGAAAAATTTTCAGTTTTGTTCGGCATATTAATGCATTTTTTCGCGTACACGTCACTTTGACGTGGCAAGTTTTTGCGGTTTTGTGAGGTGGCGTGACAGACAGGCGAAGTGGGCGTAGCCAGAAAACATTGGACCAATAGCAGAGGGCTAATAGTGAAAAGACGTCGAATCACGAATAAATATTTTTCTTTTGAGCGGTTTAATCATGCATAATCAGTTTGTAGACTTTATGTCAGATGGGGATCTATCGCGGTTTTTGTGACGCGTATGACAGACACGCGAAGTAGGGAGTGGCCCGGAAATGTTTTGACCAATCGTGGAGGCTGAATGCAGAAATTGGAATCAAAACAGTTTGGAATCATTTTACGTTATAGCGCGCCAGGTCTTGAGTACGCAGTACGTATGTTTTAGCGTGCTTGAAGACGAGTCCAAAATGTGTACTATTCCGTTATGTGCGCTCTGCATGCCTTAGTATGATATTTGTGACTCTGACGTCTGAGTGAGAGCAATCCATTCACTAAAAATGTATTTGCCTACATCCAGTAAACGGCTGCGTGTGGTCTAGTTAGTCCTTAATTATGGATACAGTGTTGTGCTGCAGAGCTTTAAAAGTACACAGACGAATAAAGCACAGTCGCACACATCGCTGCGCTTGATCTCGTTCGTGCGATCGTGTTTTCTTCGTGTGTATGTTTTAGAACTATGCAGCGCAGTATCGCGTCCATGACTATTTACTTGAATTACCTTCTTGACTGACACTTTTTTTAATGACAGGTAAATCTTTAAAAGTCGATTGAAATCGTCACGAGGACCAGTTATGTGACTCAATATTTAGAACTGGCAATGTAGATATTAAGCGTCGCATTACTCGTTCAATTCACTCGTTATGTATATGGGACCGTAACGCGTGCCTCGAGCAATTAGATCGTCTCGATAAATACAGAACGCTTTTGCCAAATAGTGAACTGTAACGCTTATGTATTTCGCAGCACACTGAAGATGGACTACTGAGGGTTTAGGCAAACTACAAGAAAGAAGACACAGTCATCCTTTTGCCTGTCCTTCTTACCTTGTGCTTCTAAACACTGGTCGTCCAAAGTCAGAAATATGCTACTCCCACCGGGCCCAGTTTACTGGCGATAGGGTTTTCTGGCACATTTTAGGGCCAGATATGTTGAGTGTGGTTCTAATCTCAGAATTTCTGATAAGTAGACACAACTTCACTACTACTCAGCATCAATTTTGCAATAGCAACGTGCCCTGAAGCTTGTAAGTGGAAAGTTAATTTTAGAACCAGTATACTATAGTTGTACGTCTTTCATGAACTAACCTGAATAGACGGAACAGTGCCATCTTTCACAAGCGGTTAAGAAATATATGTTCGAACTAAAAATCAAAACGCAAGGTATAAAAATCATGTCTCATAGCAAGGCTGTATCCAATAACAAAAATATAGAGCACCTGCTTATGAGTTTGTTGAAGTTAATATTGTGAAATTTAGTGAAATATGTTCGTGAATTATAGTGAAAATTATGTTTTGAGTATAATTTTCTTTTATGGTTCGGATAAAATTTGACACACTTGTGAACATGATGACGAAATATCTATGGCGGCGCCTACGCACAAGGAATGCGAAAAAGACCTCAAGGCTGCTCTGTGCTTTG
>NC_051155.1:72926405-72985741 GCF_013339745.2 Dermacentor silvarum
AGAGAGAAAGGGGAGCGTAGGAGAGGAGAGAGATGGGAAGGGGACGCGGATGCGCTATGTGGGTGTAGGACGCCGCGGGAGGGACGGACACAGCCGCCGGCAAGAAATGCTTCGCATTTAAAAAAGAGGGTCATTTCGCACACTCTCACAAAAGGGAAGACAGATGTGGCTATGCGACGTCACGCGCCCGGAAACCTCCTCAACCGCTCGCACGTGGAAGACAGCGTGGTATGTGGTAGGACTGGATGAGTCCGTGAAAGAAACGGTAGCAAGTTTGAACATAGCCTCCTATATACTTTCTGTGCCCGCGCAATCACTCCCGGAGCGCCGTTCAACCTCCTTGCCTGACCTCCTCGCAGGTCGCCCGCTAGGGGCGCTGCTACCCCAGAATAGTTCACTAGCCGCCATGCATGGTTAAAGGCGCGAAAAATTGCGTGTGCGCGTCTCCATTAGCGTCAAATCGAAACAATACCCATTTGCCTCGCTTGCCGACAGTTCGCTGGCTTGGTGAGAGATCACCACCTTTCTGCAGCAGTCCACGGCTGGGAAAAAAAAAACTTGTCTTCTGCCTTCGATGGTCGCGGTGAGCGGCGGCAAGGTATTGAAGGATCGTGTATGTGGTTACTGTCGGTGCCACATTGAGGACGTCTAGCAGCAACGCGAATGAGAGCCTTCTGGCCGGAAAGAAGACATCGTGGTCACGAGTGAGTTATGCTGCTTTAAGTGATTTGATGGAGCGCTTTGCGAGTTGATACCCAGTGGTATGGCGTATTGTTGTGTACCTGGGTGCACCTCCTACAGTAAGAGAAAGGTCCCGGGCATTTCATTTCATGAAATTCCGAGCGATGAAGAACTTCGAGGGAAGTGGCTCAAAGTTATATCTAGGGACAATTGGACTCCGAATTTCACCTCCTGCTGCTCCACAGTCTGCACTCGCCACTTCGTTGGATCTGATTTTAGAGAAGGGTGCAAGATAAGAAAACTGAAGAAAGCAGTGGTTCCCAGTGTTTTCGACGAGTACCCAGCGTACTTGCAACCATGTAGAAAACCCAGTAGGAGTAAAGCAGCATTGAAAAAACGCGAGGGCGGTGCTTTGGATTGTGCTCCTGCACGAAAACGCGCAAATTTTGAGCAGGTGTCAGAAGAATCGTGTTGCGACAATGCGCTTTCAAATAATGACGAACAGCGAAGTGCGAAAGCAGGTGAAGCGGAATCTCCTTCCGAAAGCAGCTCGTGTATGACTGCCACAACATGCAAAATTAATGTTCATCGAGCAGTGCAAACACAGGTGCCCTACCGAACCTCAGTCTCAGTCATTGAGCGTCAGAAGTGGAGACGTAGGGAACGTGACCTCAAATCGCAGATACAGAGACTAAAAAAGTGTGTGGATAAGTACAAAGAAGAACTCCAGAAGCTGAAGGAAGACTGTAACGTCAGCGCCTTTTTAGAAGTCTCCAAAAAGGCTGACGAAAACGACCTTGGTGCTTCAGTACTCTTAGAACAAGTGAAAAATTACTGCAAAGTGAAGCCGACTTGGTCAGAACTGACTATACGTCATGCTGTTGTAATGCGCAACATATCAACACGAGTGTACGAACATATGAGGAGCGAAGGAATATTACGTCTGCCTAGTCGAAGTACACTGCAGCGTTACCTCGGATCTTCAGGGGGTGAAGTCGGCATTACTAACCTGGTAAAGGAAAGACTGTCCGCGGAACTCGCCAATTACAGTTCGCCACAGACTCGCATGTGCTCTCTCATAGTTGACGAAATGAGGATAAAGCAGCGGCTACTGTACATCAAGCAAAAAGACGCTTTTATCGGTGAAGTTGTTTATGGAGACGTACTTCCACCGAAAAGCACAAATGAGCCTTTGCTAGCGAATGCGTTGCTGTGCTTCGTACTGAGCGGACTTTCAGTTCGATTTAGAATTCCAGTGGCGTACTTCTTCACGAAGAACTGTACTGGCGGAGAACTTCACACAGTTATGCGCCGCGTGCTAAAGGAAATTGAATCCGTCGGCTTTCTTGTCGTGCGCATCGTCACTGATAATCATAAGATTAATGTGGCAGCGTTTCAAATTCTGTGTGGTGCAAAGATGGTTCACTGTATACCTCATCCTGAAAGCTTTGGCTTTTGATCAATGTCATGTGATCAAAAACGTGAGATCACAATTCTTGGCACGTGACCTTGGTAAAGATGGCGTCATAACATCCAAATACGTGAAGGAGCTATACAAGATGCAACAAGACAGCATCATTAAGCCTGTTCGATTTCTCACGAGGAAGCACGTCTTCCCGAGCAATATTGAGAAAATGAATGTCAAAAGAGCGGTTCAGCTGCTCTCGCCTCCTGTCACGGCAGCGCTGAAGTTATTGGAAGAACAGGCGGGCCACACCTGTGATGCTAGTTTTGGGGCTGTCGGAGAAACGGTGGTCTTTATGGAAACCATGCACAGATGGTTTGCCCTGATGGACATTAGCAATTGTTCACAGCACGTCCACAAAAATAACCCAGACTTCAAGCAGTTCGACAGCGAAAATGACGGGCGTCTGCACTGGCTGGAGACAAAGTTTGTACAATATCTGGAAGTGCCAGTCTAGTGTGAAACATTTTCTCACTAAAGAAACGTATGAAGCTTTGCTTATCACCACTCGCTCAAACGTGGAATGCGTCAGATATTTGCTGAGAGAGATGCACTTTCGATTTATTCTGACTAGAAAGTTCTCGTCTGACGCCATTGAATCTTTTTTTGGGTGGTTGAGGAGGTCAGCTGGAAGCAACGACCAGATAGACGCACGAGCAGTTCTTGCGGAATAGAAAAGTCTCTGAAGACAGGCATTGCGTCAACATCGAAAAGCAGCAACGTGATGGACACGGAAGAAAGCTCGTGCTCGTCGCTACGCCGGCAACTGAGCGTAAGCACCACGCCAGAACCATCCGAAGAATTTCCCAAAGAGGCGATAGCAGCGCTGGTCAACCACCTTACCCAACACAAAGAAACGCTTCGTTCGCCAGAATGTGCAGCACTAGCGATGGTTGGCGGATACCTGTCGAGAGCTGTTAATGAGCGGGTGTCTTGCAAAGAATGTCTCAGTTTACTGACAAAGTCCAAGCCCTCGGCGCCGTAAGATTCTCTGATTAGGCTTCAAGACAGAGGCGGTCTGTTGTATCCGTCAGACGAACTCGTAGTTGTGCTGAACTCTTTGCACAAGTATGTCGAAGTAGTGCTCGCTAAGCGAAGACATTTTAAGCAGCCGCTGAGGGAGACTGTCGTGAATGCTGCTCAAGTGCTGCGAGAGCGTGAACTATTCAAGTGTTCAGTGCCTGACCATCACGAGAAGCTGTTGGAGATCATGCTGACAAAGTTCTTCCGCCCTCTATTCACTAATTTTGCCCTGAAGGTAACGGACAAGAACGACATCGCAAAGTTTTTTCACAGAAGCCCCTGTCAAGAAAGCTCCACAAACTTTAAATCCAAATGATGACAATAAATGTGTTCATTGTGCAGTTATTAGAGCCGATATTGTTTTTTTCCACACTGACATACAATACTTATGCAATAATAAGCAGAAGGAAAATGAAGCTTCATAGTAGTGCTGATGAGAGATGTGGTTTCCCTTTTTATCGTATTTTTTTCTGCGGCAGAGGCAATTCGCAGCGGCCTGTACGCGTCTGTGTCGGCGTTAAAAGCCTGCAGATGTCGTAAAACGATAGATTCGGCATCGATAAAAAAATAACGTGATATATAGTTATGCTACAGCGCACGCCGCGGTAGAACGTCCTGTATTTCTATTCTGGGGTAGCACCGCCAACTGGTGGTGAGCGACGGAACTAGGTGCGACGACCGGTTCCCTGCGTTCTCGGCGCCGATGGGCAGGCATGAAGTATATAGGAGGCTATGGTTTGAACTTTACGCGAGTTTCTTGCTTTGATTCGGGATAACGATGATAACAGAGCTTTTCAAAATATTTGGAAGCATCCTGCTGGCCCATTCCGCATTGATATACTGCTGCGGTGCCTGGTTCACCTTGCGGGAATCCTCGGGTCCCACCGCTGTCGCACGCGTGGCGAACGTCGCGTCGGGAGCACGCGCGCCAGGCATGGTGGAGAGAGGGGAAAGAGAGCGGAGAGGGGCACGGGAATCGCAAGAGCTATCAGCGCCACCGGGTGTGTCAGGTGAGATCCCTCTGACATCGCCCGAGTCTCTTTGGACCACAGCAAGCGGTGAGGGCGGAAGTCTCCGCTGCCGCTCCCGTTTGCCCGCAGGTGGTTGGTGAACCGCGTCTTGACGCGGCCATCGCTGCTTCCGCCCGTATTCCCAGGTGGAAAGTCGGACGCCCTTCTTTACCTAGCGCAATATTTTCTTGGAGGGAACTTACAACACAACAGAAGACTGGCCTCGTTTAAGGACGTGCTAATGACACACGCTCAGAAAATGCACAGAAGTGGATGACATGGGCGACATTTTTATTGCTACACTAATCAGCACATATGAAGATCAGAACGTAAACTGTACGTTCACCTGTTGCCTTTAAAGACACGGAAGACTTCGTCTTCGAAGTGTTGTTGCACCAGCGCACGATGCGCGATCGGTGAGAATCGTGAGACATCGTTCGAACAGGAGCAGGCAACGAACGGCGCCATCCGTTGCCAATTAAGGCTTCTTCTCGCTTCGGTTGCATCGGATGCCACACAAACACCAACGGAACTGACGCGCACACCGCACACAGCGAGCGAGTACGAGCAGCGCGATTCTGCCCATGCCAGCCACCACTCGTCGGCCAGAAAACGAAACCCAACAGAAGACCCGGCTCTGAAGGAACGGTTTGGCACGGCTCACTGAAAGTGCGCGAACCGGCTTCCTCTCTCCAAAATAACTGCCGCTCACTTTTACTGAACCGCGGCTCACTCGTTCTCTAAAAAGCGCGGCTAAAAAGATCCGGTTCGCTCCTAAGTGACCCATCTGCAAGTTAGGGTGGGCAGGACGGTAATGGGCACGTGTTGGGAGTGTGAGGGTTAATGGTGTGGAGAATTATCTGCGTTGGGCACTTTGCGCTGACTCCATCTTGTAGCTCCAGTGTGTCCAGCTATTATTTTCAAAAGATTTCTCGAGGCGTAATTGTAGTTTCGACCCCCCCCTCCCCCACGCGGATGGGCAGTGCGCAGCTAATTTTTTAGTGCTTGCCATCCGTTCAACGCATTGTCGAGGCCTAATTGGCCAGCATAAATTTGGGCCTCTTATTTGTACATATTTTAATTATTAAACTTTGCGATTTTCGTTTAGATTGAGGAGCTTACATTTTGATAACAGCATGTGCCTTCAATTCCAGAGGCTGAGTAAGTGGGAGTCGATGTCACAGGTATCTTTCATCTGCGCGGTATTTTCGTGTATCGGTATTTTGTCCTTATGTGATTTGCCCCACTGGTCAAGGCCAGGGGAGCTATAACCTAAAATAATTCCAAGATGTTTTGATTACAAACTGCTGACGTCAAATTTACGTAACCATCGACGCAAGCATCGGGCGGTGACATGCAGCGTTGTTTCAACAACCCAATCAAACACTCTCCTCGTTTATAGGTCACCTTTGTTCGCTTTCAAAACCAATAACATTGTCTACACTCAGCGGTTTTTCTTATCTAATTGACTGAGAAGAGTCGAGGAGCGCGCTCTAATGGAGAGGATTTCAATGGGGCCGAGCCAGCACAGTGAAAATAGATCACCGCATGAAGAGGGTGGTGCCGGCTTCTCCGACTGGTCCGCTTCGCCTTACTTAGCTTGCGGTGGCTGGTCGAAACTCGCGACGGCTTGCAACGGAAGGATAAGAATGCCACTAAAACAGACCCTCAGCAAGGAAGAGTTGCCAGAGCGATGTCGTATGCATGCCTAAATGGCTCGATAACGTTTTGCTGCCACGCAAAAAGGTTTAACATGCGCAAATAAATACATGCTCACCGGCAGGTGCGAGTAGCGAGGGTCTGAGTGATCGCCGGGCAGCCATCTTCTATTCCTTTCGGAACGGGGCAGTCTGTGGCTATTCAGAAAAATTTTCATTTTTGTTCGGCATATTAATGCATTTTTTCGCGTACACGTCACTTTGACGTGGCAAGTTCTCGCGGTTTTGTGAGGTGGCGTGACAGACAGGCGAAGTGGGCGTAGCCAGAAAACATTGGACCAGTAGCAGAGGGCTAATAGTGAGAAGACGTTGAATCACGATTAAATATTTTTCTTTTGAGCGGTTTAATCATGCATAATCAGTGTGTAGACGTTATGTCAGATGGGGATCTATGGCGGTTTTCGTCACGCGTATGACAGACAGGCGAAGTAGGGAGTGGCCCGGAAATGTTTTGACCAATCGTGGAGGCTGATTGCAGAAATTGGAATCAAAACAGTTTGGAATCATTTCACGTTATAGCGCCCCAGGTCTTGAGTACGCAGTACGTATGTTTTAGCGTGCTTGAAGACGAGTCCAAAATGTGTACTATTCCGTTATGTGCGCTCTGCATGCCTTAGTATGATATTTGTGACTCTGACGTCCGAGTGAGAGCAATCCATTCACTAAAAATGTATTTGCCTACATCCAGTAAACGGCTGCGTGTGGTCTAGTTAGTCCTTAATTATGGATACAGAGTTGTGCTGCAGAGCTTTAAAAGTACACAGACGAATAAAGCACAGCCGCACACATCGCTGCGCTTGATCTCGTTCGTGCGATCGTGTTTTCTTCGTGTGTATGTTTTAGAACTATGCAGCGCAGTATCGCGTCCATGACTATTTACATGAATTACCTTCTTGACTGACACTTTTTTTAAATGACACGTAAATCTTTAAAAGTCGATTGAAATCGCCACGAGGACCAGTTATATGACTCAATATTTGGAACTGGCAATGTAGATATTAAGCGTCGCATTACTCGTTCAATTCACTCGTTATGTATATGGGACCGTAACGCATGCCTCAAGCAATTAGATCGTCTCGATAAATACAGAACGCTTTTGCCAAATAGTGAACTGTAACGCTTATGTATTTCGCAGCACACTGAAGATGGACTACTGAGGGTTTAGGCAAACTACAAGAAAGAAGACACAGGCATCCTTTTGCCTGTCCTTCTTACCTTGTGCTTCTAAACACTGGTCGTCCAAAGTCAGAAATATGCTACTCCAACCGGGCCCAGTTTACTGGCGATAGGGTTTTCTGGCACATTTTAGGGCCAGATATGTTGAGTGTGGTTCTAATCTCAGAATTTCTGATAAGTAGACACAACTTCACTACTACTCAGCATCAATTTTGCAATAGCAACGTGCCCTGAAGCTTGTAAGTGGAAAGTTAATTTTAGAACCAGTATACTATAGTTGTACGTCTTTCATGAACTCGCCTGAATAGACGGAACAGTGCCATCTTTCACAAGCGGTTAAGAAATATATGTTCGAACTAAAAATCAAAACGCAAGGTATAAAAATCATGTCTCATAGCAAGGCTGTATCCAATAACAAAAAATATAGAGCACCTGCTTATGAGTTTGTTGAAGTTAATATTGTGAAATTTAGTGAAATATGTTCGTGAATTATAGTGAAAATTATGTTTTGAGTATAATTTTCTTTTATGGTTCGGATGAAATTTGACACACTTGTGAACATGATGACGAAATATTTATGGCGGCGCCTACGCACAAGGAATGCGAAAAAGACCTCAAGGCTGCTCTGTGCCTTTGTTAACGAGAACTGTGCGCATTTGTAGTCAATGCGCATTTCTTGGCCATTTGAAAAGCTGAAGGAAGCGGTACCTGGGGAGCAATTTGTATATTCTGTATATATAAATATGAGAAGTAGCCAAAGGACTTATCCTCCTCATACTTCAATATATTACCAAGAGAACGCGGATTGGTCCTGAAACGACACAAATTGCATAGAAAAGACAGAAAGCCGGAGTACGTTTGTCACAACTGCATGGAGTTGCCGCCCAGGCATAACGTATTCTGTAAGAGAAACGAATGTCATCATTAGGCAATTAATGCATCAGTGATCCATTTACTCGAAAACAGCGGGTGTTCTTGACTTGGATTCAGCGAACGCGCATGTTCCAAAGGCAGCCACTGCGCGAATCTCTGCATAATAAATAATAAATGTAGCAAACATACTTACTCTTGTATTTCTGCGACGAATGTAATGAGAGGAGCGAAAACTTCAGCACGAGCGTACATGTACCCTATTAACCTTTTCCTTCTAAAGGCGATAGAGACATTGAGTCCCCTTAGCTCGAAAGCCGCATGGATCCGCATTGTTTCATTCCGCCTTGCTTTAAAGTAGTTGCTTCCAACTCTTTTAATAGACTTCAAGCCCAATATAGTTCCGTTGTAAAACTCCAGATGCCAATCCATCAAGCCTACACGTGTGGTATAGTTGAACTCCGGAATAAACACACTCTTGAGCCGTTGAGACGTGAAGAATTTCATCATGGCCATGTCGAGAATCGAATCTCCTTCATTTGGCAGCAGTTCATTAGAACAGTTTGCTGTGTCGGGGTCGCCTGCGAAAACGAAGAACAATATCGCATCTGAGAATATTGTACGTTTTCTGCAGACAGAGCGATGTGATGAGAACAATGGTTTCGTTCGGGCAAGCCTTTTTAGACTGCCTACCACTGCATACAATAGCAGTGCAAGGGGACGAGCCCGTGCATTTAACTACTCTGGTTACAAAGTATTTGAAGACACAACGGGTTAAAGATCCAAAATAACTATGAGCAAAATAACAATTTGCATTGACGTAACCACTTCACATCAGGATCACTTCGCACTCGGCCGTAATGAGCAGTGGTAAGTGAACTTTTTACTGAAGTCCAGTCGTAACGATATTGGTTGCACCAAGCTGTTATGTGATAATCATGAATCGGGTGAAGCCCTCTGTTACTAAGCAGCAGTATAGTACAAAACTTTCGATTTCTCTGCGGGCGCGTGCCCTGCAGGCGGACGAGATACGCAGTCGGGCGATGGCAAATATTATCGACCGTGCTTTAATAAGAATTCTTCTTGACATAAGTGGTATATAAATCTGTGTACAAATGAGACAGTGCAACAAAAGAAGACAACACATGACTAGACGGCAGGACGCCTGCCATCAGCCACCTGAATTCCCGTAGGCTACAAAAAACGGATATTTCCTATGGTGCAAGTACAATATGCTGGTTTTCAAATTTCATCGCACCTGCAAATTGAAAACATTCTCGGGATATCGCATCTCACATGCATACAAAGATACAGACGTGTCACTTACAGGTACAAGGTGTGTTCAAAAAGTACCAAACCTTTGACCAGCAGAAATATATTTATTGATTAGAAGGTACAAAACTCTAATACCCTCCAAAGTAGTATCCTTGGTAATGCATACACATCTCCTAGCGCTCCCGCCATTGTTAGAAATACTTCTGGAACGCGTCCTTTCGAATGATGAACAGCCGGGCCGTCACATTCCGCTTGTCTTCGCTCGACTCAAATCGAGGTTCCTTTCACTGGCATTTCCAGCTTGGGAAATAGCCAAAAGATATACGGAGCCATTTCGGGGGAGTAGGGAGCCTGACGAACCACAGGAATGTTGTGTTTGGCGAAGAAAGTTTGAATCAGATGCGCAGAATGGGCGAGTGCGTTATCATGATGGAGCTGACAAGTGTTAGCCACCCGCAGATCCAGTCACTTACGCTGAACAACATCCCGAAGGCGACGAAAGAGCTCTTGGTAGTATTCCTTTGTGATGTTTTGCGCTTGTGGTACGTGCTCATGATGTACCAGTCCACGGGGGTCGAAGAAAATGGTCAACATAACCTTGACATTGCTGCGGACCTGCCGCGCTTTTTTTTTGGCCTCGGGAATGTGGGATGTTTCTACTGTGACAACTGCATCTTGGTTTCTTGGTCGTACCCATAAACCCATGACTCATCGCCTGCGATCACGATGTTCAGAAAGTTGGGGTTAGTGTTTGCATTGTCCAGCAGGTCCTGTGCGATTTCCAGACGGGTTTGCTTCTCCTCCTTTGTTAGCAGTTTCGGTAATAATTTCGCTGACACCCTACTTATGCCCAAATCCTCGGCCAGATTTCATTATAATAATGATCCAATGCTTACCCTTATCTCGTTCGCAAGTTCTCGGACAGTGTCGCGACAGTCTTCCGTGACCAAAGACCGCAATTACTAACTGACATTCTCATTTCGGCTTGTTGAGGGTCTGCCTGAACGCGGTTCGCTGTCCACTGTTGTGCGGCAATGTTTGAAGCGGTTGTTCGACTCCTTTATTCGTGAGGTGCTGATGGAATCATTTTTCTTCACAGCAAGAAAAACGCATTCCATTTGGCGCCCCTCGACGCGATACCATCAAACATGTGCGTATCGCGAATAGAGCAATGCTGCATTTACTCTTAGCTAACAATCCGTAAAATGATTGGTGTAAACACGTTCGGTGCTGCAGCATTTCGCAATTACGAAGATGCCGAAGTCGAAACTGCGATCCACAAATTAAAATAAACGCGAAGTAACCAAAGCAGAAAAGCATAAACGGTCTCTGCACGGTTAGCTCCGCTGACTGCTCTTCGAATAACCCTCAGTTTCCGTTCGCGAACAGGCACGATTGACCCTTGTCGTACTGTTTGCTTTGGCCCTCAAAGCATTTTATTCTTGACGCTTGTTCGGGGGACTACTTTAATCATACGGTTATGCAGATCGCTCAGAAAACTTAAAGATTGAGAGCGAGTTACGGCGTTGTATAAGACGTTGTGGTTCTGCATACGTTTACCAGAATTTGCAGCCGTGTCAATAGAGTATGCACACTTCTATTTTTATGCTTATTCGGCTAGTTGAAGCAGCGGATGCTGTATAGATGGGGTTCTGAGAAATTGCAATCGAGAATGAACGTACCGTATAGTTCACTTCGATGGTAAACAGTGCCAGCGCGGCTGAGGGCTCAATTTTCTAATAAAACATGCAGTCCATGGCTTTTTGTGTCCAAGACGCTATAGGCTAAAGGCTAGCGTAAACTCTAAGAAGAAAAGGAGGAAATGGGGTATTGAGGTTACTCCTTTAGGGGAGGAACTGATTTGCCACAACCATTCCTCCCTTTACGGGGTAAGTGAGAGGGGATGAACTGTTACTCCCCATGCGGTTACTCCTTCGACGACTAACAGTTGCTCTTTTCCGATGCTCCTCGAGGGAGTAATGGTCATTCGTTCCGATGGTCCTCAAACATGAAATTAACTAAGTTAGCCGTTTATACACTGATAAAAAATGACCGAGTTGAAAAAAAAAGTACCCGCAACTCGGATTCGAATTCACGTCCTCACGCGCACAAGTCAGGCACTCAAACAACTTCACCACGGCGGCTCGGTTGACGAGACAGGATACTGAGACAAGGTTAAGCACATGAACGCAGGCGCGGCAATACATTAGAGACTCGGCATTTTATGTTTGCTATGCGGTGAGAGTCTAACGTTGCGCGTGCATGAAACTATAAGCGACTGCCAAAACGAAATCTGCCCGATTATACTTAGGATGATTTAAACTGAGACATTACGTGATGTACGTGTCGCGAGCGTAAACGGGGCACGCAAGACGACATAGAAAATCAACTTCGCTGTCACTTAGCGTGCCCCGCTTGAGCTACACATCGCTTCAGTTAAGTTTGTAATCTCCTTGGAAAGAAAAGAACTTAGGTACTATTGGCCAATAAAATCTGGCAGTCCATCAATGACTTGCGCGTTATTTGTGTATCGTTCACTTATGGTGTGTACACGAATTGCATGGCTCTTCGCCTTCCATTTTCTTAATTTCACGCAATTTTCCCACGAAGAGGTTGCTGCGTTGCATATTGAATAGACAGTGCACGAACTTCGGACTATTCACGATTTATAGAGAATACCGTTTTCGCCGCATCACACCACGACACGGATGAAAACAGCAGAGTGCATGCGGAGTAACTGTTGCCATGTTTCCTCCCGTTGCTCTCTTTCAGAGCAAGAACTAAACACTTACTCTCCGAAATTTCCGCATGACATGCACACTCCTGCAGTTAGTCCCCGCAGGGACGAAAGCGCCCTTTTTAGGACTAACTGTCCAGTTACTCCAGTTTTCCCCGGTGTATTTCTTACAGTGTAGAACGTGTGCGAACCTCACAAAAATTGGCTTTTAGAAAAACCGAAATCAAGAAAGATCGTGCGGTAGAAATCTGAACAATTTGCAGTGAGTAGTCAATATTAGAAGTGCAGAAATTATCGGAAGTCGGCAGTGACGTAGGTCGAAACATTTTTCTTTCTGTTTTTGGGGGGGAGGGTGGGAACTTAGCACTTAGTGGCTATAGGAGAAGAGGGGGGGGGGGTGGCAATCCGCATCATCATCATCACAAGCCTATTTTATGTCCACTGCAAGACGAAGGCCTCTCCCTGCGATCTCCAATTACCCCTGTCTTGCGCCAGCGTATTCCAACTTGCGCCTGCAAATTTACTAACTTCATCATCCCATCTGGTTTTCTGCCGACCTCGACTGCGCTTCCCTTCTCTTGGTATCCATTCTGTAACTCTAATGGTCCACCGGTTATCCATCCTACGCATTACATGGCCTGCCCAGCTCCATTTATTTCGCTTAATGTCAACTAGAATATCGGCTATCCCCGTCTGTTCTCTGATCCACACCGCTCTCTTCTTGTCTCTTAACGTTAGTCCTAAGATTTTCATTCCATCGCTCTTTGTGCGGTCCTTAACTTGTTCTCGAGCTTCTTTGTTAACCTCCAAGTTTCTGCCCCATATGTTAGCACCGGTAGAATGCAATGATTGCACACTTTTCTTTTCAACGACAGTGGTAAGCTCCCAGTTAGGATTTGGCAATGCCTGTCGTATGCACTCCAACCCAATTTTATTCTTCTGTAAATTTCTTTCTCGTGATCAGGGTCCGCAGTGAGTAATTGACCTAGATAAACGTACTCCTTTACAGACTCTAGAGGATGGCTGGCGATCCTGAATTCTTGTTCCCTTGCCAGGCTATTGAGCATTATCTTTGTCTTCTGCATATTATCACGTCATCATTTTTATGCCGGAAGAACCCTCAAGCGGTAGAGTGACGGACTGTGACTGACGATGTGTGTGCTGTGCTGTGTGCTCTCTCTCTCTCCTCCCCATCTTTCATTCCCCCTCATCCCGCTCCCATGTGTAGGGTAGCAAACCGGTTGTGCTTAACTGGTCAACCTCCCTGCCTTTCCTTCTCCACTTTTTTTCCTTCCTTCTGCATATTAATCTTCAACCCCATTCTTACACTTTCTCGGTTAAGGTCCTCAATCAAGTATGCGGGCAATCCGAATGCTAACACATAAATTTCGAGGGAGGCACGTGCCGGCGTGCCACGCGATGGCTAGGCGACTGCAAGTCGGTCGATTAATTGGCATTGCGGTAAAGTCTACGATTGCTACGTATGCTGGGTATCTAGGTTGGATACCAAATCACTCAATGTTTTGTTCTTTTTTTTCTGGACTGCAAGACGCACCGGGATGTTGGGTAAGGCGTTTAAGTTTCTTGCGCTGTTCTTACATGCAATACAGAGCAACTTCGGAATAAATGTATTGTAGAAACAGCGCAGTAAACACAACTATATGAATGACCCGACGGTGCATTAGACCTGGTTGCCCTGAGGATTCGGTGCTTGTTGTCATTGGCTAATATCAGATCTATGTGGCGAAAATCTTTTCGCCACGTCAGAGACCCCGCCGATTCAAAAGCTGAGAAGGATAGGAATAAACTTTATTTGTCGAACGGTTATGGCTGTTGGTGTCCGGGGCTAGGCTGCCAGGGGTCCGGACCATCGCCGGAGAAAAATTTTCCGAGATCCTCGGCAATAGCCTTGGCCCGCTGGACGGCCCACTCCTGGTCCGCGGGTGCCTCGCTGAGGAGGGCGGCTTGCCATCTCTTAGCGAGGCGCCCCGCTTCAGAGGGTCCTGCTGTTTTCTTCCCCCTTCCTCTTGGTCCTGCTTCCTCATGGCGTTGGCATTCCCAAGCATATGGGCCATATCATATGCCCGTTCGCGCTCGAACCACGGGCAGCCGGGCGACGGGTGCAGCGCGGGCCACAGGCGGTGCAGGTGGTAGGGGTTGGTGAAAGTGCCCGTCTGCAACTGCCTCAGGTCGACTGCCTGGGACCTGTCCAGCCGCCCGTGGGGTTGTGGATATTTCTTACGTTCTTTCCTATAGTGATCAAGAACCTCTCGGTACGAGGCCGGAAACTCCTCGATATCGCGGTCGGCGTCCCCGTGGCCCCCAGCTCCGTCCGCCGCGATTTCGGTTGTGTTGGTAACCAACTCCTCCGCTGGGGTCCCGCACAACAACGGCGGCGGCTGCCCTCTGGATGATCGCGTCGCGGCAGGAAGCTGCCTCGCGACGAGATGGGCGCGCTCGTTGTGGTTGGGCGGGATGACGGTGTGTTTTCGGCCGTTTGTATTGTTGTCGTCGTTGTCGTCGCGGCTGTTGTCTTTGCTAGTGCCAAGCTCCCCGACGTGCGCGGGGAATCATTTGAGGGACTTGTTCGTAATCGTGCCGGACACGAAGTCCCCGGCTCTGGCGTTAAGCATGCGCGCCACATCCGCGGACACCCAACCTTTGGTGTAGTTCCGGATCGCTGATTGGGAGTCGCTTATGATCAGGCTATCCACCGTACTTCCGTGGAGTACCGCGAGGGTTATGGCCATCTCCTCCGCTGCTTAGGCCGACGGCAGCCTCGCTGATGCCGTGGGATCCTTCCCTTCGTATCTACGACCGCCATGGAGAAGGCGGGCGCCGCCGCCGTCGGCCGGCCGTGTCGTTGATGTTGCCGCTCTTGCTGCTGCCGTTTTTGTCGTAGTAGTGGTGTTGTTGTAGTAGTGGTGGTGTTGGCATCCCCGGTTCGTCTCGCACATTTCGTTGTAGTGGCGGTGGTGTTCGTCGTCCCTCGTCGCCATCAACTTTACCGGCGGGCCGCAGGTACCTGGCTGCATCGTCTTCCATGCTCCTCGAGGATTGCTGCCGCTCTGTGTTTACGTCTTTGCACGTCATGCACCGGGTGTATGTTCTTCGGCATGTTTTCCGTCTGCATGGCGTCCCTGAGTTCCGGTAGCAGTGTTTCCTTCAGTCCCCGCGCCTCATGATATTGAATACAGAGCAGGTCGAGCATTCCTCTTCCCGTTCTGGTGCCCGACGGCCTCTCCAACTGCGCTATTCTCTGCGCCTCGGCGACCTCCTCGAGCGTGTTGTGCACGCCCAGCTCGAGGAGCTTATGGGTTGGCGTGTACTGGGGTACTCCCAGGGCGGTCTTGAACGCCCTGCGGATCGCCACGTTCAGATTGTCAGTTTCGCTCATGTTCCAGTCGGCGTACGCGGCGACGTAAGATATGTGGCTCAGCGCATACGCCAGTATCAGCCCCGTCACGTTGTGCTCCTTCATTCCTTACCTCTTGTTCGCGACCCGCCGCACGAGGCGCGTGGCGGCGGCCACTTTCTTCTGCAGTCGGGCAACCAGCTCGCGGTTGGAACCGTTCTCTTCCAGCAAAAGGCCGAGCACTCGCAACTTGGACACCGTCTGTATTCGAGTCCCCTCTCTCGTCGTGAAACGGACGCCCCAACGACGGGCTTCGAGCACGCCCTGCGGGAGGGGTCCTTTCTTGCGCGGTCTGTGGAGGAGGATCTCGAGACTTGTCGAGTTAGCAGACGAGTCCCGTGTCTTAAAGGTGCCGCTCCACCTCCCGGACGGGCCGCTGCAGCTCGTCTTGCATTTCGCCGATGCCCGTGTTCTTCGTGGTCCACACCGTCACATCATCTGCGTAGATCGTGGGATTGATGCCCTCCATCGCGTCGAGACGCTCCGGCAGGCCGATCATGACGAGGTTGAAAAGCATGGGGGAGAGTACGGAGCCCTGCGGCGTTCACGCACCGCCTATTGGGACCGTTCGCGGCGTGGCCCCGTCGATCCTGACCGTCGTCACGCGTCCATTCAGGAAGCTGCTGACATATCGGTGGAACCTCGCCCCGAGATCGAGTCAGCTGATCTTGTGCAATATGGCCAGGTGCTCCACCATGTCGAAGGCGCTCTTGAGGTCTAGGCCGAGTAAGGCGCGCACGTGCGTGCTCGGAGCATTCACGACCTGTTCCTTGATCTGCAGCATGGCGTCCTGCGTGGAAAGTTCGTTCCAGAAACGGATTATGAGGGTGCCGAAGGCGTCCTGCTTCTCGTGGAGCGTCATCACCCTGTTGAGGTGGGCATGATCCATCATTTCCGGACGTGAGCGAGATCGGCCCCATGTTTCGGACCTCCATCGGTTTGTCCGGCTTCGGTATGAGTATAACGCCCGCGGACTTCCACTCTTGCGGAATTCGGCCCTCCTTCCAGCACGAGTTGACGTACTCGCAAAGCTTCTCGATGGCGTGGTCGTTCAGGTTCCTCAGGACTTTGTTGGTGATGCTGTCAAGACCGGGCGCCGATTTGGTCTTCAATAGCTGGAGGACCGCTCTAATTTCCTGGACGGGAAACTCGGCGTCCAGCTCCTCCTTGGGAAAACCGCGGTATTCGGGGTGACTCTTGCCTTCCGGTCGAGCGAGGTTGAGAAAAGTTGACAAAAAATAGGAAAAAAGAAAAATAACACCATCCGAAGAAAAAGTTCCAACAGGAAATCGAACCTTGTGTTGCAGCGTGGCAGCCTGATACGTTACTTGAACGCTTTTTTATTTCACTTGCTAAGCAGATAAATTAAAATATTTAAAGATATACAGCTCTGTAGCTACATGACAGTCCATAACAAATATTGTGTAGCAGCTCGCATTTTCGCTTGCTGGTTTATCATGTATAATGTACGATTGCAAAGCAATCATCCGGGGCCATTGTGCACTAAGCAACCTTCCTTGGAAGACAGGCTATCCAGTCGGGAGATTTTGCCTGGTGGCTTCGATTTCTGATCCTGCGCGCGTAAAGCTCTCCATAAAATACTTCCATGCGGGCTTCGCAGTCTCATTAGCCATGACATAATCCGACTTGCCCTCCATAGAGCTTGCATGGGTCACATAATTATTATTTCCTGGCATCAGGCTTCGGAAACGTTGCCATAATTTCAAAATTTTGCCGTTATTCCGTCTGGGCATAGATCAATTTTTAGCACCACTTGCACTCTGGCCCAGGACAACTAAGCACTAGTCCAGTCAAAAACAAATCCTATGGCATTTCTGGTACAATTTACTGACCACGGTACATAAAACTCTTAGGCACTTGCCATGTCTTAACAGAATGAAGTGTTTGAAACATGAAAAATTATTATTTTGCAGTGCTAGAAACAGAGTACCTGCTGAAACGATTGAAAACATCTGAAGCAACGCCAGCATTGCCCACGGGGCAATCTAGGGTTGCAGGGTATATCATGTCCACGATATCCCAATGGATCTGCTTTCGTTTTACCGTGGTTAAGTATTCCCAAGAGAACTCACCCTGAAAGAATTTCAGTGTCTGCGCTACTTCTCTAGAAAATCGAAATTCATTGCGAGGGAGCATTGTCGTGAGGGGAAGCAGAGATGCTAGCACTCGTAGTTCCATGCATGCAAACTATTGTACAAGTGGGGTTTTGATCCGGAAAAAAAATCAAGAACATCTAAGTTCTAATGAGTTGTGAATGCGAAATAATTAATGTCCAAATGAACGCCGCTGAGCGATCCTTCAAATTTGGCGCTGCGAGTAATTCACCATAGCGGTACGTGCTGCCCGAGCCATCAAGGAGCTCCAGCCAGGTTTCCTGAGCGACAAGAAACCGACGAAGCAGCAGCGGGCACCAAGGCCAGCAGGCGCGCCCAGCAGCTAAGGCCAGTGGGGGTGAGAGAGAGAGAGAGATACGGACTGACCACCGGTTTTCGAGAGCTAGATCGAGGGTTGGCGTCGCGTCGCAGCAATGCCCTCTCCCCTCAAGCAGCACCTGGCGTGCTAACGTCGAAGCACGTGTGCCCATTCGCCCGCTCTGCCTCGTCGAAGCGCGCTCGTGACGTGGCGTCGCAGCAAATGGGAAGTTTCGTGCCGTTTCGCCGCTACAGACGACAGACGCTGGCTTTTTCGATCAATAGGCTATTTGACGCTTTGGCATGAAAACTCTGGCCCAGGACAACTAAGCACTAGTCCAGTCAAAAACAAATCCTATGGCATTTCTGGTACAATTTACTGACCACGGTACATAAAACTCTTAGGCACTTGCCTTGTCTAATGGCAAGTGCCTAAGAGTGGCCCAGTGCCACTCTATTTAAAACGTAGCTTCGTTGGTCGCGGAGCACAGAATTACTCATTTTTTTTTGTGCAGATCCAAGGCAATGCGCTTTTCGCATTGATTACAGCGTCAGACAGCTGGGATGCTCGCGGAAGAGTGCCTAGGCATGAAGGATGTTCCCGGATGACTTTTTTCTGCCGTTTGGTTGCTTTTTCGTTTGTTGTTAACTTCTGGGTGCCATGATCAACAGACATATAAAGCCCCACAACACTTGACACATCACCAGAAGCCGTGGTCGTGTGCATGCAGTGCATGGCACCGGCTTCGGTAGGTGGCCAGGTCAAGGCCACCGGTGGCAATCGTGGCCCAGGTTGATTTTCCTCGACGAAGGGGGCATATTTCAGGGCTCAATTGTTGTGTTTGGAAGTCATAGGGGGGGAGGCGATCTAAAAGCGGTACCACTCTATTTAAAACGAAGCTTCGTTGGTCGCAGAGCACAGAATTACTCATTTTTTTTGTGCAGATCCAAGGCAATGCGCTTTTCGCATTGATTACAGCGTCAGACAGCTGGGATGCTCGCGGAAGAGTGCCTAGACATGAAGGATGTTCCCGGATGACTTTTTTCTGCCGTTTGGTTGCTTTTTCGTTTGTTGTTAACTACTGGGTGCCATGATCAACAGACATATAAAGCCCCAAAACACTTCACACGTCACCAGAAGCCGTGGTCGTGTGCATTCAGTGCATGGCACCGGCTTCGGTAGGTGGCCAGGTCAAGGCCACCGGTGGCAATCGTGGCCCAGGTTGATTTGCCTCGACGAAGGGGGCATATTTCAGGGCTCAATTGTTGTGTTTGGAAGTGATAGGGGGGGAGGCGATCTAAAAGCGGTGCCACTCTATTTAAAACGAAGCTTCGTTGGTCGCAGAGCACAGAATTAATCGTTTTTTTGTGCAAATCCAAGGCAATGCGCTTTTCGCATTGATTACAGCGTCAGACAGCTGGGATGCTCGCGGAAGAGTGCCTAGGCATGAAGGATGTTCCCGGATGACTTTTTTCTGCCGTTTGGTTGCTTTTTCGTTTGTTGTTAACTTCTGGGTGCCATGATCAACAGACATATAAAGCCCCAAAACACTTGACACACCACCAGAAGCCGTGGTCGTGTGCATTCAGTGCATGGCACCGGCTTCGGTAGGTGGCCAGGTCAAGGCCACCGGTGGCAATCGTGGCCCAGGTTGATTTGCCTCGACGAAGGGGGCATATTTCAGGGCTCAATTGTTGTGTTTGGAAGTCATAGGGGGGGAGGCGATCTAAAAGCGGTGCCACTCTATTTAAAACGAAGCTTCGTTGGTCGCAGAGCACAGAATTACTCATTTTTTTGTGCAAATCCAAGGCAATGCGCTTTTCGCATTGATTACAGCGTCAGACAGCTGGGATGCTCGCGGAAGAGTGCCTAGGCAAGAAGGATGTTCCCGGATGACTTTTTTCTGCCATTTGGTTGCTTTTTCGTTTGTTGTTAACTTCTGGGTGCCATGATCAACAGACATATAAAGCCCCAAAACACTTGACACACCACCAGAAGCCGTGGTCGTGTGCATGTAGTGCATGGAACCGGCTTTGGTAGGTGGCCAGGTCAAGGCCACCGGTGGCAATCGTGGCCCAGGTTGATTTTCCTCGACGAAGGGGGCATATTTCAGGGCTCAATTGTTGTGTTTGGAAGTCATAGGGGGGGAGGCGATCTAAAAGCGGTGCCACTCTATTTAAAACGACGCTTCGTTGGTCGCGGAGCACAGAATTACTCATTTTTTTTTGTGCAGATCCAAGGCAATGCGCTTTTCGCATTGATCACAGCGTCAGACAGCTGGGATGCTCGCGGAAGAGTGCCTAGGCATGAATGATGTTCCCGGATGACTTTTTTCTGCCGTTTGGTTGCTTTTTCGTTTGTTGTTAACTTCTGGGTGCCATGATCAACAGACATATAAAGCCCCACAACACTTGACACATCACCAGAAGCCGTGGTCGTGTGCATGCAGTGCATGGCACCGGCTTCGGTAGGTGGCCAGGTAAAGGCCACCGGTGGCAATCGTGGCCCAGGTTGATTTTCCTCGACGAAGGGGGCATATTTCAGGGCTCAATTGTTGTGTTTGGAAGTCATAGGGGGGGAGGCGATCTAAAAGCGGTGCCACTCTATTTAAAACGAAGCTTCGTTGGTCGCAGAGCACAGAATTACTCATTTTTTTGTGCAAATCCAAGGCAATGCGCTTTTCGCATTGATTACAGCGTGAGACAGCTGGGATGCTCGCGGAAGAGTGCCTAGACATGAAGGATGTTCCCGGATGACTTTTTTCTGCCGTTTGGTTGCTTTTTCGTTTGTTGTTAACTACTGGGTGCCATGATCAACAGACATATAAAGCCCCAAAACACTTCACACATCACCAGAAGCCGTGGTCGTGTGCATTCAGTGCATGGCACCGGCTTCGGTAGGTGGCCAGGTCAAGGCCACCGGTGGCAATCGTGGCCCAGGTTGATTTGCCTCGACGAAGGGGGCATATTTCAGGGCTCAATTGTTGTGTTTGGAAGTGATAGGGGGGGAGGCGATCTAAAAGCGGTGCCACTCTATTTAAAACGAAGCTTCGTTGGTCGCGGAGCACAGAATTACTCATTTTTTTTGTGCAGATCCAAGGCAATGCGCTCTTCGCATTGATTACAGCGTGAGACAGCTGGGATGCTCGCGGAAGAGTGCCTAGGCATGAAGGATGTTCCCGGATGACTTTTTTCTGCCGTTTGGTTGCTTTTTCGTTTGTTGTTAACTTCTGGGTGCCATGATCAACAGACATATAAAGCCCCAAAACACTTGACACATCACCAGAAGCCGTGGTCGTGTGCATGCAGTGCATGGCACCGGCTTCGGTAGGTGGCCAGGTCAAGGCCACCGGTGGCAATCGTGGCCCAGGTTGATTTTCCTCGACGAAGGGGGCATATTTCAGGGCTCAATTGTTGTGTTTGGAAGTCATAGGGGGGGAGGCGATCTAAAAGCGGTGCCACTCTATTTAAAACGAAGCTTCGTTGGTCGCGGAGCACAGAATTACTCATTTTTTTGTGCAGATCCAAGGCAATGCGCTTTTCGCATTGATTACAGCGTCAGACAGCTGGGATGCTCGCGGAAGAGTGCCTAGGCATGAAGGATGTTCCCGGATGACTTTTTTCTGCCGTTTGGTTGCTTTTTCGTTTGTTGTTAACTTCTGGGTGCCATGATCAACAGACATATAAAGCCCCAAAACACTTCACACATCACCAGAAGCCGTGGTCGTGTGCATTCAGTGCATGGCACCGGCTTCGGTAGGTGGCCAGGTCAAGGCCACCGGTGGCAATCGTGGCCCAGGTTGATTTTCCTCGACGAAGGGGGCATATTTCAGGGCTCAATTGTTGTGTTTGGAAGTCATAGGGGGGGAGGCGATCTAAAAGCGGTGCCACTCTATTTAAAACGAAGCTTCGTTGGTCGCGGAGCACAGAATTACTCATTTTTTTTGTGCAGATCCAAGGCAATGCGCTTTTCGCATTGATTACAGCGTCAGACAGCTGGGATGCTCGCGGAAGAGTGCCTAGGCATGAAGGATGTTCCCGGATGACTTTTTTCTGCCGTTTGGTTGCTTTTTCGTTTGTTGTTAACTTCTGGGTGCCATGATCAACAGACATATAAAGCCCCACAACACTTGACACATCACCAGAAGCCGTGGTCGTGTGCATGCAGTGCATGGCACCGGCTTCGGTAGGTGGCCAGGTCAAGGCCACCGGTGGCAATCGTGGCCCAGGTTGATTTTCCTCGACGAAGGGGGCATATTTCAGGGCTCAATTGTTGTGTTTGGAAGTCATAGGGGGGGAGGCGATCTAAAAGCGGTGCCACTCTATTTAAAACGAAGCTTCGTTGGTCGCAGAGCACAGAATTACTCATTTTTTTTGTGCAGATCCAAGGCAATGCGCTTTTCGCATTGATTACAGCGTCAGACAGCTGGGATGCTCGCGGAAGAGTGCCTAGACATGAAGGATGTTCCCGGATGACTTTTTTCTGCCGTTTGGTTGCTTTTTCGTTTGTTGTTAACTACTGGGTGCCATGATCAACAGACATATAAAGCCCCAAAACACTTCACACATCACCAGAAGCCGTGGTCGTGTGCATTCAGTGCATGGCACCGGCTTCGGTAGGTGGCCAGGTCAAGGCCACCGGTGGCAATCGTGGCCCAGGTTGATTTGCCTCGACGAAGGGGGCATATTTCAGGGCTCAATTGTTGTGTTTGGAAGTGATAGGGGGGGAGGCGATCTAAAAGCGGTGCCACTCTATTTAAAACGAAGCTTCGTTGGTCGCAGAGCACAGAATTACTCATTTTTTTTGTGCAGATCCAAGGCAATGCGCTTTTCGCATTGATTACAGCGTCAGACAGCTGGGATGCTCGCGGAAGAGTGCCTAGGCAAGAAGGATGTTCCCGGATGACTTTTTTCTGCCATTTGGTTGCTTTTTCGTTTGTTGTTAACTTCTGGGTGCCATGATCAACAGACATATAAAGCCCCAAAACACTTGACACATCACCAGAAGCCGTGGTCGTGTGCATGCAGTGCATGGCACCGGCTTCGGTAGGTGGCCAGGTCAAGGCCACCGGTGGCAATCGTGGCCCAGGTTGATTTGCCTCGACGAAGGGGGCATATTTCAGGGCTCAATTGTTGTGTTTGGAAGTGATAGGGGGGGAGGCAATCTAAAAGCGGTGCCACTCTATTTGAAACGAAGCTTCGTTGGTCGCGGAGCACAGAATTACTCATTTTTTTGTGCAGATCCAAGGCAATGCGCTTTTCGCATTGATTACAGCGTCAGACAGCTGGGATGCTCGCGGAAGAGTGCCTAGGCATGAAGGATGTTCCCGGATGACTTTTTTCTGCCGTTTGGTTGCTTTTTCGTTTGTTGTTAACTTCTGGGTGCCATGATCAACAGACATATAAAGCCCCAAAACACTTGACACATCACCAGAAGCCGTGGTCGTGTGCATTCAGTGCATGGCACCGGCTTCGGTAGGTGGCCAGGTCAAGGCCACCGGTGGCAATCGTGGCCCAGGTTGATTTGCCTCGACGAAGGGGGCATATTTCAGGGCTCAATTGTTGTGTTTGGAAGTGATAGGGGGGGAGGCGATCTAAAAGCGGTGCCACTCTATTTAAAACGAAGCTTCGTTGGTCGCAGAGCACAGAATTACTCATTTTTTTGTGCAGATCCAAGGCAATGCGCTTTTCGCATTGATTACAGCGTCAGACAGCTGGGATGCTCGCGGAAGAGTGCCTAGGCATGAAGGATGTTCCCGGATGACTTTTTTCTGCCAGTTTGGTTGCTTTTTCGTTTGTTGTTAACTTCTGGGTGCCATGATCAACAGACATATAAAGCCCCAAAACACTTGACACATCACCAGAAGCCGTGGTCGTGTGCATGTCAGTGCATGGCACCGGCTTCGGTAGGTGGCCAGGTCAAGGCCACCGGTGGCAATCGTGGCCCAGGTTGATTTGCCTCGACGAAGGGGGCATATTTCAGGGCTCAATTGTTGTGTTTGGAAGTCGATAGGGGGGGAGGCGATCTAAAAGCGGTGCCACTCTATTTAAAACGAAGCTTCGTTGGTCGCGGAGCACAGAATTACTCATTTTTTTGTGCAGATCCAAGGCAATGCGCTTTTCGCATTGATTACAGCGTCAGACAGCTGGGATGCTCGCGGAAGAGTGCCTAGGCATGAAGGATGTTCCCGGATGACTTTTTTCTGCCGTTTGGTTGCTTTTTCGTTTGTTGTTAACTTCTGGGTGCCATGATCAACAGACATATAAAGCCCCAAAACACTTGACACATCACCAGAAGCCGTGGTCGTGTGCATGCAGTGCATGGCACCGGCTTCGGTAGGTGGCCAGGTCAAGGCCACCGGTGGCAATCGTGGCCCAGGTTGATTTTCCTCGACGAAGGGGGCATATTTCAGGGCTCAATTGTTGTGTTGGAAGTGATAGGGGGGGAGGCGATCTAAAAGCGGTGCCACTCTATTTAAAACGAAGCTTCGTTGGTCGCGGAGCACAGAATTACTCATTTTTTTGTGCAGATCCAAGGCAATGCGCTTTTCGCATTGATTACAGCGTCAGACAGCTGGGATGCTCGCGGAAGAGTGCCTAGGCATGAAGGATGTTCCCGGATGACTTTTTTCTGCCGTTTGGTTGCTTTTTCGTTTGTTGTTAACTTCTGGGTGCCATGATCAACAGACATATAAAGCCCCAAAACACTTGACACATCACCAGAAGCCGTGGTCGTGTGCATGCAGTGCATGGCACCGGCTTCGGTAGGTGGCCAGGTCAAGGCCACCGGTGGCAATCGTGGCCCAGGTTGATTTTCCTCGACGAAGGGGGCATATTTCAGGGCTCAATTGTTGTGTTTGGAAGTGATAGGGGGGGAGGCGATCTAAAAGCGGTGCCACTCTATTTAAAACGAAGCTTCGTTGGTCGCGGAGCACAGAATTACTCATTTTTTTTGTGCAGATCCAAGGCAATGCGCTTTTCGCATTGATTACAGCGTCAGACAGCTGGGATGCTCGCGGAAGAGTGCCTAGGCATGAAGGATGTTCCCGGATGACTTTTTTCTGCCGTTTGGTTGCTTTTTCGTTTGTTGTTAACTTCTGGGTGCCATGATCAACAGACATATAAAGCCCCAAAACACTTGACACATCACCAGAAGCCGTGGTCGTGTGCATGCAGTGCATGGCACCGGCTTCGGTAGGTGGCCAGGTCAAGGCCACCGGTGGCAATCGTGGCCCAGGTTGATTTTCCTCGACGAAGGGGGCATATTTCAGGGCTCAATTGTTGTGTTTGGAAGTGATAGGGGGGGAGGCGATCTAAAAGCGGTGCCACTCTATTTAAAACGAAGCTTCGTTGGTCGCGGAGCACAGAATTACTCATTTTTTTTGTGCAGATCCAAGGCAATGCGCTTTTCGCATTGATTACAGCGTCAGACAGCTGGGATGCTCGCGGAAGAGTGCCTAGGCATGAAGGATGTTCCCGGATGACTTTTTTCTGCCGTTTGGTTGCTTTTTCGTTTGTTGTTAACTTCTGGGTGCCATGATCAACAGACATATAAAGCCCCAAAACACTTGACACATCACCAGAAGCCGTGGTCGTGTGCATGCAGTGCATGGCACCGGCTTCGGTAGGTGGCCAGGTCAAGGCCACCGGTGGCAATCGTGGCCCAGGTTGATTTTCCTCGACGAAGGGGGCATATTTCAGGGCTCAATTGTTGTGTTTGGAAGTCATAGGGGGGGAGGCGATCTAAAAGCGGTGCCACTCTATTTAAAACGAAGCTTCGTTGGTCGCGGAGCACAGAATTACTCATTTTTTTGTGCAGATCCAAGGCAATGCGCTTTTCGCATTGATTACAGCGTCAGACAGCTGGGATGCTCGCGGAAGAGTGCCTAGGCATGAAGGATGTTCCCGGATGACTTTTTTCTGCCGTTTGGTTGCTTTTTCGTTTGTTGTTAACTTCTGGGTGCCATGATCAACAGACATATAAAGCCCCAAAACACTTCACACATCACCAGAAGCCGTGGTCGTGTGCATTCAGTGCATGGCACCGGCTTCGGTAGGTGGCCAGGTCAAGGCCACCGGTGGCAATCGTGGCCCAGGTTGATTTTCCTCGACGAAGGGGGCATATTTCAGGGCTCAATTGTTGTGTTTGGAAGTCATAGGGGGGGAGGCGATCTAAAAGCGGTGCCACTCTATTTAAAACGAAGCTTCGTTGGTCGCGGAGCACAGAATTACTCATTTTTTTTGTGCAGATCCAAGGCAATGCGCTTTTCGCATTGATTACAGCGTCAGACAGCTGGGATGCTCGCGGAAGAGTGCCTAGGCATGAAGGATGTTCCCGGATGACTTTTTTCTGCCGTTTGGTTGCTTTTTCGTTTGTTGTTAACTTCTGGGTGCCATGATCAACAGACATATAAAGCCCCAAAACACTTGACACATCACCAGAAGCCGTGGTCGTGTGCATGCAGTGCATGGCACCGGCTTCGGTAGGTGGCCAGGTCAAGGCCACCGGTGGCAATCGTGGCCCAGGTTGATTTGCCTCGACGAAGGGGGCATATTTCAGGGCTCAATTGTTGTGTTTGGAAGTATAGGGGGGGAGGCGATCTAAAAGCGGTGCCACTCTATTTAAACGAAGCTTCGTTGGTCGCGGAGCACAGAATTACTCATTTTTTTGTGCAGATCCAAGGCAATGCGCTTTTCGCATTGATTACAGCGTCAGACAGCTGGGATGCTCGCGGAAGAGTGCCTAGGCATGAAGGATGTTCCCGGATGACTTTTTTCTGCCGTTTGGTTGCTTTTTCGTTTGTTGTTAACTTCTGGGTGCCATGATCAACAGACATATAAAGCCCCAAAACACTTCACACATCACCAGAAGCCGTGGTCGTGTGCATTCAGTGCATGGCACCGGCTTCGGTAGGTGGCCAGGTCAAGGCCACCGGTGGCAATCGTGGCCCAGGTTGATTTGCCTCGACGAAGGGGGCATATTTCAGGGCTCAATTGTTGTGTTTGGAAGTGATAGGGGGGGAGGCGATCTAAAAGCGGTGCCACTCTATTTAAACGAAGCTTCGTTGGTCGCAGAGCACAGAATTACTCATTTTTTTGTGCAAATCCAAGGCAATTCGCTTTTCGCATTGATTACAGCGTCAGACAGCTGGGATGCTCGCGGAAGAGTGCCTAGGCAAGAAGGATGTTCCCGGATGACTTTTTTCTGCCATTTGGTTGCTTTTTCGTTTGTTGTTAACTTCTGGGTGCCATGATCAACAGACATATAAAGCCCCAAAACACTTGACACACCACCAGAAGCCGTGGTCGTGTGCATGTAGTGCATGGAACCGGCTTTGGTAGGTGGCCAGGTCAAGGCCACCGGTGGCAATCGTGGCCCAGGTTGATTTTCCTCGACGAAGGGGGCATATTTCAGGGCTCAATTGTTGTGTTTGGAAGTCATAGGGGGGGAGGCGATCTAAAAGCGGTGCCACTCTATTTAAAACGAAGCTTCGTTGGTCGCGGAGCACAGAATTACTCATTTTTTTTGTGCAGATCCAAGGCACTGCGCTTTTCGCATTGATTACAGCGTCAGACAGCTGGGATGCTCGCGGAAGAGTGCCTAGGCATGAAGGATGTTCCCGGATGACTTTTTTCTGCCGTTTGGTTGCTTTTTCGTTTGTTGTTAACTTCTGGGTGCCATGATCAACAGACATATAAAGCCCCAAAACACTTGACACATCACCAGAAGCCGTGGTCGTGTGCATGCAGTGCATGGCACCGGCTTCGGTAGGTGGCCAGGTCAAGGCCACCGGTGGCAATCGTGGCCCAGGTTGATTTTCCTCGACGAAGGGGGCATATTTCAGGGCTCAATTGTTGTGTTTGGAAGTCATAGGGGGGGAGGCGATCTAAAAGCGGTGCCACTCTATTTAAAACGAAGCTTCGTTGGTCGCGGAGCACAGAATTACTCATTTTTTTGTGCAGATCCAAGGCAATGCGCTTGCTCTTTTGTTTGTTCTTACCTTCTGGGTGCCATGATCAACAGACATATAAAGCCCCAAAACACTTCACACATCACCAGAAGCCGTGGTCGTGTGCATTCAGTGCATGGCACCGGCTTCGGTAGGTGGCTAGGTCAAGGCCACCGGTGGCAATCGTGGCCCAGGTTGATTTGCCTCGACGAAGGGGGCATATTTCAGGGCTCAATTGTTGTGTTTGGAAGTGATAGGGGGGGAGGCGATCTAAAAGCGGTGCCACTCTATTTAAAACGAAGCTTCCTTGGTCGCGGAGCACAGAATTACTCATTTTTTTGTGCAGATCCAAGGCAATGCGCTTGCTCTTTTGTTTGTTCTTACCTTCTGGGTGCCATGATCAACAGACATATAAAGCCCCAAAACACTTGACACATCACAAGAAGCCATGGTCGTGTGCATGCAGTGCATGGCACCGGCTTTGGTAGGTGGCCAGGTCAAGGCCACCGGTGGCAATCGTGGCCCAGGTTGATTTTCCTCGACGAAGGGGGCATATTTGAGGGCTCAATTGTTGTGTTTGGAAGTCATAGGGGGGGAGGCGATCTAAAAGCGGTGCCACTCTATTTAAAACGAAGCTTCGTTGGTCGCGGAGCACAGAATTACTCATTTTTTTTGTGCAGATCCAAGGCAATGCGCTTTTCGCATTGATTACAGCGTCAGACAGCTGGGATGCTCGCGGAAGAGTGCCTAGGCATGAAGGATGTTCCCGGATGACTTTTTTCTGCCGTTTGGTTGCTTTTTCGTTTGTTGTTAACTTCTGGGTGCCATGATCAACAGACATATAAAGCCCCAAAACACTTGACACATCACCAGAAGCCGTGGTCGTGTGCATGCAGTGCATGGCACCGGCTTCGGTAGGTGGCCAGGTCAAGGCCACCGGTGGCAATCGTGGCCCAGGTTGATTTTCCTCGACGAAGGGGGCATATTTCAGGGCTCAATTGTTGTGTTTGGAAGTCATAGGGGGGGAGGCGATCTAAAAGCGGTGCCACTCTATTTAAAACGAAGCTTCGTTGGTCGCGGAGCACAGAATTACTCATTTTTTTGTGCAGATCCAAGGCAATGCGCTTGCTCTTTTGTTTGTTCTTACCTTCTGGGTGCCATGATCAACAGACATATAAAGCCCCAAAACACTTCACACATCACCAGAAGCCGTGGTCGTGTGCATTCAGTGCATGGCACCGGCTTCGGTAGGTGGCCAGGTCAAGGCCACCGGTGGCAATCGTGGCCCAGGTTGATTTGCCTCGACGAAGGGGGCATATTTCAGGGCTCAATTGTTGTGTTTGGAAGTGATAGGGGGGGAGGCGATCTAAAAGCGGTGCCACTCTATTTAAAACGAAGCTTCGTTGGTCGCGGAGCACAGAATTAATCGTTTTTTTGTGCAGATCCAAGGCAATGCGCTCTTCGCATTGATTACAGCGTGAGACAGCTGGGATGCTCGCGGAAGAGTGCCTAGGCATGAAGGATGTTCCCGGATGACTTTTTTCTGCCATTTGGTTGCTTTTTCGTTTGTTGTTAACTTCTGGGTGCCATGATCAACAGACATATAAAGCCCCAAAACACTTGACACATCACCAGAAGCCGTGGTCGTGTGCATGCAGTGCATGGCACCGGCTTCGGTAGGTGGCCAGGTCAAGGTCACCGGTGGCAATCGTGGCCCAGGTTGATTTTCCTCGACGAAGGGGGCATATTTCAGGGCTCAATTGTTGTGTTTGGAAGTCATAGGGGGGGAGGCGATCTAAAAGCAGTGCCACTCTATTTAAAACGAAGCTTCGTTGGTCGCGGAGCACAGAATTACTCATTTTTTTGTGCAGATCCAAGGCAATGCGCTTGCTCTTTTGTTTGTTGTTAACTTCTGGGTGCCATGATCAACAGACATATAAAGCCCCAAAACACTTCACACATCACCAGAAGCCGTGGTCGTGTGCATTCAGTGCATGGCACCGGCTTCGGTAGGTGGCCAGTTCAAGGCCACCGGTGGCAATTGTGGCCCAGGTTGATTTGCCTCGACGAAGGGGGCATATTTCAGGGCTCAATTGTTGTGTTTGGAAGTGATAGGGGGGGAGGCGATCTAAAAGCGGTGCCACTCTATTTAAAACGAAGCTTCGTTGGTCGCGGAGCACAGAATTACTCATTTTTTTGTGCAGATCCAAGGCAATGCGCTTGCTCTTTTGTTTGTTCTTACCTTCTGGGTGCCATGATCAACAGACATATAAAGCCCCAAAACACTTGACACATCACCAGAAGCCATGGTCGTGTGCATGCAGTGCATGGCACCGGCTTTGGTAGGTGGCCAGGTCAAGGCCACCGGTGGCAATCGTGGCCCAGGTTGATTTTCCTCGACGAAGGGGGCATATTTGAGGGCTCAATTGTTGTGTTTGGAAGTCATAGGGGGGGAGGCGATCTAAAAGCGGTGCCACTCTATTTAAAACGAAGCTTCGTTGGTCGCGGAGCACAGAATTACTCATTTTTTTGTGCAGATCCAAGGCAATGCGCTTTTCGCATTGATTGCAGCGTCAGACAGCTGGGATGCTCGCGGAAGAGTGCCTAGGTATGAAGGATGTTCCCGGATGACTTTTTTCTGCCGTTTGGTTGCTTTTTCGTTTGTTGTTAACTTCTGGGTGCCATGATCAACAGACATATAAAGCCCCAAAACACTTCACACATCACCAGAAGCCGTGGTCGTGTGCATGCAGTGCATGGCACCGGCTTCGGTAGGTGGCCAGGTCAAGGCCACCGGTGGCAATCGTGACCCAGGTTGATTTGCCTCGACGAAGGGGGCATATTTCAGGGCTCAATTGTTGTGTTTGCAAGAAATAGGGGGGGAGGCGATCTAAAAGTGGTACCACTGTATTTAAAACGAAGCTTCGTTGGTCGCAGAGCACAGAATTACTCATTTTTTTTTGTGCAGATCCAAGGCAATGCGCTTTTCGCATTGATTACAGCGTGAGACAGCTGGGATGCTCGCGGAAGAGTGCCTAGGCAAGAAGGATGTTCCCGGATGACTTTTTTCTGCCGTTTGGTTGCTTTTTCGTTTGTTGTTAACTTCTGGGTGCCATGATCAACAGACATATAAAGCCCCAAACACTTCACACATCACCAGAAGCCGTGGTCGTGTGCATGCAGTGCATGGCACCCGCTTCGGTAGGTGGCCAGGTGAAGGCCACCGGTGGCAATCGTGGCCCAGGTTGATTTGCCTCGACAAAGGGGTCATATTTCAGGGCTCAATTGTTGTGTTTGGAAGTGATAGGGGGGAGGCAATCTAAAAGCGGTGCCACTCTATTTGAAACGAAGCTTCGTTGGTCGCGGAGCACAGAATTAATCATTTTTTTTGTGCACATCCAAGGCAATGCGCTTGCTCTTTTGTTTGTTCTTACCTTCTGGGTGCCATGATCAACAGACATATAAAGCCCCAAAACACTTCACACATCACCAGAAGCCGTGGTCGTGTGCATTCAGTGCATGGCACCGGCTTCGGGAGGTGGCCAGGTGAAGGCCACCGGTGGCAATCGTGGCCGAGGTTGATTTGCCTCGACGAAGGGGGCATATTTCAGGGCTCAATTGTTGTGTTTGGAAGTGATAGGGGGGGAGGCGATCTAAAAGCGGTGCCACTCTATTTAAAACGAAGCTTCGTTGGTCGCAGAGCACAGAATTACTCATTTTTTTTGTGCAGATACAAGGCAATGCGCTTTTCGCATTGATTACAGCGTGAGACAGCTGGGATGCTCGCGGAAGAGTGCCTAGGCAAGAAGGATGTTCCCGGTTGACTTTTTTCTGCCATTTGGTTGCTTTTTCGTTTGTTGTTAACTTCTGGGTGCCATGATCAACAGACATATAAAGCCCCAAAACACTTGACACATCACCAGAAGCCGTGGTCGTGTGCATGCAGTGCATGGCACCGGCTTCGGTAGGTGGCCAGGTCAAGGCCACCGGTGGCAATCGTGGCCCAGGTTGATTTGCCTCGACGCAGGGGGCATATTTCTGGGCTCAATTGTTGTGTTTGGAAGAGATAGGGGGGGAGGCGATCTAAAAGCGGTGCCACTCTATTTAAAACGAAGCTTCGTTGGTCGCAGAGCACAGAATTACTCATTTTTTTGTGCAGATCCAAGGCAATGCGCTTTTCGCATTGATTACAGCGTGAGACAGCTGGGATGCTCGCGGAAGAGTGCCTAGGCAAGAAGGATGTTCCCGGATGACTTTTTTCTGCCATTTGGTTGCTTTTTCGTTTGTTCTTACCTTCTGGGTGCCATGATCAACAGACATATAAAGCCCCAAAACACTTGACACATCACCAGAAGCCGTGGTCGTGTGCATGCAGTGCATGGCACCGGCTTCGGTAGGTGGCCAGGCTTGCATGGCAAATCCCCATGCACGAAGACGATAAAGAAAAAACGGCGTTCGCAACCCCCGATGGACTGTACGAGTTCAACGTAATGCCTTTCGGGCTCTGCAACGCGCCTGCGACTTTTGAGCGCATGATTGACACCGTGTTGCGTGGCCTGAAGTGGAAGACCTGCCTGTGTTATCTGGACGACATTGTCATTTTTTAATCCACATTTAATCAGCACCTACAACGCTTAGATGAAGTTTGGACGTGCCTCGCCCGCGCTGGTCTTCAGCTGAACACCAAGAAATGCCGTTTCGCCAGCAAGGCCATTAAGATCCTGGGTCATGTCGTGAGCAGGGATGGCATTCAGACGGACCCTGACAAGACTGCTGCAGTTCCTCGCTTTCCTCGTCCTGACAGACCCAAAGACTTGCGCAGTTTCCTTGGCCTCGCCTCTTATTTCCGTCGCTTTATCCAGAACTTTGCCTCCATCGCAGCTCCATTACACAAGCTACTAGCTTCCGGTGTACCCTTTCTGTGGTCCCAGGAATGCGAATTGGCGTTTGCACGCTTGAAGGACGCCCTCACCTCTGCACCTGTGCTTTGCCATTTTGATGAGGCCGCACCGACTCTCCTACACACAGACGCTAGCGGCCGCGGTATAGGTGCTGTTCTTCTGCAACGCGACAACTCTTCGCGAGAGAGAGTCATTGCATACGCCAGCCGTGTACTCAGCGCGTCCGAAAAGAACTATACGATCACTGAGCAAGAGTGCCTGGCTATTGTTTGGTCGATACAGAAGTTTCGCCCTTATCTCCACGGCCGCCATTTCACCATCGTTTGGGACCACCACGCTTTATGCTGGCTTTCCACGCTCAAGAACTTGTCTGGACGCCTGGGTCGCTGGATTTTACGCCTCCAAGAGTATGATTTCGAAATAATGTACAAGTCCGGGAAGAAACACCAAGACGCCGACGCTCTTTCTCGCTGCCCGCTTCCTACGGCCCCGCTCGACGCCTCTGCAATCGCTCCGCACGTCACCAGCTCGACCGACACTGCTACGGTTTCCTCCCTGGCCTCTATGTACCAACTGCCTTTCGACGATAATCAGCCACTCGCCTCTCGTCAGCTGGCTGAACCGTACTGTCAACGCTTCATTGATCACCTCTCTGGGGCTTTTCGTCCACCTAACGCGCGCCTCCTTCGCCAGCTCGCGCACTTTAAGCTGGACGATGGCGTGCTGAATCGCCGTATTTACCATCCTGACGGGCAACGCTGGGTGCCAGTTCTACCACGCTCTCTCCGACTTCGTGTCCCCAACGCCTTTCACGATGATTTGACAGCTGGCCACCTTGGGTTCCATAAAACCTATGACCGCATTCGAAGTCGTTTCTATTGGCCTGGCCTTTCTGCTAGCGTCGCCAGATACGTCGGTTCCTGCTCTCCCTGCCAGCGTCGCAAGCTCCCAACATCTGCTCCTGTCGGCCAATTACAGCCGCTTCCGTGCCCTGCAGCCCCGTTCGAGGTTGTTGGGATCGACCTTTACGGGCCCCTTCCGGTCACTACTGCTGGCAATCGATGGATAGTGACTGCCGTCGACCATCTGACGCGCTACGCTGAGACAGCTTCTGTGCTTACTGGCTCTGCTTCGGAAGTTGCTCACTTCGTTCTTGAAGCCATTATTCTACGCCATGGTTCTCCTCGTGTACTGCTCAGTGACCGTGGAAAGGCGTTCCTTTCCCAACTGCTAAACGAAGTTCTTCAAGCCTCTGGCACAGCCCACAAGACAGCTTCTAGCTATCACCCCCAGACTAACGGCCTGACCGAGCGGTTTCATCGCACCCTTGCCGACAAGATCGCCGCTTATATTCAACCAGACCACAAAAACTGGGATGTTCTTTTACCATTCGTCACTTTCGCCTATAACACGGCCGTGCAGCGCACAACTGGCTACTCGCCATTTTACCTCGTTTATGGACGCTCCCCTACTTTCTTTCTGGACGTTTCATTCTTCAACTCCAAGGCTAATACATCTCTATCATCGTGCGAAGAGTACATTTCCCGACTCGACCACTGTCGCCAGCTTGCTCGCCTGAACACAGAGGCCAGACAACAAGACCGGAAAAATATTTACGACGAATGCCATCGCGTTGTATCTTTTCGACCTGGTGACGAGGTCCTGCTCCTGAGTCTGTTCGCACCCCTGATGTATGCGAGACATTCCAGCCACGGTTCATCGGGCCGTACATAGTCCTTGGACAGACTTCGCCTGTCAACTATCGCGTCACTCCTCTTGACGCCCCCACAGACCGCCGTTACCGCAATACCGAGGTTGTCCACGTCTCCCACATGAAGCCCTTCACGCGGCGTGCCTCGACACCTTGACGGCCGGCCAGGATGGCCGCTTTCACGTCGGGGGGAAATTAGTGTGGGCGTTTATTACGCACATCTTCCTCATCTGTATGTTATCATCATCATCCTCGGACTTTTACCTATCCTCCTCTTCGCCTGTATATGTCATCATCATCATCGCCTGTGTGCTGCGCTGGTTCGCTGACGAGCTCCCGGGCCTAATAAACGTCGTTCCAACCGAGACGTCACAGTACTTTCAGATTAAGGGAGAAATCCACATTTCCGGTGCCGCTTTTATCAGTACAAAGAAACAATTTGCTGTACGTCAATTTCTCAAAACGGGAGCCCCCCCAAAATATGACAAACAGTCCGTAACCTTCGCAACGGATGTTGCCATCCATAAAACTACTTGCGCTGCATACCATATGCTGGGAAAGAACACTGTGTTGCAAACGAGACTTTTGCTTATAAATGCCAAATTCCGATCACGCCATGCGGCCATTGTGGCTCCGAAATTACTTAAACTTCCAACATTTTGACCTGAAACCAAGTGAAGTTTCCGCAGCGACACTCCTAAGTGCTTATAGACTGACACGCTCCAGGGTGTACCCAGAAACACCTCTCGAGTGGTACTCTCGAGCCAGGCGCCCTTGGATTTCGAAAAGTTGACACTTTCTCCGAACACATGACAAAAAAACCTGCAAGTGGTTAAGAATATCGCGGATCTGAGCAGCTGATAAACAGATTACAGTAAGTTCATCAACGTAAGCCGATACCTTTTTCTGTGGCCCTGCAATTGCAATTGGTCGTATGCTGCTATCGCTTAGAAGAAGCTTCCAGATTGGTTCCAGATAAAGTGCGGACCGAACTGGGGACGTGGTCAATGCATGTCGAACTTAAGGGCACACCGTAATTGCTGCACTGACAGAGCCATTGGCAGAGCACTGACAGAGACAGGTTATGTGCTAATATCGTAAACTTGGCGATGAGGTGTCTAATGCCAACATGTTATAAAAGCGTGAACAAAAATCGCTTAACCTTGCACTCGGCCGCGCAATGCTTAAAACAGCGAAGCTGGGCGATCGTAGCCCAGCATTTTCCGGATGTGCGTGCGTACTTTTTATCCTATTACTCCTATTATTAACATATGGTTCGCATAAATGCATGTTCTGCAAGCGTGGCCGTGAAAAAAAAGCGGTTGTACGGCCTAGCGGTTCCGACGCTCGCTTTGGGACCGGGGGTACGCGGGTTCGAATCCCGCCTCGGCAAGAGAGTTCATTTTATTTTCATTCTTAGTAGTTTCTTGATACGCACCACAAATTACGGCTGACTTGAAAAGCTTCGCTGCTAAAATGCATAGGAAACACAGTCAAACGTCCTGCTGAGACCTTCCTACAGGACCGCTAGTGCATGTTATGTCATCTCAACTGCGTCACGCACTGTGCACATTGTATCAAGTCCAGTCACGGTAGTTCTTTTTCTTACTATACAATTGACGATGTCATGTCAAATGATTGAGCCACAGTTGCAATCTCGAGGCCAGAATTCTGGCTTAAATATTATATTCCCTGGTGAGCCGGCCTATATGTCGGAGGAGTCAAGGCTACGAATTCCTTCATTGGAGATTTTTTTTTTTTGCATTAACGCTGTCAAAGCTTGCCGCATGCACGAAGGCAGCAACCCTCTCTTGAGCATGTCGCTAAACACTTCGCACAGCACAACGTACAACATGCCACCAAAGTTCATGTAAAATAGTGGTCCGATTACGTTCACAAAAGGTTAGTTTCCACTACACAAGTCGCAAATTGGTCTTCTGACTTCATCTTCAGTAATTTGTTCGTTGATAGTGTTAAGTGCACTTGATCAGGTGCACTTAAGTGCACTTTTAGCATACTAGCAACCTTTCGGTGAAGCTCTTCGTTATCATTGATATTGCCTTAAAGAGCTCTCGAAACCCTTCCAACAGGAACTTTACGCTAAACAGCCACAGTTGTTTCGTCTTTGCAGTAAGCTGGGATCAAGTTACACATCGCTCGAGAACGCGCTTTTCTTGAGAATATTAACAACACAGTGTTAAGCGCCCCGTGTAGCAGAAAATCCGGTGTCGGCATCGACGGCGTTGTACGTTAGGGCGAAACCATCCGAAACCATGCAGGCCCTGCGCGTGGCGCATAGGCGTTACTCAACCAATTGCATGTGTCAAAGTAAAATGCGTCAGAAAATTCCTAAAGCACGACACACACACAACCTACAGACATGATAGCGTAAGAATGTAATTTGACTATACGAGAAAGAAGAAGAACGTAAACTTTATTATCAAATCGATGAGATTTGACTCCGGCATATTTTTATTGGGTCTGGGCACCCGCCGCGGACGCGGTTCCGAGACCTTGTCTCGAAGCGGCTTCCTCGGCTCGCTGGACGGCCCAGAGCTGTACTTTCAGGTTCGAGCTGAGCAGTGCGGTCTTCCAACGTGAGCGGAGGCTGGCGGTGGAAGAGACGGAGGTGTCGACACTGCCCGAATTGTTTGTTACGTCCTGACATTCCCATAACATGTGATTAAGTGTGGCAACCTCGCCACAGGATGTGCATCTGTTTGTTGTGTACATGTCTGCATACATGGCGTGCATGAGTCTTGGGTTTATGTAAGAATCAGTTTGTAATTGCCTGTAGTGTACTGCTTGCGCCCTGTCTAACCTAGCGTGAGGGAATGGGTATACGCGTCTCTGTAACTGGTAGTGTGTCGTGATGTCGTGGAACCTGGTCAAACGATCCTCCCACGCCCAGACGTTTGCAGTACCCCGCGGGGGCTGTTCCTACAATGATGCTCGGTGAGTGAGGCTTCGAGCAACGCGGTGAGCCGCTTCGTTGGGGGTGCTCAGTCCAGTGTGTGCCGGGATCCTAAGCAAGTGCCGTCGGTTATCGACGTCGGCCTCTACCTGGTGTATGGGATGTCGCTTGAGTATGTCATACGCCTCTTGCGATATGCGCCCATTTGAAAAATTGCGAATTGCTGTTTGCGAATCGCAGATCACGTATGTATACGAGAAAACATTTTTCTAATACGCAGAAAATTAAACACAAGCCATTTTCTAGCTGCCGTTTGAGGTCTGTCTTAGTAGGAGCGGAGCGCCCTACCCGGTTCCTTGCATCAACATCCAGATAGTGCTCGACTCCGCGCATCCGCGGCACCAGTCCTGCAGAACAAAAAGATCCAGAGAGCTCGCCTTCGTGCATACGTTCGCACCAGCGTTTCCAGGAACTATACGGTTACATGAGCTGCACAAACTTGGAGGTTAACAAAGAAGCTCGAGAACAAGGACCGCACAGAGAGCAATAGAACGAAAATTGTTAGGCCTAGTGTTAAGAGACAGGACGAGAGCGGCGCGGATCAGAGAGCAAACGGGGATAGCCGATATTTTAATTGAGATTACCAGAAAAAAAATGGACCTGGGCAGACCATGTAATGCGTAGAATGGCTAACCGGTGGACCATCAGATGGGTAGCAAGAAAAGGGAAGCACAGTCGAGGACGACAGAAAACTAGGTGGGTGATTAAGTTAGGAAATTTGCAGGTGCAAGTTGGGATCAGCTAGCGGAAGACATGGGTAATTGGAGATCGCAGGGAGAGGCCTTCGTCCTGCAGTGGACATAAAAATAGGCTGATGATGATGAAGCTGCAGTTGCCGGGAAGCGAGAGAAGCAGTCAGGGATCATTCAAGGCTGTCGCATTCCACTCTTAATCGCGAAGCTTGAGCGTCCTCCAAGTTTTTTTCAAAAAGTTTTTCCTCTTTCTTCAGTGCGTGTACTCTCCTTGGTACCAAAACTCCGTGATGCTCTTCCATGAGTGTTAACAGGCGTCCTTTGCAGCTTTTCATTTCATCTGTAACCATAACCGAGCACTCGGTGATTCGCCGGGGTAGAAAGATTATGACATTTCTGCGCTCGAACGCTGTTTCCCTAGCTTTTTTTTGTCCATGGCGTAGAAGAAATAACTTGAAATGTTCCCTTAGCATATCCCATTTCACAGCCGAGACAGTTCTGCTCTTGACAGCATCTTGAACTTTTCCATAACTCCGGTAGCGATGCCATCCGCGTCTAACAGGCTGTCGTTGAGCTCCCACTTCTTCCGGATATATGCTGGATGATTTAGCTTTTGTTTGCGTCCAATTTTGATTGTCAGAAATCTATGATCTGAAAAGGTAACAGGAATCATGTCGTATGCTGCTTTTTAAAGTGAAGCTTTCTTTGCCTCTTCTCCTGGCTTTCGGGCCGCTGCTGCTGCTAATGTGTACTTGCCCGCGCGCGCCGATGGGTTTCCTGCAACACCACCAGATGGCGCTGGCCTCCGTGCATCCTGGCCGGCGCAGCCGCGGCAGTGTTTCACATTTTGTGCGTATGGTCTGTGCTGTGCTTGCTTTTCTATGTGACAAAAATGCAGGTGCTGGGCTGTGGACATTACAATCGTCCATAGCCTGACGAGAGCGCTTGAAGGTGACGTCTCAGTAGCGTGCTGGCCACGTATGCAGGAGTACGTAAACCCGCGCCTGAAAAAAAAGGCGCCAAAGCCTACACTCAACGTGGAGGAAACACAGGCCCCAAAGAAGCGTCGCGCAGAATAGGAGCGTCTGCACTATGCAGCGAAAGGTGATGCAGACCCACGAATGTGTGCTGGCTTGAAGTCGTGAGGCAAGCAACGACGCGTGGTGACCATGATAGACGACGAGCATCGTGAGCACTACGACCAGAATCGACAAGCCGAACAATAACATGTGGCGGCCATGGGAGACGAGCAGCGCGGTGAGCATCTCAACCAGAAGCGATAAGCATAACAATAATTATCGTCAGTCAAAGCAAACAATATGATGATGATGATGTATTGTGTTTAATGGCGCAAGGGCCAGGTATGGCCAAAGAGCGCCAGGCCTGTGTTAATAATTTGACAATGGAGCAATGAATTGCGAAAGGTAGATGTGTCGTGGCTGTAGAAGGGCCTAAAAACAATCGCTGTAAAATGCGTAAAATATATATGTAATAAAATTATGGCAATGGCTAATGAGGTGCACTATGAAACGAAAGAACAAATTGCAAGATAATGATGATAAATGAGAATTTATCACTGATAAGTCTTTTCAAAAAGCACTACTGCCTTGACAGGCCCTTTGAAATGCAAGGGCCTGGAGACGCGTGCTATACAAAACTACTATCGCAGCGGCATCCTCTGGAGAGAGGATGCGCTATGAAACAATTGGGCAAATAACATGCAATGTAACATCGCTAAGAAAACCCAGGACAGCTTTGGTGTTAAAGAGGGGTTTGTCACCGAGAAACATAGCGGGATGGAGAGGGAGACAGTACCGGTACGCTAAAGGAAAGTGCCTTTTTCTCTCTGTTTCGGCTTCCCTGCACTCCACGAGGGCGTGGAGCACGGTAAGCCTCTCTCCACATCTACCACAGGTTGGTGGGTCATTTCCAGTTAAAAGAAAATTGTGGGTGCCGTATGTATGTCCTATTCTCAAACGAGAGAATATGACATTAGTTCTTCGTATTTTCGTAACGGGATGCCAGGGACCTATCTGTGGCTTAACTAGATGGAGCTTATTGTTCGTTTCGGCATCCCACAAGCGCTGCCAGTGGCTTCGAAGATTATTTCTTAAGTAGGGCTTGAGGTCTGCGGCAGGGATAGAAGCTGTAGGGTTAAGGGCTCGCGATGTAGTTGATGAGGCCATTTGATCAGCCAGAACATTGCCCTCGATGCCTCTATGGCCAGGCACCCAGTACAATATAATATGCTGGTTAGACATATATGCTTTGCACAGAGCAGAATACAGTTCAATGAGTACAGGGTTTTTGTGTCTGTGTAGAGTCATGATAGCTTTTACAATGCTTAGGGAGTCTGTAAATATTATTGATCGTTTGAGTTTTGACTTGCCTATATTCTTCACGGCTGATAAAAGTGCATAGGCTTCAGCCGTAAAAATGCTTGTTTCCGGGTGCAGTACATCGGACTCGGAGAACGATGGGCCGACTACTGCATAAGAAACCCCTGCGTGTGACTTGGAAGCGTCAGTGTAAAACTGAGTGCAGGACGAGTACTTGAACTGGAGTTCTAGAAAATACATCAGGATTTGTGCCTCTGGAGCGTCTTTTGTGACCTCTACAAACGAAGTATCACACTCTATGAGTTGCCACTGCCACGGTGGCACTGGATTTGCTGGGGCCATCAAATTATTTTCAAGTAGTGGGATATCCATTTCTGCGCTTATTTTTCTTATACGTAGTGAGAAGGGTTCTCTTACTGTCGGCCGGTTATTAAAGAGTGTGGCACTGGTCATATCATTTATGATTGAGAAGGACGGATGTTCCGAGTTCGAATTTACTTTCAGGAAATAGGTAAGGCTTAAGTATGAACGTTGCATGTCAAGCGACCACACGTCTGCTTCTACGTACAAGCTTGACACAGGACTTGTCCTGAAGGCACCAGTGGCTAGGCGGATGCCTAGATGGTGTACAGGATCCAGCATCTTTAGGGCGCTTGGCGTAGCGGAATGGTACACTATGGCGCCGTAATCTAGTCGTGTGAGTATGAGGCTCTTATACAGATTTAAAAGGCACTTTGTGTGACTACCCAAAACGGTGCGTGACAACACTTTTAGAATATTCATTGTTTTCATACACTTGTTCCTTATATACTGTATGTGTGCCACAAATGTAAGTTTCGTATCTAGAATCACACCTAAAAATTTGTGTTCTGTTTTTACGGCCACACGTTGTCCCTGCAACTCAATGTCAGGATCGGGGTGCAGACCCCTCTTCCTGGAGAACAGGACGCAGGTGCTCTTTTGTGGGTTAAGGCTAAATCCATTCTCGTCTGCCCACTTAGACACCTTGTTCAGACCAAGCTGAATCTGCCGCTCACAGACTGCAAGATTGCACGAGGCGAAACCTAACTGTACATCATCGACGTATGCAGAGTAAAACATGTTTCTTGGGATATACAGACGCAAAGAACTCATTTTTACGATAAAGAGAGTGCAACTCAGCACCCCGCCCTGTGGCACTCCAGTTTCCTGCACAAATGGTCTTGATACAGCATTTCCCACACGAACACGGAATGTGCGATTAGATAAATAACTTTCTATGACATTTAACATGTTACCACGTATACCAACGTGTGAGAGGTCTCTAAGTATTCCAAACCGCCACGTGGTATCGTAGGCTTTTTCCATATCAAGGAATACAGACAGAAAGAACTGCTTATGGACAAAAGCTTCACGAATTTGTGTTTCAATACGTATCAAATGGTCGGCGGTGGATCGACCCTCTCGAAACCCGCATTGGTACGGGTCAAGCAGTTTGTTTGATTCGAGGAAATGTATTAGTCGGCGGTTTATCAATTTTTCGAACAGTTTGCAGAGACAGCTTGTTAGTGCTATAGGCCGGTAACTCGAAACAGACGATGGGTCCTTGCCCTGCTTCAGTATAGGGACGACAATGGCCTCTTTCCAGGCGGCGGGGATCTTGCCGGAGGACCATATAGCATTGTAAAGGCAGAGGAGAGTTTTCTTTGTTTCATGGGGAAGGTGTTTTAGCATTTGATAAACTATGCGGTCAGAGCCTGGGGCAGACTTGTTGCAACAACTAAGCGACGCATAGAGCTCAGCGATGCAAAATGGCTGGTTGTATGCCTCGTCTCCAGCTGCATTTTCTTTCTATTTTCTGTTTTCTATGGTAGCCTTGTCTTTTAAATGTTGGCGAATAATGGGATGAGCTTGCCACATGTTCAAAATGTGCTCCCAGGCACATTTTGGCTTGGTCTTCCAGACTGTCGCCTTGTGTGTTTACCAACGGGAGTGAATAAGTTTGTAGCCCTTTTATCATATTAACTTTCTTCCAGACTCTGCCCTCGTCTGTATACGAGTTGATGCCTGATAAAAAGCTTCTCCCAACTCTCTGTCCTGGCCTGTCGACGTGTTCTTCTCCCCTGCGATTTTATCTTCTTAAAATTGACAAGATTCTCCGCAGTTGGGGAGTCGCGTAGCAACCCCCACGCTTTGTTCTGTTTCCTACGAGCCTTCCGACATTCCTCGTTCCACCATGGGACACGGCGTTTGCAGGTCGCACCACTTATTTCAGGTATACATTCAGAAGCGGCATCAATTATAAAACATGTAAAATACTCGACGGCATTATCAATTCTCAGCGAAGATATTTCAGACCACGAGATACTACTTGTAAGACTTTGGAATTTCTCCCAATCTGCCATATCCAACTTCCAGCGGGGTGCCTGTGGTGGAGGTTCGTTTTGTAGTGGTGATCTCAGCAGTATCGGGAAGTGGTCACTCCCATAAGGATTTTTTATAACTTCCCATTTAAGTTCAGCAAATATAGACGGGGACGCTACACTGAGATCAATGGAAGAAAACGTTTTGTTTGCGAGATTGTAGTAGGTGGGTTCCTTCTTATTCAGGAGACACGCACCAGAGGAGAAAAGAAATTGTTCGATTAGGCGTCCTCGCGCATCGATACGCGTGTCGCCCCACAAGCTGCTGTGTGCATTGAAATCACCAAGAACGAGGTAAGGCTCTGGTAATTCATCTATAAGTGACTGAAATTCATGCTTGTGTAAAGGATAATGTGGGGGTATGTAGAGCGAGCAAATGGTAACGAGTTTACCCAGAAGTACAGCACGAACGGCTACCGCCTCAAGTGCCGTAATAAGTGGAAGTTGCTGACAGGCTACACTTCTGTCGAGTATGATGGCCACACCACCAGATGATGCGGCAGAATCCTCGCGATCTTTTCGGAAAACAATATTCTGACGTAGGAAGTTAGTGTTTCTGGAGTTTAGATGTGTTTCTTGAACACACAGCACCTTTGGATTAAGTTTACTGAGAAGTTCTTGGATATCGTCTAGGTTGTGGATTAGTCCCCTAACATTCCACTGCATTATTTTATTCATGTTGGAGGAAAATAAAAGGTGCTGTGTGTTTCAAGGGGTGTGTACAGCCTATTTTACAGAGCCTTTTACAGGCGCTGTAACTGGTGTCTTGTCTTTTTTGGAGCGTTCTTGGGAGAGTCGCCTCTCCCTAGACACTCCGTGTGCCGTCTGAGAAGTTGTGTCCATTGCCTCTTGCGAGGCGTTGGACACTCGCTCTAACGAGCGATGTGTACGTCGGTTTTGCTTCGCCTCGGAAGACGAAGCCTTTGTCCCCACCAGTGCCGAGGTTGACGGTACCTCCTTAGCCTCCGTGCTATCCTGGCTGCTGCCAGAGCTAGCAGGGGCCACTGGTGTGGCCAAGTTCGGTGATGGCAAGGCAGCCTTGGCTGCTCCCACCATAGGGGCGGCTGCCACAGCCGGCGGCTCGCTGCGCGCGCGCCGGGCAGGTGGCGGAAGCCGGTGCGACGTTGCCCCCTGACGCGTCGCCTCGGCATATGTTGTGCTGTGGAATGGCAAGCACCTTTTACGTGCTTCCTTGAAGGAGATGTTCTCACGAACTTTGAGAGTGATAATTTCTTTTTCTTTTTTCCAGTTAGGACAAGACGGGGAGTAAGCTGGATGCTCACCATCACAGTTTACACAGTGAGGTGTCGCTTCACAGTTGTCTGAGGAATGACCTTGCGTTCCACATTTCGCACATGTGAGTCTACCACGGCAGCTCTGCGAGCCGTGGCCAAATCTTGGACATTGGAAGCATCTTCTGGGATTGGGGATGTATGGCCTGACAGCTAACTTTGTGTATCCGGTTTCTATGGTTTCTGGCAGATCGCAAGTGGCAAAAGTCAGGATCAGGTGTTTAGTGGAAATTTCCTTATTTTCTCTTCTGATAATGATGCGCTGTACGTTTGTTACGTTTTGTTCTTTCCAGCCTTCCAATAGTTCGGTTTCAGACGAGTCGATTAGATCTGCATCAGACACTACTCCACGTGCTGTGTTCATAGACCGATGAGGTGACACGGTAACAGGTATGTCTCCAAATGCCACAAGCTTGTTCAATTTACTGTGCTGCGCTTTGTCACGGATCTCAAGCAGGAGGTCCCCGCTCGCCATTTTGGTGACCTTGTAACCTGGGCCAAGGGCGTCAGTCAAGCCTTTCGCAACAAGAAAAGGGGATACGGTTCGAGCTGGTTTTTCAGTTTTCTCACTGTGCACAACTTGGAATCGGGGAAAAATTTCTTTCGGTCTGAATAGGTTTAATATTTCATCGGTGCGCCCCCTCTTGTGAGGGTGACGATCAAGTAGACGGGGAAATGCAGGTGTTCCCATATTAGTTCGGTTTATTTCGGCGGCAATCGCGGCCACCCACCACGGAGCCCAACTAGGGGATGCTGCAGCACTTAAGGTGTAAGGCTGCAGACGCCAGCCGTGCATTGCTGCTATAACCCAATATAAGATACCCAAGAGAGGGCACATACACAAGGTTAACCCGAGCCGCCTATGAAAACGTGGAAGTAACAGAAGAGAATAGGATACAGGACAGTAAACAAAGGAGATAGGAAAGAAAAAGGGCAGAGAGGGGGATAGGAAAAGGCGACCAGCCGGTTTCCCCTGGGTGGGTCAGCCCAGGGGGGCCGTCTACGTGAAGCAGAGGCCGAAGAGGTGTGTTGCCTCTGCCGAGGGGCCGTAAAGGTCCAAACGCCCGGCTTCGGCTCAACCCCCAGGATCCCCTTTTCCCCGGACACGGCTAAGCCACGCACGGCGACACGCGGGAGGGTCCAACCCTCACGTGCTCGGGTACGTGGTGTCGCAACACACCAAACGCCTGCTCACGCAGACGCCCCTGCGGGGAAGCAAACAATATCGAAAGCTTCCTTGATTCCCACAGTGCGTGGGATCCGCATAATTTTTCATCTTCAATACTCCTGGTCGTATAGGGTATTCGGTCTAGTCGCGGGAGAGAAGTGCCCTGCCGTGATATAGCCTGGAGACGGCGAAGCGAAATCAGTGGCGTCCATAAGATCAAACTCACGGAGCTGCTATTTCAGCTCAGATCTGCTGGAATCTGGTCGCAAAGGCAGATAGTAATCTGTTGCATTTTGAAGGAAGTTGAAGCCTCCCGCTATGAATTTTCTTATCGGAGAGTCAAGGTACTACGTAGCTTGGAAAATAGGTCAATTAGTTCGGCAATTACATTCCGTGCGTAATTGGACATAAATTTGCTCTCAAATTCGTTCAGTAATGCATCAGCTAACCTAGCGGCTTCGTTTATATATAGTTCTGAGAAAATGGTAAATAAATTCTTGCCAAGAAAAATGCCCGTACCAACGGTGTGCGGGTGAAGAAAAGGAAGTGTATTTTTCTTTAAAACACGCGACATTTCTTCTATGCGTTGAGTCGAGGAAAATTGCGTCGACGCTTCTTGCGTCTCCGGGGCCTCCTGTAGCGAAATGCGTAATATGACGAAATTTCCGGTAGCCCTGCTTCCGACAGAAAGAGCTATTACGATAGATGATCCTGGTTTCATTCACCACAATCCTTGTCGCTAGCGGACAAGGCGCGTGTTTCGTTCTTGACTGTACCAACGCCCTTTCCTGTTTCTTGGGTTCTCTCTTCAGGATACCAGACGTTGCGTTCACGCGGCCACTTTCCTTGGTCGTGAATCTGATCCTCTGTGCTTGCTGTGTGGTTTTGGGCTTTTGGAGAGGTTGTCCGGGGCAATTTTTCTCATTGGATTACTCTGGCAATGACATTCTGGTTGCGGCTTCAACGCCGTTGACTTCTTCGAGCCCTCCTTTCTTTACGGCACTGGGAGCTCGCCTGTGTTCTTTTTGGGGAGATTCAGATGTATCTTCACCTTTCGTTGCTGTGGGCTAAGCTTGCGTCGCGCAAGGTGATAACTCATCCTCGATCGGACTACCGTCCATAAACCGTTCGCCATCGGTGGCAACGCTGGCTTGAGTGATAGCTGCATACGCTTCAACACATTCTTGTGTTGCGTGTCGACGCGCCGTGTTTGCTCAGTGGCTATGGTGTTGGTCTGCTGAGCAAGAGGTCGCGGGTTCAAACTCCTGCCACGGCGGCCGCATTTCGATGGGGGCGAAATGCGAAAACACCCGTGTACTTAGATTTAGGTGCACATTAAAGAACCCCAGCGGGTCCAAATTTCCGGAGTCCCCCACTACGGCTTGCCTCATAATCAGATCGTGGTTTCGGCACGTAAAACCCCATAATTCTTTTATGTTGCGTGACGTTATTTTTTTCAATTCTTAGCAACCACGAACCTTTGCACTCGCGGCGGATATGTTATATACGTTTGCACCTTAGGCACAGAGGTGCTTGGCCGGGCAATAAATCGGGAGCTACGCTAGATCCAAGCCTTATTTCATGAAGTAGACATAGCCTTCTTTTAGTCTAATGCGCATGTGCCTATTTGTAGACAGAAAATTGAGGAACTTTTCGGAAAACCCTTTCCAGTCGGAAATATGCACTTTCCCGTATCATTAAAGAGATTGGCGAATCGCTTCGTCAGGTTAAAAGTCGTGGACCCCGTGAAGCGGGATTTGCACTTTCGTTTTGTTAGGGTCAATTACCATGCAACGGAGACCTTTCATTTGTATTTATTTTGCGAACAGCTAGTATCCTTTGCTTTGCGGGCGTCTGCGTCCGCAGGAGTTGGGTGTGTTGGGACACCACGCACCCGAGCATAAGGGGGTCGGTCCCTCTCGCGCCTAGCTGTGCGCGGCTTAGCTGTGTCTGCTGAAAATGGGATCCTGCAGCGCCGGGTGTTTTTGATCTTTATTGCCCCTCGGCGGAGGCAAAACACCTCTTTAGCCTCTGCTTCCCGTAGACGGCAACACCAGACTGACCCATCCAGGGGATATCCGTAGTTGCCTTTTCATATCCTCCTCTCCAATCTTCCTCTTTCTGTCTCACTTTCAATCTTGCCTGTCCTCTCTTTATGTCTTGTTACTTCTGATTTCCCGGGCAGCAAGGGTTAACCTTGTTTGGGTAGCCAACCTTGCGTATACATATTTGGTTATAGTAGTGTACAGATGCGTACGCATGACCTGGCATTTGAATGTCCAGAACCGTCTCACTGTTGGGCTGCATGGTGGGTGGCTCAAACTGCTGCCGAAAATTTGTCATCACATATCGCCCTCAGAATCAAGGGCCGCACCAAAGATATTTTCAAGTTTTTTGGCCCACAAACTGATGACAGTCCACGGTTTTATGTTATACAATTCGATAAAACATAGGAGGCAATAAGAATGATCTCTCTTTTTCTGGTTGCGACACCACTAACTGAAGCTCTTGGACCAGGCTATAAAATTTACAAGTTGGCAAGCAGTGGTCTCCTTGTGGAACTCCGTGATAAGAAGCAACATAAAAAACTGCCTATTATTGCGTCTTTTGGGGACGTTCCAGTGAGTGTGACCCCGCATCGTACCATGAACACCATCCGTGGTGTCGTATCTGATGGTTATTTTATTGATGTGACAGAGACTGAGCTACTAGAGGGCTGGAGTGAGCAGAATTTTACCAGTGCAAAACTAATCAAAATGAGGCGCGATGGTGAAGAAACACAAACGAAGCATCTTATCCTGACTTTCGGTTCAAGTGTGCTGCCCGAGACGATCGAGACAGACTATGTGAAGATGACGGTCAGACCATATCTTCCTAATCCCCTGCGATGCTTCAATTGCCTAAGGTTCGGTCACAGTTCTCAGAAGTGCAGAGGCCGACTAACCAGTGACAAATGTGCCCATGAACATCCGTCCGAATCTTGCGAGAACGCTCCACACTGCGTAAATTGTGATGGGGAGCACGCCGCATGCTCGCGGTCCTGCCCATCATGGAAGAAGGAGAAAAAAAATGTGCTAATCAAAGTAAAAGAAAAATTATTGATGGGAGCACACAAAAGAGTATCATACCTGCCAAAGAACAGCTTTGCCGAAGTGGCGTGTCAGGGGGCACCCCTGCATTTGTCCGGCCAACACATAGTGAGCCGGCGGTGACGCCATCCGCCCCCTCGGCGGCTTGAGCTAGCGCTCCTACGCCGTCTCGCGCCTCACGTGAGGCCATGGACATAACCATCAGCGAGATGGCACTGTCAGCGGCTAAGGAGTGCCGAGATTTTTTAGTTCGCTCCAGGAAAGAAAAACCCCGCATCACAGGTCCCGGCAAGGGCTGCGTACCCTAATTTTGCATTCCCTATCACACAGCACAAACTTCTGTTTTCAATATGGACACGCAAATATTACAATTGAATGTTAGGAGTCTTCTCCATAACCTTGATGACGTCAAAGAGCTTCTTTGTAAATATAGTCCCAGGATGCTGCGTGTTCAGGAAACGCATCTCAAATCAGCACACGCAAACGTTCTGAGGCAATATGTCATTTTTCGTAAAGATCGCGACGACGCTACCACCTCGTCGGGCGGTGTGGCTATAATAGTTGATAAGGGTGTTGCTTGCCAGCAGTCACAACTCAGAACAAACCTTGAGGCAGTTGCTGTTAGAGCGGTACTGTTTGATAAACTAGTTGCATTTAGGTCTCTATATATCCCTCCTATCTCTCAGCGTTCCAGAACAGAATTTCATAAGTTTATCGTCGCACTTCCCAAACCTTATATAGCCGTAGGAGATTTCAATACACACTGCACTCTGTGGGGAGACTCGCTGCTTTGCGAGAGGTCGCCTAATAGAAAATTGTCTATTTTCCTCTGGTACATGTCTGCTTTAATAAGAGCCTACAATATACAGCCTTGCACACTAAACATACTCTTCCATAGAACTAAGCATAGTGTCGAGTACACTTATGCCGTACCTAGAGTGGAGCGCCGTTAAGGATTCCTACGGAATGAACCACTTCGCGTTAGTTTTGAGTCAAACAAAAATGATGAATGCTACCCACACGTTCGTCGATGGAAGGTTGACTCAGCTAACTAGAAAATTCTTCCAGAACACACATGCTTAAGCCGGGATGATATTGTCTCTTTTATTATAGGCGATGCTGTGGCGTACTTATATGCTTTGTAATTCCACAAAATGCAGTCATCAATCTAACGGACTCGCGAATAAACGTCACATCCCTTAGTCGAACGAATAACGTCAAAAAGCGCGGACAAATCAAAACAACGCTTGGGGACGACTTCGCGACACTCGAACCGCCGAAAACTTGATTAACTTTACGCGAATAAAGTCGCAGGGTAGAAGAACGCGTCTATGTGCTAAAAGAGAGAGTTGGGAGAAGTACATCTCCGGTCTAAATTCTTACACGGGTGGGATGAAAGTGTGGAATAGAGTGAATAAATTAAAGGCCGGAAGGAACCCCCATTACCCTTAGGAAGTACTCAAGGGGAGAGGCTGGAAGATCAGGCAGATTGTCTGCGCGAACACTTTGAATATATTACCAGTGCATCCATTACACGCATAAATTCCTGAAGTTCAAAGAACGCGCAGAATCACAGCCCCTTGATCGCAAATGCGCAGGAAATGAAGATTTAAGCCGCCCATTCAGCTTAGCTGAACTTAAACCTTCTCTCACTTGCTGCAGCAACTCGGCGCCAGGCGACGATCGTATCATGTATGAAATGATTAAATACCTGCATCCTGAAACACTGAAAACACTCTTGTCTCTTTTTAAAACTATGTTGGTGGCTAGGTATATTCCGTCCTCATGGACAGAAGCTAGCCCGAGACTTAAACAAGGCAAATACCCGTCCTTAGCCAGCAGCTACAGGACAATAGCGCTAACAAGCTGTCTGTGCAAACTGTTACAAATAATTATAAACCGGCGCTTATTCTGTTTCCTAGACAAATAAATACTTGACCCTATCCAATGTGGTTTCTGAGAAAGTAGGTTGACAATAGACCCCCTTGTTCACGTCGAGGCAAAAATCAGATTTTTGTTTGTCATGCCGTCGCTGCCAGCCACTGTGGGCCATTGCCGTCAACGCTTTCGCAGAGGGAGGGGCAGTGTGGAAACGCCGACATGATTAGCGGCATCAGAGTCAACTGTGGACGAAGAAGAGAATGGACGCGCGATCAGTGGTGCGAGGGACGCGCGAGCTGCGGCTGGGCGCCCTTGGGCGTGGCCGGCGGAGACTGGAGCCTGCTGGCGTGGACTTCGGGGCCGAGCCATTTCCCACGATGCATAAGAAGTTATTACTTTCCGTGTACGACACGACACGACGCTTCGAGATTTTGCGAGGTCTTTCCGCAATACGCGTCCGTGGAAATATGTTAACCGGACGATTTTGCGTGAGTGGGCAACGCTGTATTTACATCATTCACCTAGGCGACTGGTTTACCGTAAGGGGGCGTGCTTAGTTGCACGCTCTTTGTTGTAACAATGAATTCCCTGCCTACTGTGATTCCACGCACTATGTTTAATCTGTGTATGTTGATGATGTGCAGATAGGTTTCAGATCATGCAACATTGCCATCTGCGAACGACAGGTGCAGCTTGGATGAAACAAATTTGCTAAATGGGCCGATGTAAATGAGTGTAAAATAAACGCACAGAAAGCAGATGCATACTCATCTCAAGCAAAAGAGGCGTGCCACCAGTGCCAAGTCTTACGATCAATCGAGAGGAACTATCTGTGAGCAGTGAAAACAAATTCTTAGGAACAGTTCTAGACTCTAAGCTTACCTTCATCCCACATCTCAAGTATCTGAAGGCAAAACGTCTTATGACGATAAACGTTCTAAAACTGGCGCACGGCGTGGTGTAGTGAGCGGAGGTGCCTTTTGAACTTGTACAAGAGTCTGGTCAGCTCAAGCCTTGATTGACGTGGTACAATCTATAGTTCTGCGCTACATCAAGTGCGTTAAAAATCTTAGACCCTGTTCACCATTCAGGCATCCGCATTGCGAAAGGTGTCTTCAGAACAAGTCCTGTAGAAAGCCTCTACGTAGAATCAAACTAGTTATCACCCCGTCTACAGATGTCATAATCCAGCTGAACATATATGACAGTACATTCGAATTCAGACCATCCTTGCTACAAAACTTTAAATGATACGTCCTGTGCCATGCTTTTAATTATCGGCCCACAGCGAGAAAGCCGTCATTCTCGAATCCTTTGGAGAAGTCATCGATGCGATGCGATCTTATTGTTACGTCAAAGTGCAGAAACACAGTGTTCCTGATTGCTGTTCCAGTAGGCAGAAGTGGCATCACAACATTGCATCCGTTTAGCGAAGAAAAAGCGGCGGCCACTCAGCGGCGTTGATGCCGCTCTGACGGAGCTCATGATTACAGCGTCCGACGCACGCGGCAGCCAACGAAGGAACCAGGCGTATACCTCAACGCCGCGGCTGAACCTTGCCAATTTGTTTTTGTAGTGGACATAGTAACCACTGTCTCAAAACTGTTAGGGCCTCTGCCGCTATATCTTTGTTGATTTCAGCGTTTGCAAGGACGATTCTTGTAAGCTTTGCTGCATTCTACTCTAACATTTCGTCCTATAATGTGTTTAATGCATAGCGCCACTTTTAAACATGTCTTTCATTAGAACAGTGAGCACTCCGCCGCGCTAGGACTGATTGGTGTCGCAATGCGCCACGGCACGTACTCAGCCCTCTTGTTTGTGCCGGTTCCTAGTTCGCAGCTCGCACATATGTGATGACGGAAAGGTATGTGTGTGTGATAAGGAGGTCTGCACATATTTTAACCTCTGTATTCAAAAGGTAGTGCGAAGCTTTGCGGGATGGGATTGCGTAATAACATTTTTATTATGGATCTGTGATTCCGAACTATCGTCCAGGCGACAAACTAGATTTTCCGTGCGTACGTCTGATGCAGCTGTAGACACTTCGCATGAAATAACGGGGCAGCATGTTGCAAGCTTCGGTATAGCCGATCACCACCACCATATAGTCCTACCTTGGACCCAGTGCAATACAGAAGATTTTCCGAACCATCTCCAGTACGCATACAAATGGTATTTCATCATGAACTTTCATTAAACTAATTCGGTCCACAACTATGTTTCTCGTGGAAGGCGCGGGCTCAAAAAAAGTGGATATATCAACATGAGAAGCTTTGAGCCGCCGTTTCCAAGGCAGACAGTGAGAGCGCGGAAGTGATTTACAAATTTTTTTACACGTTGTATGATGATGAAGCATACTCGTATTCATGACAATAAAAGACAGCACTCCTTTATACAATTCTAATAACGAAATACAGAATCCCCAATACATAATCACGTAATGTGTAGTTTCTGCGTGCCAGAATTAGATAATCCCTTCGCGGCAGAGAAAAGTCTCAGTTGTACAGTTCTCACTTGTTTGTACATTCATTCGTGCGCATGACGTTCGTATAATAGCTTTGCAAGCGGGTGAGGAAGCATTTGTTTTGCTAACGTAAGGCGTGTAAAGGAAATTTTCTAAGCATCTGCATTGCATGAATTATAGGACTTTGTAACTGACGATAACTCGGAATGCGTATATTCGTAGAATGTTTGAATCGGGTGCACACTTCTTGGCTGGATTTAGTGGGCACAGCTTGTGAACAGACACAAGATTGTATTTTATAAAAAGGTGTCTTGTGGACACACTTTGCTCAACGCACGCAATGTGACGAAGTGCTTCGTTCTTGTAATATATGCCACTGGTTTAGGTTCGTTAACGTGGTGGCGCCCCAGACTAGATACCAATAACTTGCATAGGAAAAGAGTTGTGCGTTAAATATGCAATTTACCAGCTGTCGGTATGTTAAACTTGATTTTGGCCACAATTCCTACTACTTTTGCTATCTGGATGTCATCGCTATCTTGATGCTATATGGGTGTTTGCTATCTGGATGTCCCAAGACACATGCCGTTGAAAAACTACACCAAGTGACTTCACTCAGGCAATGGTTTCTACATGTGTACAGTACTACATGAATACCGGACAAGTAGGTGTGACAGCCCATTGTTTAGGTGGGAATATAGTGGTGCTTGTTTTAGCTGTGCTAATTTTAAGATAATCATTAGGTTCCAGTTGTGTAAGCTGCGGAGAGCCTCATTAATATAACCTTGGAGAATTTCATAGGAATGGCCGCAGTAAAAAAAGGTTCTATCATCTGCACATGTTATGAACTCGGCGCCATAGGTGATTTGTGTAATGTAATATATAACGAAGCTAAACACAGACTGCCGAAATATTCTCACTTGCGGGACACCTGAAGTAACCGACTTGTACGTAAATAGATTGTCCTGAGAACAAACACATTGCATTCTATCCCCTTCAGTCACGGCGTACACATTTGTGTACGCGACTTATTTTCGCAATTTCTCTGCAGTGGTGTCAAGGAATAGATCGCGAACATTAAGCTTATAGTAACTTGAAAATTCCGCTTACCTAATGCACCTCCATTTTATTTCTGAGTGCAATGTGTCACTATAGACTACCGCTTTGGTGAAGGCACTACCGTGTTTGAGGGGCTGTTCGACGTGAAGCGGTTTGGTAGCAGCTGTGAAATAACTTTTTTTCCTTTCTAGTAATGCTTGCAGCGAATAATTAAATTGTGTATGTAATTCGAGCGGTTTACTAAATTTATTTTATGAAGAAACGTAGTATGACTGACTGATCACTAAGTAGATATTCGATAACTCTATAATTATAATGAGTCATCATAATATGCACAAGGAGTCCTTCCACTACCTAGATTTGCTTTCAATGGAGCATGCAGTACCTTGGCATAAATATTTGTAAATTTCATACATTTATCGAAAGTCTATCATAATTCGTGACTGAAGGGGCTATGTTGAAGATTGCATCTTATTTGACGCTGTTTTATAGCAACGGTGTTTAAGCCTCGTGGCGGAGTTAATATAGCCAATTCTAGAGGAAAACTGCTGACCGGTCGATGCTTTCGCCCACTTTAAATCTAAGCGCTTCAGGAAAGTGCAAGTTGCTTACGTGTATCAGCGTCCAATACCTTCGCATTCCATTAGGATGTGCGGAGCGGTCTCCAGATGTTTGCTGCAGCATACACATGCTTCATCTAGTTGCGAATATTTGCATAGGTATGTTTTTGCCCTTAGGCAACCAGCTCGAGCCTTCTTCCCTCCGTGTTATCTTACAGATTTTACCTTCTAATTTCTTCTCATTCTTGTAGGTTTCCATGGTCTTTTTTATTTCCATTCTTTGCGTCCAATTCACTGTCTCTATTCTCTCACTTTCTTTCTGATGACTCCTGGTTGTCTATTTACACTTTGAATTACCCTGTACTTGGTTGCCAACTTTCTTGATCTCTTCCTCCATCCTGTGTCCACGCTTTTCCGGTACGTATACTTGTTGATGATGATGATGATTTATTGGCATCCCCTTTGAAACGGGGTGGCGACAAATAGTCACCTAGCCTGCTTGATTTAATCAGGTATACTACACATGTTCTTTATCTCGCATTTTTGTATACCTTTTTCAAAAATTTAGCTTGTACCGCTGCCTATGATTTTAAGAGATCAGGTCGTATCGATCTTTTCCCTGCTTTTTTTCCACCAGTACTCTAATCGTCTCTTGCTGATCTCTACGGCTGATCTGTTTATGTTTCCTTACACTTTAAACCCAAGCGCTTCTGGGAGTTGCACGTTACCTACGGTTCTCGCTGGGTGGATCCCGTCGCATTCCATTAGGATGTGCTGAGTGGTCTCTGGATCTTTACTGCAGCATACACATGTCTCATCTAGTTCCGAATATTTGTTCCGATATGTTTTCGTCCTTAGGCAACCGGCTCGGGCCTCAAATAGCAAGGCACTGCCCTTTGTGTTATCGTACAGATTTTCCCTTCTAATTTCTTTCTTCTCATTCTTGTAAATCTCCATTGTCCTTTTCGTTTCCATTCTTTGCATCCAATTCACGGTCTCTATTTCTCTCACTTTCTTTCTGATGACCCCTGGTTGTCTATTTACAGTTTCGATTATCCTGTACTTGGTTGCCAACTTCCTTGACCTCTTCCTCCATTCTGTGTCCACGCTTTTCATGTAGAGATACTTGTGCACTTTAGCCGCCCATTTATTTTCATCCATGTTCCTGAGCCTTTCTTCAAAACTAATTTTGCTTTGTGCTTCTCTGACTTCAAAAGAGGCCCAACCCATGTCTCCATGCACTGCCTCATTTGTCGTATTACCGTGTGCTCCCAAAGCCAACCGGCCTACTGATCTTTGGTTAACTTCTAAACCCGCCAATATATCCGATTTCAAGCATATAATGGCATTTGCGAATGTTAGCGCTGGCACCATTACTCCTTTCCAGATTCCACGCACCACCTCATACTTATTGTGGCCCCACAGTGCTCTGTGTTTCATTAATGCTGCATTCCGCTTCCCCTTTATTTTCAGATTATCTTGGTGGTTGCTTGAGTAATTCTTTCCTTCGTTTATGTGTACGCCGAGGTACTTGTATTGCTTCACTATGGGTATTACTTGCTGTTGAATTGACACCACGAAGTTACTCGTGTGTTCATTAAAGATCATAATCCCTGATTTCTCTGTGCTAAACTTAAGGCTTAGATTTGTCGCTGCGTTCCCACAGATATTCGCAAGTATCTGTAAATCTTTTTTATTGTCCGCGAGTAGCACAATGTCGTCTGCGTACATCAATCCAGGGACCTTTTGTTGCACCATTTGTCCATTACGCATGTAGGATAAATCAAAACCTAATTCGCTGTTTTCCAGTCGTCTTTCTATGCCCTTGACGTAAAGCGTGAACAACAATGGTGACAGAGGGCATCCTTGCTTCAATCCTTGGTGAATTCCCACCATTCATTTCCTTTTCGACCTTCCCATGCCACTTGTACTTGGTTGTCTCGATATATCTCCCTCAGCAGCTCCACGAAATCGTCATCTATGCCTTCGTAGTGAAGAATATCCCACAACAATTCCCTGTCTACGTTGTCATAAGCTCCTTTAATATCTAGAAATGCTACCCATAAAGGTCTTTTCTGAGCTACTGAAATCTCTATGCACTGAGTTAGTACAAACATATTGTCTTCTAAGCGTCTGCCTGGCCTGAACCCATTCTGTAGTTCCCCCAATACACCGTTTTCCTCCACCCACTTCGACAGTTCTAATTTTATGGCTTGCATTGCCATTCTATATATCACCGACGTTACTGTAACTGGCCTGTACGAGCTCGTCTTATTCTTATCTCCTTTGCCTTTGTAGATGAGATTCATCTTGCTTTCACGCCATCCAACGGGAATATTCTTTGTTCTAATCACTTGCTCTATGGCATTAGTCAGCAGTGCCTTGCTTTTTGGACCGAGGTTTTTGATTAGCTGTATTGGGATTTCATCGGGTCCTGCTGCCGTGTTGTTAGGGACATTTTCTGCTGCCTTTTTCCAATAGAAGCTTTCTATGCTGAATTTTGATCTCTCAAGCCTCTCTGTTGTTGCTGGATCTGTTGTCTGAACTACACTTTTTCTCGTACCGAAGTTATGCCTGATAACGTCTGTGATGTACCGCAGCGCATCATCGCCTTCATAGATGTTACCATCTTCATCCCTTATAGCCGTTTGCGAGTTTCTAGTTGGAGCTCCGAGTGCTTTTATATTGTGCATCGGTATTGTGGCGCTATCTAGTGCAGGCGCCTGCAAACGCAGCCTTTGATGGGCTATAAACTAGAAATAAGTATTTTCAGAATACGCTTCGCATTTTCTTTAAAAATATATGGAATTAACTTTAAACATTGTCCACACGTAGCTGCTGCGTATAAATGCTATTCTTGCATAATATTTTGCCTATTTTTATAGCGTTACAATACCGAAAGGTTTGTTACAATACCGTGGTGACGCTTTTGTGTTAACACTTTTTTTTTCACCCAGCTTTTCCTATAGAGTCACTATACTAGCTATAAGCCTCGTTGTTTAGCTGTTATATATCGCGGTGCACCTTCGTTTACTGGTATCGACTTCGTATCCCACCTCTTCAACAACTATCGCCGCGAAGAGTGTTGCTACGGTTACATTTGTTTATAAGCACAACACTGCGCTTTCACGACATAATTCACTGTGCAATGTTGACGGGTCATAAGACTGCTGCGAAAATCGCAAATACCAAATTCGCGCGAATATTTGCCGTAAACATACGCACCGTTGACGTCTGCAGCACAGTAAGCGACAATAAGAAAGCTCAAAACTGCCATTTTCATGGCTGTTCTTCTGTAAACGGTCTGCCGCTGTTCCGAATGTATGACTCAAGAATGATTGCTTATATTCAGACATGGCTGAAAAGTCATCGGGTAGATTTCCCGCACGAAAGTTAACAAAAAAGCTTAACTATATCAATAGTTGGAAGCGGTCTGACCTACTATAGTTATCCTTATTCAGAATAAGACGCAGAAGCAAAAACAAGCTCGAATATGGAAGCGGGATCGTATGTACTGTCGAAAAATGACGTCACGAAAACGTATACGACGCATGTCTGCTGATGTGTGAGGCTGAGCTCCCTGCTGCTTTCTCATTTATTTCGCCTTGCCCTTTTCATTCGCTTTGCTACATCTATTAAAAAAGAAAAGTTTACATTTGCAGTGCCTTTGAACAAAATTAGAAGACGTCATGCGTGGAATATGAACGTGAAATAGCACAAAACTTGCTGTAGTTGCTACCCAAACTTTTTGAAGGCGTTATATAGAGAGCAGCTACAGGAGAAGTAAGACGCATATATTTCGATTCACAAGTGCAGCATTCCTGGTTTCCGCTGATTTCATGTTTGTTGTTCCAATTACACTTTTAACAAGTTGCTTCTAGCCGTCAGTCTTACAGAGAAGAATGAACGACGGCGGTGCGGGAGTACCGCTTGTGGGTATATTGAAGGAAGCCTACCTCGTTCAGTGCCAATAACATGACTGGAGCTGCTAGCACGATGCCCTCGCCTACTCGGAATAAACACTGGAACATAAATGGCTTGAAGACATAATTTTTAAGCCTGCGAGCTTTATTGTTTGCATGTATGTGCAGTTGACCTTATTGTACACACTCAAGACGTATTCCTTTAATAACAGCTTTAAAAAATTGATACGCCGACAAGCCTATCCACAAGAACTTCAAAAATGTGAGTGTTTGTTTTCTGAGAAACACACTTGACATTACCGGCTTGTCACGGTTACCGGTGCACGAGACAGGAATCAGGACAAAGACACGCAAAACACATTTATGATGTACCACAGCGATAAGTCCACGTCAAATCTATACACAACCGCAAGAATCATTACACTGAGTTCGATATCTACTTATCAAAACGTCCTAATGAGTCACGTGCGATGTGGCGCTTCCGTGTCTGCTTTGATGTGCTTCTTGCGCAGGACTGGTAGAATGCTGGCTTCTCTGATGAGGGTTGTCTCCCTAGAATCGGCCTGGCTTGTCGAGCGATGTCATCGGTGAGGTTATCCCCGTAGCACAGGTCGGGGCCGCTGTCCTCCGACCAAGCCTTTGCTGGCGACCACGGTGCACAGCCGAGGGGCGTGGAGGATCAAGCCCGACTGGTGCAGGGCCACTGTCGTCCTCCTCCTACTCAATTCTTCGATATCGACGCCATTGGTCACCTCCTTATTGTTGTTGTCTTCGCCCAGTCTCCTAGCGGACTTCTTCCTTCTTTTCTTCTAGCCGTCCTTCTTGCTCCTTCCAGGCAACGTCAGCCTTCTTCTTCTTCCTTCTTTTCTTCTTTTTCTTCCACTTCAGCTCGCGACACCGGCGTTCCAGGACATGTTAACTCGACTTTTGAGATTCGCATATGGAACCATACGTTTCATGCAAAGGACGCAAAGCGGATATCCTCTGCAAAAGACTAGGTTTCCAATTTCCTTGCAACAGACTATCACCATCTGCGAGAATGTAATCAGCACAGCAACAAAGCTGGAATTATTTTGCGAGATGCAAGAACCATGAAGCACCTGACTTTAATAAATGCTCTCGCACT
>NC_051155.1:72985841-73042392 GCF_013339745.2 Dermacentor silvarum
TATTGCAGACTATTTGGTACCTGGGAGCCACCGGCCAAACAGAGTACGCCTCTATCGGGAAGTGTTCAAATATTACACCAGGAGGTGTAAACAAAAGAAGCCGGGGAGGGTGAAGCGGACGACTTCTGGAATGTGAAAAGAAGACAAAGAAGAGAAGGAGAAGAGGAAGAAGAGGGGTGGGCGGAGAATAATAATAAATCGCGGACAACACCGTCTTACCAGTTATGTCCGGTGGTTAGTTATTCTACCGGACCGCTACATATATATAGGATGCAACGCCGGCTCCTCCTCTATTATTGCCACGCGGTTTCACCGGCTTCCCCTCTGACGTCATGCCAGTTGGCGCGGCGAGCGGCGCTGCCAGCTGCGGCGGTTGCTAGGCAACGGCTCAGCTCACGGTGCGGCCACCAGCCACAGTGAAACGGTCAGAATACGGCCAATGTAGCTCTCGTTACAATATACACTGTGGAACGTAACTAGGAGGTCTGAACCGCCTATTCCTGATGGATGAGAACGAGTATTACACAAAGTGACGTGAACTGTACAGCAACGACGCGAAATTTAGGTACTTGCTTTAAACGACCTGTTCTTCACAGCTACCTAAATTTGAAAGTGTCTTAACGAGTAATTGCCGTACATCCACCAACTGCAGTAAGCGAGAAATTGGTTGGAGAGACAGCATAAAAATAAGACGATATGAAGTTTTTATCCATGGTTGTTCTCTTGAGCATTGTGCAAGCCATTATATTGTATTCGATGACCTCATCCTTGCAATTATAGTGAGCTTGTTCCCATAATATATCTAAGTCGTTCCTATGCCAGTGGACGCTTCTGCCAGGATACATTCGATTTGATTTATAAAGCTGGGATGAACTTTCTCATTACCACGCTACAAATATTGTTGGCTGCACGAGTGGGTAATTTTTAACCGTATGCAAAAGGGGCATAACTTGTCAATGTTGCTTACTTGGCAGTAGGCTTTCATCCATGTAGGGGTTTCTGCCTTCTTTTTCGGATCCCAGTTGTGCATAAACTGTTTCACTTTCCCTGTAATTGAGATATCATTCAAATAAATAAAAAAACGCCGGCAGATCCCACGCCCTGTGGGAATCCATGTTATGCGAAGCAGAGTGCGGGGAGGCTACAAAATTAACGGAAGGACCGAGAGCACCAAGATGTAGGTGGCTGTTTTATGACCTAGATGACACACATGTCTTGATAGTCAAGTCATAACCTATCATTTATGTCCAAACCCATTTCAGTGGTTTTTTAGGGTATTTAAATCTCTTTTCGCGGAGTCATTGTCATTCTTGCTGAGTCACGCTCATGACAATGACTTCTACCACCATCCTTTAGTGTTGTCTTCACTTAGTACCCAGGTCAGAACCCATCTCATAGGTTTCTGAGTGTTAATCATTTTTCGCTGAGTAATTGACATTTTTGCTCTGTCATGCTCATTACTATGGCTTCTACCATCATCCTTTAGTGTTTGCTTCACTTAGTACCTGCATCCGAACCTATTTCAGTGGTTTTTGAGTATTGATCATTTTCCGCTGAGCCATGGTCATTTTTGCTCAGTCATGCTCATGACCATGACTTGTATCATCATCCTTTGGGTATTTTCTTGACTTAATACGCATGTCCGAACCCATTTCAGTGGTTTTTGAGTGTTCATCCTTTTTCACTGTGTCACTTTCATTTTTGCTAAGACATGCTCGTGACTATGACTTCTATCATCATCCTTTAGTGTTTCGTACACTAAGTACCCACTTCCGAACCCATTTTAGTGCCACCAACAGCCATAACCGTTGGACATATAAAGTTTATTGCTATCCTATCCTTGAGTGTTAATTTCTTTTCGCTAAATCATCGCCATTTTTGCGTAGTCATGCTCATGACTATGACTTCCATTATCTACGCTTAGGGTTTTCTTCACTTAGTATCCATGTCCGAACCCATTCCAATTACATACCAAGTTAACAAAACGACCATTAGACCACCAAGACGAAGGCGGTTGTTTTATGTCCTACATGACACAAATGTCATTATATTCATATCATGACCTATCATTTATGTTCGTCACACACTCTTGTCATACTATGGAAATTTTGGTACACACCAACATAACCAAACGACCGCGAGAGCAAGAAGACGTAGGCGGCTTTTTCAAGAATTACATGACACACATGTCATGATATCCATCTCATGATCCATCATTTATGTTCGTCAGGGGCGTAACCAGGGGGGGGGGGGGGTTGGGGGGGTTCAGACCCCCCCCCCCCCCCCCCCCCCCGAAATTTCTTGCGCATCCTCCCCTCACTTACCCACTCATTGTTCTCGTCGCCGCGCACTGACATAATTCCAGGAACCGGTGCTACTATCACAATTTCATTCCGGGGCGTTTCCGTTTGCGTTGGTAATTTGCAGCGAATCATGACTGCATATGGAATAAACTGTCACGGTGTTTGTCAAGGCTTTGACACTCTGTGAGGTTTTGGGCGAGAATGTGGCACCGCATTGCGGCCGCCGCATTCTGAAGCAACAAATGCGCAACAAATGAAGCAACAAATGCGGCAGCCGCATTTTAGATGAAGGCGGAAATGCTCGAGACCCGTTTACTTAGATTTAGGTGCACGTTAAAGACCCCAGGTGGTCGAAATTTCCGGTATACATTTCCACCGCTTCCCATCAGGTGCCGGTTAGGCCGCGCTCGCGCAGGATCTTAGGCCATGTTCACACTTCGTCTCGAAGCCGCCGGAAGCGGCAAAATCTTGCAAAAATCCACCCGCATAGGCGGCAAAATAGGAAGAAAATTAGGCGGCGAGCCAAATCGGTCTCAGACCGATTTTTTCGCCATGGCGAAGTGGAAACGCGGCGGAAAATCGTTCTGCTCGACCGGAAGCTACACTAGCATGTAAACATCCAGTCGTAGAATTGAACATGGCACCAAAAGTGTAGGCTGCAATGCTGATCGACGCGATCAAGAACCACCCCTTGCTCTACGACATGAGGGGGACTAAAACGTAGTGTCATAAATACTCGCGGATAGTATTCAACGTCGCGCGACCGGAGGTGAGGCAAAGAAGCGTTGGCGTGACCCAACATCTAACACTTTAGCAAAGCCAGGCGAACCCACCACCGCCGTTTCCGAGGTGTCTGCGTCTTCCGTTTATTCATTGTCCATTTCTAGAAAACAAGTAGGTAGCAGTATAAAAGCCATTTCTTCTTCCACTTCCATGGCAGACAATAGTTAGGCAGATTCCATGTTGGCGCTCCATAATTCTCCTCGCACGTGCACGGTATGTTGCAGAAGTCGAGGGGTGCTTTTCTCGTCGCGACGACAGATAGGGAGCGTAGGTCTCACGTAGGAGGCGCAGGCTTCGGCGAACCCCAACACAAGGGCCAGCCCGGGTTTTAGCTTTGGTGTCCTCGAGGCGCCGACAATAATACGAATTGATTAAATGTTGTTACAACTTGTAAATAAAAGGTAATAAAGAAATATAATCACGCCTAGGCACCAACCAGTGACTCAGCGGTACCTCGCCCGTGTGAGGAGAATTACGGAACGCCAACGAAGAATTTACCCAAGGTCGCAGATGACACGCGAAGAAGCGCAAAATGATCACTTTTGATGACGGGTGGGTCAATGAATAAACATACTGCTCGAAATGCGATAATGTGCGCCACCACGCCGACAAACGTACGCAGACTAGATGGATGTGGACGAAAGCGACAGCGGCGGCCGCGGCGGTAGCAAAACAAATGTGAAGAACTTGGACAGGCGCGGAAAAATTTTCCGGCCGCTTTGGCCTTTCCGCCCGCTTGCCGCTTCCCAAGTGTGAACGTAGGCTTAGTCTGCGCGCGAAACGTCTCTTGTTTGCGATTGCGCCCTAACGGAAGGCTGGTAGTTACTGTTCTGTTGTTGAATCCCAAACCAGCAATTACGGAAGGCTGGTAGTTGCATGTTGTGACTTGTTGCAGGCGCTGACAGTTCTTGTCGGAGTTCAGAATCCTGAGAAATTGATTATGTGCACTATGCACTGAACAAGACCGGAGTTGATTCCTGCATCACTAGTACACCAATCAGTCGAGATTCTGTGAGGTACAAGGCCGCTTCCTGTTTGCACCGGCGTAAGTGAAGCAGAAATGGGTTGCACGCATTACTTAATATGCATACACATGCCATATCTATGCTGTGCGGTGAAATATTCTGTACAATTCTGAATCTGTTCACGTAAAGGCAAACGACGGCAGCACGCTCGCACACAGCGGAAGACACAGTGGAATATACCCTTGCCACAGTAAATGCAACACTCTCCTTTCAGGGAGCAGGACGACGAAAGCGTCGAAAAAAAAAGCATTACGCGTTTTTGCGCGTATTTCAGTTTTGTAGCGCAAAGACGCAGCGAACAAGCTATTGCTATGGCAGTAGGTATAGCCTGGTCACACGTGCATTTTCACTTGTATAGCCGTCCTTCACTTGTGAAACGCACTTCGCCCCGACGAGGATGACGCCATCTATGCTTAACGGAGATTAACAATTAATGATGTCTTCTCCGATCGGGCGGGTCGTCTCAATGATGCGTTTTCGAAGACTGGTCCATTCTGTGGCGCGATGAGAGACCGTTGCTCCAAACGCCCACTGTACTTATCGTACTTACTGTATTTTACTGAGCTTACTTTACTGTTTAGTTAATTTCTGCACACGCGAGGAGGGGGGGGGGGGTGGTGTCCCGTGTTTTAGATATACATGTATAGAGTCTGCTGAAACTACCGACATTTATTATCGATCACGTCACGTAGAGGAAAGCAGACGCTTGCCCCCCCTCCCCCCCAGTTGGGCCAGTGAACCCCCCTCCCCTTGAAAAAAATTTACTGGCTACGCCCCTGATGTTCGTCATACACTCTTGTAATACTACGCCAATGTTTGTACCCACCAGGTTAACGAAACGTTCATGAGAGCACCAAGCCGTAGGCGGCTACATACATAGATAGATAGATACTGTCAAAGTTGCAAATGTTCGCCAAGAAATGCTTCGCATTTAAAATTGTGTGCATCGCTCTAGATTTGTACACAGACCCTAAAACGAATTGCTCACTTTACATGGGCATGTTATCCTCCTCTAAGACTGCGAAATCGCCACATTACATGGTCATGTTCACTTTCTGTGAGGTTGAGAAATCCCTAATCCAAGCTAGTTCAAGAAGTGTCAACAAAATTCTTCGTATATTATTGATTCCCCCAGTGCGTAGTGTGTATGTCCTTTAATGCGATTAGAAATTCACAGTGTCTAGCAGTCCTGGGGATATTCACCCAGTTTACGCTATGCCTGTCTGCCCCCGCCTAACCTCTTTCGTGCCAACTTGGGTCACTGGGTAGTGCATGTTCTAATGGGGAGAGAACCCAACCTTACGTTTTGATGAGAATCGGACTGCTGAGCTAAGAGTACCCTCTTTGAAATCAAACGTCGGACCGAAAGGTTACTGGGTATGCGAAACTCGATATCTGTCACTCATCAATGACCGTCTTTCGTGCCGATTTGGATTACTGGTTATGTGCTTGTATAAAGTCAATATTTTTCATGCTTATTTGGGTTTCTTGGTATCTGCTGTTGTTAAAATAACCTCTTTCGGGAGTCTTGGGCCACTGATTATGTACCACTGGCACTGGGTATATGCTGCTCTTCAAAAAACCTCCGGACGCCAAGTTCAGTAACTGGGTACGCACCCCGTTTCAGTCAGCCTCTTTGAAACAAATTTGGGTCACTCGTTACGTGCCACTGGGTATTTTCGTAAACACGCGATGGGCGCCGACTTTGCAGCGGCACCACGCAATGGCGTAGCGTGTCGAGACGGAATCGTTAGGAGTCCGACTACTGTACGCACCTTATACACGATGCGTTCTTGTGGTGGCAATGTTGTGCGTAGCTACCAGTGGTGCCACTTTACCGATTTTGCAGCTAGGTTTAGCAAAGTTTTGGTTTGCTTAGCGAAAAATGTTTCTATTTAGCGACTGGCTACTTTTTTACCAGCGTGACAGAACAGCTGGTGACATTTTAGCGACTTTAAAGTTTACTTTCACTTTCACTTCATTACCTTAAAGGCTCCGAGAATTGGGGACATTACATAAGGGGTGGGTAACACGTGTAAAGTAAATAAATACACAAGGAAAGGGTGTTTAAGTACACGTTTGCTCGCGCTTAAATGTGGTAGTTACACAGTTAAAAAATGTGGATGGGCAGGTGATAGCGGCGATGTCATGCGGAAGGCCGTTTCAGTCCAATGCTGAGCGGTGAAAGAATGATGAGGCAACAGTGGTAGTGTGCGCACATGACCGGGCGACTTGAAGGGGAGCACCAATGCGAAGTGAAATGCGTGCCGGAGGACTGATGTTGGGTGGATGATGAAGTGAGCTGTAAAAAAAAAAAAAAAAAAAAAAAAAAAAAAAAAAAAAAAAAAAAACTTGTGGAATAAGAACATACAAGCGATACGACGTCGACAAGGCAGGGTTGATATGCCGGACTCTGCTTTTAACGATGATATACTAGCTTTGTATGAATAGCCTGAATGAATGAATCTTGTGGCACGTTTTCGTCGGATTTTAGCAGTTTGTTAGACATCTTTAGTTAGGGCTCCAGATGGCAGAGGCATATTCCAGCTTAGTGCGTACGAGTGATTTGTAGGCAAGCAATTTTAGGTCTGGTGGTGCGCGACGTAGATGAAGGTTTAAGAATGCAACTCTTCTTTTAACGGATGATATGGCTTTAGTGACATATGCGTTCCAAGTAACATCATTAGAAAAAGTTACGCCGATGTATTAATTGTGTTAATTAAAGACTGTGTTAATTATATCGTGACGTGCGAGTAGTATAAGGGAACAGGAAAGGATTACGTTTTCGGTTGAACGACACGAGTTTGCATTTATCGAGGTTTCGTTCCATGAGCCAATGGTTACACCATTCCTAGATGCAGTTTAGGTCACTTTAGAGAGCTAATTATACATAACTGTGCGATAGATATCACAGTCATCGGCAGAGATACGGGTGTTACAGGAAACATGCGTGGGTAGGCCGTTAATATATAATAGAAATAGGAGGAGACCAAGGACTGACCCTTGCGGTACATCTGATGGTACCGGAAGATGACTAGAGGTTTGATTATTAACGTGAACAAATTGGTTATATGGTTAGGCAGAACTGTCTTTATGCACTGCAATATATCAGGAAGTAAGTTTAACGCATTAAGCTTTAGTAGCAAGCATTTGTGAGGAACCTTGTCGAAGGCGTTCGCGAAATCCAGGAAGACTGCGTCAGTTTAGAGGTTAAAATCACATGCAAGTCATGGAAGAAAATAGCTAATTATGTTTCACAGGATAAGTTCTTAGGAAATCCATGGTGAGAAGGTATAAAGAAATTGGTACAGTCAAGAAAATTAATATGTGAGAATAAACGACATGTTCCATGATTTTGCATGGAACACTTGTTAAAGAAATGGGGCTGTAATTGAGGGGTGTATATTTGTTACCTGATATGAAGACCGGAACGACCTTCCCTACCTTCCAATCGCTGGGTATGCTGCCTGTGGAATTTTTTTAACAGTTTGCTGGTGATTTCGTCAGTACGTACTGAAGATGACATCTTAATATTTTCCATTATACATGTGATGCCTTGCGCAGAAAATGTGACTGACGACAAAAGCGATCTCAGTTGACCGATTGTCTCATATCAGTTTCGTTTGTGAAGACGGATGAGAATGCGGTGTTAAATATATTTGCGCATCCAACGTCCCTCTCTTCCTCGTCAAGTGTGCTGGTTAGTGTGGTAAGTGATGCTAAGTGTGCTACAAATTGACTGCAGATATGTTGACTCAGCCTCGTAGTATTTGTTTGATGCGCATGGGCTTGGGTTCTGCTTTGCTGCACGGAAAAGGCGCCTGTTTTAACGCGATAGCGTTAAGGGCCCTGTGCCGCAGAAAATCCAGCGTCGGTGTCGGCGTCAGTGTCAGCGTGGATGTTGGCGTCCGTGGCAGAGAAAATCATCCCGAACAAACCCGAGCGTGCAGGCCCTCCGCGTGGCACAAGGTGCTAGTGCAGAAGAAAATCATTCCGAACCACCCCGACCATGCAGGCCCTCCGCGTGGTGCAAGGTGTTAGTGAACGAAATTTGAATTTCTCACAGTTAAATCCGCCAGAAAAATGGTAAAGTACGACTTAAACACAACCTACAGACATGGTGGCGTCGGACTGTTATTGGAATGTACGAGAAAACTCAAACAGAAACCCCTTTTGCCAGCATTTCTACCATACCAACAGGGGTGTGCGCGGGTATGCTACTTGGAAAATCTTATCCAGATGGCGCTCGCATCCTCGGCAGGTAAAATTGATACTTGGCCTGCCTTGGAACTGCATTACTCTCTAGCTGCATATATGCTAGAGAGTAGCCCAGCTGGATACAAGCCTAATACATGGCGTGCTATGGCGCTTGCAATATGGTGTGTCCCTACAGGGCGTCAGTGCTAATCGCATTAACGTCGGCTATCACCGAAAGATTGGGCCCGCCGGAAGTTTTATAGCTGCTCTTACAGCATTAGCTGCAGCCTCCCTCGCATGAAATCTAAATCAACTCTCAACTTCCAACTCTTGCTTTTGCTGCAGCGAAAGAAGTTAAGGTGAACTACTTACAATGCAGTCGCTGAACACGTCTATCTATAGTTTCCGCGTAGCGTTTTAGCTCACCAGGTTGACTAGCCATTTATCGCATGCAAAAGTCCTTAATATAAACAGAAACAACTTAAACTAGTTCCCAAATTATATTTTTTGTGCAAGGCACACCCACACAGACTGAAGTTCTGCTCGTGCAACCTCACTCGGATTGAAGTTCACCAAAATTCTATTCAGCCGCGCTAACTCACCGTAATACTCATAAAAATTCTACTCGACCGGGCTCACTGGGACTCATCCTAAAAGAAATTTTACGGAACTTGCCTCACTCAGATTCACACTCACAGGTTGGTCTGAGTGGGAGTGCGCCGTCACATTTGTGAGTTCTATGGGAGTTTTGTACAATTACGTCCTCCTTTAAGCCGCGAACTAAGCTTTAAGAAGAGAGAAGGAACGGGAAAGACAGTGTCTCAAAGTAGCTGCCCGAGAAGGCAATGTCACACCTACTCACCACCACGCCTGCGAAGGAAAATGCAGACCGAAGGGAGGCGTGAGAAATCACAGATCATGGTCTAACCGCTTTGAGCAAGACTGGGAGGGCTGACAGACACACATAGAGGACAAGTGTCATTAGCACCGCGCAGTTGAGCAGCTCAGGCAGGCAAACGCTAAACATAACATGTTCAAGCTAAATGTGCGCGTGAGAGCACTAACGGCAGATAGAGCACTACTGCTTCTTTTAAGCGATCGTAGATACAAAGCCCGTCATCTTTACAGCAAGCGACGGCTCGGAAACTAGCTACAGCGATCTCCAGTCGCGAGGAGGACCCCAAGAGCAGGGGTATATAGTTCGCGTTTGACTTTAGCTGCGCATGGCGGAAGCCACTAGACTCGATGGCAGATGCAACCATTATTGTTTGAGCACAGAGAAATACAAATTAGTAGTTTACGACTAACTTTGCATTCAAAGAAGCAAACGTGTAATTTTGAAAATGGAATTCAATAACGATTTTTTGACCAAGCTGTGACTGTATCGAGATACTCACCAAGTATGGTCAAATATAAACTTCATAACGAAGACATAGTTGTCATGTGATGTCGAGAGTGGTCTATAATGAGTACATTTTTCCGTCACGTTTTCGTCATCGACCTTTACGTAACTTCCCGAATATAGAGATATATTTCCCGTTGTGTTCAAAAACTGCAAAACAGTTAAATGATGAGAACATAATCTGCAAATAATTTGCACATAACTTCAAGTAGTTTGAAGGTGATTGAATTGTGCATTCGAGAGCTAAAATAGTTATCGATCCGTGACGGCATAAATTACAGAGAATCGGCGACAGCATTTCAGTATATTTCCATACTTACAGGCGCGTCTTGCACTAAGCGATAACATTTAAAATTGTTAACAGATGAAGTCCGGAATGCACTACTTGCAAAATATTACGGAATACCAGGCATCCTAAGTAACCCAAATTTCAGCCTGGCTTACACTCTCGGTGTTAGATGCACACGTGGAAGACGTATGTCGGCAAACTGATAGGAACTATTTCAGACTCACTCAGAGTTATACTACTTCCTTAAGGCTCACTGGGACTCAGATTCACCAAAATGCTAAATAGCCGAGCTCACTCGAAGTCAGACTCATTAAATGCTGGCACTGAGACTTTATTAAGTGCTCGTCGGTCCAAAAAATCAACAGAATTTTTGTCTGTTGCACTACATGCCTGAAATGGAGATGTGCAGTTTCTTTCTGACACTGCTGACCCATATGGCCGTCAATCACAGTGAACGCGAGCACCAAATAGGCAGGAAGAAAGAAAACTAGGAGGGAGCGTCTCGTGAAAGTCTTCAATCCTAGTCATAAAAATTCAATTATAAGGATGATGGGAAAGAGGCTCTCGCCACGTGAGGCGCAAGAGGTAATTTCTAGCAGCTCAGCGCGCGGAATGTATGGAAGGGAGTAGACGGGAGGGCGCGTGGCGACGGTCGATTGTGGGAAAACGCCACTGACAGCTACCACGTACCAAAGAGTGTCTTGAAAAGGTAAGAAAACCCTGGAGGTCTTACAGGGCCTACTTGCTAACAGTCATGATGTAGATATAGGTCCCAAAGACAATGACTGGGCCGGCGCCAGAGAAGCCTGTCTTGCCGGGGCTAGCAGCCAACCGTCAAGGTCCCTCCTATTCATTCTTTTTTACGCGCCAAAATGTCCTCGTGAAAGCAGCATAGCAGACCTTCAATCAAACTACAATTAACGAGAACACTGCTGAAAGTTTGGTTCACGTCTTTGTTCTCGTTGGACAAATCATTCTCAGTCAAAGCTCAGTCGCGACGCAGAAGCAACAGGGGCGCTATAAGGTAAAATGATTCCAAACTGTTTTGATTCCAAACTCCTAACGTCAAATTTACGTAACCACCGACGTAAGCATCGGGCGGTGACCCGCAGCGTTGTCTGAATAACCCAATCACTCTCCTCGTTTATAGGAGGTCCCCTTTGTTCGCTCTCAAAAGCAATAACATTGCCTACATTCAGCGGTTTTTCTTATCTAATTAGCTGACAAGAGTCGAGGAGCACGCTCTAGTGGAGAGGGTTTCGATGGGGCCGAGCCAGCACAGCGAAAATAGATAACCGCATGAAAAGGGTGGTGCCAGCTTCTACGATTGGTCCGCTTCGCCTTACTTTGCTTGCGGTGGCTGGTCGAAAATTGCGGCGGCGTGCAACGGAAGGATAAAAATGGCGCTTAAAAGGACCCTCAGCAAGGAAGAGTTGGCAGAGTGATGTCGTATGCATGCCGAAAGGGCTCCATAAAGTTTTATTGCCACGCAAAAACGTTTATCATGCGCTTACGCATGAAAGTTTACGTGCCCACCGGCAGGTGTGAGTAGCGAGGGCCTGAGCGATCGGCGGGCAACCATCGGAACACTTTCGGAACAGGGCAGTCTGTGGCTATTCAGAAAAAAATTCAGTTTTGTTCGGCATATTATTGTATTTCTTTCGCGTACACGTCACTTTGACGTGGTCAGTCTTCGCGATTTTGTGAGGTATCGTGACAGACAGTTGAAGTGGGCGTATCTAGAAAACATTGGACCAATAGAAGAGGGCTAATACTGAAAAGGCGTCGAATCAGGAATAATTGTTTTTCTTTTGTGCGGTTTAATCATGCATAATCAGTGTGTACACGTTATATCCGATGGGGAGCTATGAGGGTTTTCGTGACGTCGCGTGACAGAGAGGCGAAGTTGGGAGTAGCCCGAAAATGTTTTGACCAATCGAGGAGGCTGATTACAGAAATTGGAATCAAAACAGTTTGGAATCATTTTACATTATAGCGCCCCAGGAGTACCACTCATTCAAGATACTGCCACAAACTTAGTTGTGCTGCACAATCACAAAGCGATCTGCGCCATTATTACATTCGTCAGTAGTGATGAACGCCATCCAGCCGGGCTACCGCATGAAAAGTATAGCGCCGATTATCTGTCCAAACAAAATGGGAAAGTGAATGTTTAGGCGAGCGCTTGGAGAGAAAGGTAATAGAGCCGGCCAAACCTACCGTACTCGAGATGCTCAGCCTTCGTCAATTGGGTTAGGTTTTCACCACGCCGTCGACCCCATAAAAATAGTGACTATAGCCTTGTCAAACCTTGGCCGCAAGCGTGAAAGGGAAACCTCACACCACATATCCTGTTCGCATTTGCCTGGATATTGCGCGCTTCGCAGCACGCCACAGAGGGCAAGACTAAAAGCAGCAGTTTTTGCACTTAGCTATCTTATCGAGCGAGCAGTGTTGTTTTACGGTGCCTTCGGCAAGATGGTGGACGGGGCTTTGCAGCAAGTGGATAGATGGAGCTTGATATTTTGAATATTGTTATGAGCCGCCACCTTGCGAGCTCGCAGGGTAAGACCGGTCGCGTGCCATGGGCGGATGCCCCAGAGTGGGCTTCACGATGGTCATGGCCGCTTTTGATGGCAGCGCCCCCTCCCATATAGGTAATTTTGTATGTATGTATGTATGTATGTATGTATGTATGTATGTATGTATGTATGTATGTATGTATGTATGTATGTGTGTGTGTATGTATGTATGTATGCATGTATGTATGTATGTAGGTAGGTAGGTAGGTAGGTATAGTATGTATGTATGTATGTATGTATGTATGTATGTATGTAGGTAGGTAGGTATGTATGTATGTATCTATGTATGTATGCATGTAACTTTGTACCTAACCATTTTCTCGCCTACCTGAGTCACTGGGTAGCCCGTGGTCGAATGGTTAGCGGAGCGGGCAGCTATGCTGAGGGAGGAGGGTTCGAAACAAACCATCGGACTAATTTCCGTCACGAAGTATGTGTCAATGTGTTTAAAGATGTATGGCGCTTTTCAACGAACTTCTTTCAAGTTTGCATGGGTCACTGATGATGCCGGACTGGGTAGGTACTGCTGTTAAGTGAAACTGACGGCGACTTGGATCCCTGGGTATGTGCCACTCGGTCTGTGCTGGTCTTTAATGAACCTCTTTGATGCCAACTTGGATCACTGGTATGTGCCAATAGGTGTGCCGCTTTTCAGTTAATGTCATTCAAGCCACTTTGGGTAACTAGGTTTGCGCCACTGGTTAATCTGTCGCTCTGTGATAACAAAACCTTCCCTTAAATTTCTGAAATGCAGAACAGAATGAAATCCTGGTCACAAGGTACCCTCAAGAACAGCGACCGGACGTTTTAGGAGGCTGCGCCACAATTGCATTTGGTATGTGCCGCTTTTCGATGAACGTCTTTCACGCCAACGTTCTAGTGACCTGCTACTCTTCAATGTACCTCTTGCCAACTTGAGTCACGGAGTGTGTAGCACTCGGTGTGCGGGAAGCGTGGGAGCAATTCTCCGCGTTCGCAGGCACCGGCAAGCCATAGAGCAAAGAACCAACTTTAGAGAAGGAAATCTCTACCTTCCACAGTGGTATCAAAGTAAGAAGCGGTGGCGCATAGAACTTACTGGGAGACCCGATAGATAGCGATGCTCAAAAAGGAAGCGGAAATAAATTTTTTGTGCAAAATCCAATGTGGCCGCTTTTTAGCGGTAGCGTGCGCTGGTAGGCGCCACGCTCACCCTGCTGGCTTTGCGGTATGCCTCAGTGCCTCGGCTCCCGCTGAGCTGGTGCGTTCTAATTGCCAGGAGACCAAAGCGCCTCTGGGCACGCCCATACAAACAAGCCACAAGTGAGCTAAGAAGAGGTGCGACTTTATTAGGAGAAGACAGGCAGTGCATCTTCTCGTAGAAAGGCAGCAATAAAATTTGCATTTCGAGATGTGCTGAAACCATAAACACGAGCTCGTAAAATCCTCACTTTCGTCATCGCACATGGCGGTCCGGTAACGGGCGACAACCAGCAGCGCAAGCAGATAGTGTCCCACCTGTTTGCACCGACAGTCACCATTGAAGATTAGCAACTTGCATACCGAAACAATCGAGTGACGCAGGCATCTGCTGCCTGACCAAACACAGCAACATGGAATATCCGGCGTTTTAGCATAACCTCCTTTCCAACTTGCACGTTAATTTTTGTCTTTCGGGGCAGCTAATGTATCGCTCACACTCGGTGCCCTACTTTCTCTCAATATGGGCATGGTCGGTTTCGTTGGCATCACACTCTTTTGGCCAGCGTCGTCCATGCTTGTTCAGAGGTTGCAGGCGAATCTGAAAGCGAAGAATTTCTTCTGTTGAGGTACGCGGATGACTCGGCCAATATCCGTCCTGATGGAATGATGGCTGAGGCTCTTTTCAGTCTTGACACAGCCATCTGTAGACTTCATATCTCATCCAAATACTTCTGGCTCCACTTCTTTGTTCGTGGTGTAAAAGCCTTGCAAATTCGGCTCCAGCCCTTTCTTGTTGGTGTAGAGGGGGGCTCCTGTCATGAGGACCAAGATGTGCTTGTTGCAGACTCTGTGGGGGCAGAACATTAACACATTAGATACAGCACAGATGAGTCACTCCTGTAGTTTTTTTTTTTAATTTTGAACCAATTCTGCTGTACCGTAAATTAGAACGACCATTCATATCATCTGCTACAAACAAATGACAATGTATCTTAAGACTAGCTAATCAATACAGCATATATCAAGCATATTTATTTCTTAACCAGGTGTTGTTTACCTTGTAGTAGCAGAAAAAGTCCACACGATGGCCTTGTAGAAGGTAGTAGCTTCTTTTTAAGTGTTGTAGTGTGTTGCTTTACACTGATGCCGTCTTCATTACTGCATGTCTGGAAGAGACATTTCGACTGCATCAGAAATTTGAAATACAAATTTTGGCAATATGAAATGCAAAAAGCTGTCACATGTATATTGTAATGGTTTGTGACTGCAGAATACATGCAAATGCCCACTGTTTGTTCTAGGGTGTTTAAGCAGCATGTTAATTAAGTATTGGTACTGTTCATAAAATGTATGTCTGCCTAACTACAAGGCGTGTCGATACCTTAAGTACTATTAGGATCACAAATGAAAACATTTTTGCGCTCATTTATAAAGTACAAGAGAACATTGCTGCTCCACAAGCAAAAGCATGAAAGGCACAAAGCTATTAGAACTGATGCATTCTTTTTCTGCACGAACGTGCTGCACCGCTTCACTACTGCAAAAATAAATGTTCTTATATAAACGAAGCAGAACAGCAAGAACATTTGGAACCAACAAGTACGAAATATGGGTGAATTATCATGCGCGCAACTATTTAATATGGTAAATTCAGTATTTTCACTTCAATTTACCGAAGGGTTATTCGGTTTTGTGGACGAAAGAAGTTTTCGCTGGACTCAAAAAAGAAAAAAAAAAGATACATTGGCCAGGCTACTCAGTCGCCTAGAGCCATGGCTACGAGATGAAAAATGTGACCCGCGTTCCGATATCCTCCCTATTTCGTGATTGTGTGTATAACGAAGGCCTCGCAACTAAAGGTTTATTTCGGAAACGGCAACGGAGGGTCCTGACTACCCATATGTAATGCAGGATCTAGTTCGTTAACTTGTCTTCACCTGTGAATAACGAGACGAATATTACATAACGATTGAAGCAGCAATGTTAAACTACTCACCGGTATTGCCGTCCTCAGTCCCAGCAGAATCCGGCTCCCGTTTCGATGCAGACGTGTTCCGCGTGGCTAACGACTGAAACCTAGCTTGCGGGCTTACATCTCCGCTCGCAAACACGTCACTTCACCCTATGTTAGATAAGGTGAGGTATTAAAGCGCAATAAGCTGCCTTTGGCACAAAATAAGCAACCAGCTTAAGTGTACGAACCAATGAATCCGTGCCTACCGTGTACACGAATATACGGGCAAGAACTTAAATCCAGGTCAGAGGTCACGTGGGTGATCGCCAATGCTGAACGTTATTTTGCCTTTATAGCGGCAAAAACAAAAGCAGAGTGAGTATTCAAGAGTGCATTATATACTTAGGAATAATAATTTTGTACTCTTCATCATGTAATAAAAACACTTCGATTAGTATGGGAGAAAGCTTGTAGTTTGAAATTGCGCTTACTACGGCGCCTCTAGTGGGAGACTACGGCACTCACTGGGGCAACTTTCTGACGACGTACTATGCTTGGTTTATTAGCTGCTCTGCGCAGTCTATTTTATCGCCGTCTGTGGCAATTTGTTGATCTCGAGAGTTTGCACCGTCTGGGCGAGAAGCATGGCGTATTGGGCGAAAAGCATGGCATACGCTATGCTTCTCGTCGCGGAGGCGACGCGCAGACTTCCTTCTTCTTCTTTCTTGGGTTTTACCTGCCAAAACCAGTTCTGATTATGAGGCACGCCGTATTGGAGGGCTCCGGGTTAATTTTGACCACCTGGGGGTTCTTTAACGTGCACTACAACGCAAGCGCACGGGCGTTTTTGCATTTCGCCTCCATCGAAATGCGGTCGCCACGGCCGGGATTCGATCCCGCGACCTCGTGCTCAGCAGCGCAACGCCTTAGCTGACTGAGCCACCCCGGCGGGTGCGCAGACTTCCTGTCAACGCCACTAGATGGCGCGGCGTGTCCAGAAATAAGCGAGAGAGAGGAGCCCAACTTCCATTTGACGTGTTTCGCAGAGTTCGCTCTCACTGGCGTGCCACGCATATCGGAGTGCACGCGCAGGCTTTTCAGGTGCAGTGCTAGATGGCGCCATGTGCTGCCAGGGAAGCGCGAAAGAGGAATCCCGCTTGAGTGCACGTATCATGCACAAATCCTTTCCAATGTGGCAACACATTGTGTTGCTATATTGATTCAATGCTAAACGCATTACCATTGCCAGTCATCATTGAGATGGGTTCTGCCGATTTTTTTTCAGTTATGGTTTTCCTTGAAGCATTATCTCATCACGGCGGAAATGCTTCTACGAGGCTTATGTCCGAGATTACTCATCGCGTCAAATCGAAAATAAATGTGTTTGTGAGACTTACCAATATAGTCAGCGGAAAGGAAAAATTGAGCTAGAAGCAATCGCAATAATCACTTAGCAGCCACGTTGCTCAGTGGCTAGGGCGTGTGTGGTGCTGAGAGCGTAGTAGTAAATTGACTCTTTGCTGCGGCAGCCGCACTGTAGTAGAAGCTCGATAATAAAACGATGTTGCGCCAAGCTTCCGATGCACGCTAAGCGGCCACAAGTCGTAAAAATGGTTCAGAAGCATACCGCTAAGGAATCATTTGCAACATGATTGTGACTTTCGAATGTGAAACTACCGGCAGACTTCAGCGACTTCTGTCTCTACACTTGAATAAGACAGCAGCGATGCGATTGACTTAGATTTCCCAACTTTATGAAACAATAATAATGAGGACACGATGACAACAATGGTGGCAGTGCGACAGCTACAGATCCAATGGCGACGATGAGGGCGCAGCCGAGACGATGGTGTAGATGGTTATGCCATTACAGCACTTCGTTAGTGGACATCAAGAACCATTTTACAGGAGCGACGCTTAATGTAAGTGCCGCGCAGAAGGCATTGCTTCGAACGGCTGCCTGTAGTTTCGCGCAGCCTGCATTGAAACCATCACAGAATAATAATGCATATGCTCTTAAGAGTGACATGTATTTTAGAAGCCTGCGTGGGCGCCTCCATTATATTACTCATTTTATGCAAACTGCTACACGAGACTGTCTTTACCGAGGGGCCGTGTGTCTAAGAAACCAGGCGCTGAGAACATTGCGACCAAGTCATTAATTCTCACAGTCTACAACGTATAGTCTTTTGGAAGTAACACCACAAAAGCACGTCATGAAAGGACCGACCTTCTTCCGTCCCTCATATCTGCGTGCAGCAATTACCATAAGTACTACTGCCCCTCACCCTCACAACATCGCTATACTGTGACATCGAGCTACCCACTGCCCTTCTCCAACTTCATGCTGAAAAGATGCGTTTGCATTCCACTTCTCCTTTTCGTCAAAGGTTGGTTGCAAGAGTCATACTATGTAACGTAGTCAACTTTAACCCTACGTATTCACCATGTCACCAAGTGCACTCGGCAAGGGAAGATCAACGCATTTAATGACGACATCTCTATGGTCTTTTAGCTGTTGCATCTATGTAAAATAACGTCTTCTGTTTGTACTATTTCTCCTCCTACATATCAGTCTTGCTTAGAAAGACCCTGTGGATATACAGAGACGGACGACGGGTGCATTTGGCATTGCATAGATGCCCCGGTGGAAGGCGGCGTAGGCAAGTTACTTTTTCATAGACGCCCGATCATTGACCGACTCAGAGGTAGGGGTGGGGGAAAGGGGGGGGGGGTGGCGTTAGACACTGGTCAACACTGGTAACACTGGCCCGGATATCAAATATATCGTATAGAATGGCTCCGGACTTATTTCGACGACCTGGGGTTTTGACACACTAATATCTATGTACGGGGTGTTTCAGTGAACACTTACAAACATGAAAAAAAAAATGCCTGAGGCAGATATTGCGATTCTACTCCATGAGATTGTCTACTCGAAGAGGCGGACATTACTTTCACAAAAAGTTGAAATGCATAATCGACTAATTACACAACATTTACTAATTATGTTATACCTAATAACTTATGGCACATATTTCAATTTACAAATTCTATCCGTGAGTTCGAAAAGCGGATTCACTTGCAACGAATTCTCAGAATTACACCAGTTTCGAGATATTAATTGCAGACGCCGACACCATACAAGGCTATTATCAAAGCACGAACCTGCGTCGACATTTCTGCAGTACCATCGAAGTGCATACAAGCCGCTCTAGATGCATGCCTTCACACGACGGGATTTAGAGGATTCAGTATCCATCGACAGACAAATACGGTGTCGGTGGGGATGACGTCGCTAGACGCGGTTGGTCGACTCCAGATGCTTAAGCAGGTTGTTCCTCCAGATAGCAAGCCAATACCTGTCCAGGCATATCTAGCATTGGGCATCGACCTACGTCGGCATGTAGTTGCTGGCGTTGACCCAAGAGAGGACCAAGACACCCTGCGCAAGGAGCTCTTCTGCACACAACATACTATTGTTGCCGCACGCCGCATGGGCAAGAGCGGTACTTGTCTCGTCACTGTCCAAGGTCCCTTAACCCCACCGGAGATGTACTACTACGGCTACGCCCTTTCAAGCCTGCTGTCATATTTTGTTATGGTTGCTACAAAAAAGGACACATGAAGGCCTCATGCCCCTACACACAACCGGATGCTGACATGGACGCAATAGCCGGCCCCAATTTTCGCTGTGGACTTTGCAAGTGTGATGACCACGACATAACGTCCCCTCAATGCCCGACTAAACGAAACGCCACGCGAGAGCTTCGGCATAAATAGCAACAATCAAACGACCAAGACCCCTCGGGCGTTCTGCAACTGAACAATCGCTTCGAGATCTTGGCAGATTTAGAAACTGACGACTCTTACGTCGCGGAGCTCACGCCTTCCACGGAAAAGAAAACTACAGTGCCGCGGTAAAAGAGCCGCGCAGGAGGCCTTCACTGACAAATTCTGCGCCTTCTCCTTCACAAACGGAAACACCGTGGCATTGGATACGAACTTGGCCCGACTTCAAGCAGAGATGGATCACCTTCGGTGCCGCCGAGAACTGTTAACAAGACAAACGGCAGCACCGTGCACATCGTCGCGTGACACAAACGTCCAGTCTTTTCAACAACCGCGTACTCCATCCGCTGACCTGACACCTATGGAACTTTTGCAATTCGTGGCCCAACAGCTGATGTTACTGTCAGAAGTTGTGGCCTCTAATCTTCCAAAATGATGTCGTCGCAACACTCCCGGCCACAAAACGTTCTGCAATGGAGCTGTCGTGGCCTACCGGGCAAGATAAGTGAACTACGCAGACGGCTTACCTTGGGCCGTCATGCTTCTCGGGCAGTACTGCTTCAAGAACCAAATGCCACATTATCTATCCCATCTTTCACTTTATACGCTAATCCTAGTATGCCAGACCGATGTTGTATCCCAACCAATGTCCTACCAGGTAAAGCCACATTATATGTACTTACAAGCCTGCCTCAAAGTGCCATCGATCTGTCCAAATGGTGTTCGCAATCACAGGAAGTCGTCGCGGTTAAAGTTCGCCTAAAGAAAACAGACGTAATCCTGGTGTCGTTTTACGCTAAGCCGCACACTGGCTCTTCTACCCGAATAAGACTGGGATGGATTCACTCTCTTCGAAATCATCACGCATTTAAGTCACCTGCGACCAATAGGTCGCAGGTGACTTAAATGCTCCACATGTGGCATAGGGATATAAAACATCATCAGCTCGTGGGAATCACGTCTGGGACACATTTGTGGACGCACACTTCCAGCTGCTCAACGACGTTGCAATTCCAAGGCGTCGTACGGATCACCCACACGCTTCGTCCTACTCGGCCGATCTGTCATGGTGGTTGGGAACCGGTGTAATCGGATGTCGACGTGAACCAGACTGCTGGGGGAGTGACCATTACCCCATCTCACTCGAATTTCCCACCCACGGACATTCCCGCCTTCGTTCGCTGTTGTAGAGTTGTTCACTGGGACGCCTTTCGGGAGGCAGTGCTCATAAGACAGGATCTGTCGCCGCAAAACCTTAAAACAATTTTTCGACAAGCGCTTAATTCAGCAACGCAAACGGCCTGGGTAGATGAAGGTCGTGCGGCCCCAGATCTGCAACTGCTGCGCCTTTGGACGGCTCGGGGCCGGGCTGAGCTTGCTGTAACGCGTGATCCCACGTCGATCGAAGCGAAAATTGAAATGCGCCGTATCACGGCACAAGCCCGTCGGCACGAACGAAGACTGGGCAGAGGACGATGGCTGGATTGATGCGCGTCCCTCAGACCCTCTTCACGCACAGCCTCTCTCTGGCGTACTTTTCGTGCAATGGAGATGGGTCAACGTCAGTCCGACCCCACGGCTTCCGTGCTTCTCGCCTCTGCGGATACGCCGTTGAATGCGGCGCGACAAATAGCTCGGACATTCTTCCCACACTACGATGTGCTTCCTGCTCATGTGGATCACTCTGTTATCCTGCCTTCGACGGTCGGCCGACACCCTAATCCAGGGGCAATCGCTGGAATCCAGGCATCGTTCACTATGCCAGAATTGATAGCAGCTATCGACGCGTCGGGACCACGCACAGCACCTGGACCTGACGGATTACCTTACGAATTGTTCAAAAACCTTACTGAGACATCATTGGTCTCGCTCCTGGATAACATCAATCACGTGTGGACTGAAGGCAATATACCTGCATTGTGGACACACGCTGAAGTTATACCTATGCCCAAGCCAGGAAAAGACCCTTCTAATCTCCGCAACGTTCGCCCTATTGCCTTAACGGCCACTGTCTGCAAATTAACTGAGAAAATGCTTGCTACGCGAATAACCTGGTGGCTTGAACAATTCAAGTGGTATCATCCTGCACAAATTGGATTGCGTCCCCACCTGGGCACAGAAGATGGCCTTGGAGCGCTTACTGGCATGGTTTTGGCAGGAAATCGGACTCGCCGGGTGCGAACAATATTAGTCATGTATGTGCATAAGGCCTACGATGAAGTTAGCCACGCTGCTATACTTGAAATTATGCGTTGCGTGGGACTACCAGAGCGCGTCTGTAATTTTGTAAAGTGCTTCCTCACTCAACGGACGTTTGCAATCCGTGTGGCGGGACACGCAACCGGCAGCTTCAACGCAAAGCGGGATGTGCCACAGGGGTATGTGCTACTACCGTTGCTCTTTAACCTGGCAATGTTACCTCTCGGGTGGGCTTTGGCAGTGATCTCAGACATATACTACATTATATACGCCGATGATATTACCGTATAGAGTGTTCACAACGACCTGCAACGACAGGAACCCACCTTGCAGCAAGCACTCAACACAGCCGACGAGTGGTGTCAATCCATAGGACTGACACTTTCAACACAGAAGACGCTCCACATGTCGGTTGCGAACAGCTAGGGCCGTCGACGGCTTCTGGACACGCCTATCCACGTGCATCTACCTGGATGTGCTCTCACGCCAGCTCCCCAGCTACGCATACTAGGCGTCGTCATCACGGCAAATGGCTCAACAAAAGCTTGGATCCGCTAAATTAGGCAGCAAGCGCACCGGGTGCTTCATCTGATCAGACGCATCTGCTCCAAGGCTGGGGGAGCCCGCACCAAAAGTTCCCGTTTACTCGTCCGAACAGTTCTGCAGCCTCGTCTTATCTATTCGGCTCAATTGCAGCAGCTCAGGGCTATAGATTTGGCCCGTCTAGAATGCATCAACAGGGAAGCAATGCGCGTCGTTACCGGTCTTCCACGATGCACGCCAAACCCGACACTTCAGGAAGAGGCGAAACTAAACACCATTGACAAGCTGATTCATCAACGCCGTCAAGCAAGGCATCTAAAGCCATCATTTCTGCAACCTGCTGCTGACTTAGCGGCATCCTTGCCCGGTTTCTACCTTGCCATCTTCGGTAGACACCCTTCCACCCTGGGACCACCAGCAACTTACTGACAACAAACCCATCGGACGCCTCCGAAATCCGGTCCCTGGCCCATCAGCTACCTTCCGCCGCCGCATGGAAGAAGTCGATGCCGCACTCTCGACAGGTTCACTGGTGGCCTGCACCAATGCGAGCTGCACGGACATACAAGCGGTTACGTCCACCGTGGTGCAAGGGCGCCCATCCATAAGTGCTAATTATGTGTACCGTCTGACAACTCCGGTCCCATCGGTCAGTGCAGATCTTTTCGCCATACGAGACGCAACAAACTTGGTGACAGCTGATTCCACGTCGCCAGCACCGGTTATAATATACGCACTGATTCCACATCAGCCATAAAGGAGATTCGGAATGGCCACCCTGTCACAGACGAAATACACCGAATGACTGCACAGATTCCCGGTCAGATTCGGATACAGTGGATCCCACGGCACACTATTTCTGCTCACTTACAAGCTGACACCGCCACCCAGAGTGAGCTGCCACTATCTGTGCATGCACCTTTCCCAAGTGACCGCCAGGGCGATTTCCTCCAACACAAGGAGATTCTCCGCCACACCACACGAGATTTAATTTCACCGTGTGGTTCAAACCTCCCACGCCTTCTCCTGGCCACCTCCTCCTGGCCTTACACGCCAGGAGGAGGTGGTGCTGTGGAAAGTCCGTGTGGGGTTGGCAGTTACCTCATCGGTCACCTATGCCTGGCCACAACACCTCCGTGGATAATTTGCGGATACCTGCCCATATTGCCCAGCTCGAGCGTTCGCGGCAACAATAAAACACCTGTTGTGAACATGCCCTGGTCAAAACCAGGTACGACGGCGCTACCTGCAAACAGTGGGCCTTCATCCTACGCCACCACCGGACTATGATTCATGGCTCTATGGAAGGAACCATCGAGCACTATTGCTATGCATCGCCGAAAGCGGCCTACATTTCTATATTTAATGCTTTATGCCGTTGGGCGCATGACGACGATTTTGTGTGCTTCTGTCTTCTCATTTTTGCTCAGTCATGGTCATGACTATGACTTCTACCACAATCCTTTAGTGTTCCCTTCACTTAGTACCCACGCCCGCACCCATTCCAGTGGTCTTTGAGTGTTACTGTGTTTTCGCTGAGTCATTGTCATTTTTTCTCAGTCATGCTCATCACTAGACTTCTACCAACATGTGTTTCCTTCACTTAGTACCCACGTCCGAACCCATTTCAGTGGTTTAAGAGTGGTAATCTTTTTCGCTGGGCCATTGTCATGACCTACATGACACGCATGTCATTACATTCATGCCACGACTTATCCTTTATGTTCTTCATATACTCTTGTCATAGTCTACCAATTTTGGTAATACGAAGTTGACGAAACGACCATGAGAGCACCAAGAAGTAGGGGGCTGTTTCATGACCTACATGACACGCATGTCATGACATATCATTTATGTTCGTCATAAACTCTTGTCATAGTATGCCAATTTTGGTATATACCAAGTTGACGAAACGACCATGAGAGCACAAAGACCTAGGCGGCTAGATATATACTGCAAAAGCAGCAAATGTTCGCCAAGAAATGCTTCGCATTTAAAAAACACACAATAGCTGATAGACCTGCCGCTTCCAACCTACAATTTAAAGGCTAAAAAAACTGCAAGTCTAACAACAGAGGCAAGCTAAAGCATCAAGAACAGCCAAAAATGATAGCGGTGTTGGCACTCTTCTATTCTGAGGTAACGTAAATTTCCGATCTGCATTTGTGAATATTTCAGCAAAATCCACACTGTAATCTTTCGTTTTATAGTGCCCTAAAATGTGATTTTAAACATGTTATGAAGACTCCTAAATTCAATTGTGCACACCTGGATCGCTTGTTATGGCGTCCCACACACCATAACGACAGACCGAGAGAGGCAATTCGAATCGTCCCTCTTTCGGGCTCTCTCCCGCCTTCTAGGCGTAACACACATACGAACTACCGCTTGCCACCCCAGTTCCAACGGCATGGTGGAACGCTTCCACCGTCAACTGAAGGAGTCACTGCGTGCGCAGCACTCAAGAATTCCATGGACAGAGCGCCTGCCTCTGGTTCTACTAGGTCTTCGCACCGCGGTGAAAGAAGACACACAGCGTTCATCCGCAGAGCTGGTTTTCGGCACGACACTTCGCGTACCCGGCGAGTTCTTTGCCTCGGAGCCGACATCAGCTGAGCTACACTCTTACGCCGACCGCCTGCGAACGACTATGGCTACTGTCGTACCACCACCGCTTCGTCAGTATTGCAAGACCGTGTATATAAGTCCTGCATTACTTCATACAAGTCATGTCTTCATCCGCCACGATGCCACTCGCACTCCACTACAAGCACCTTACGACGCTCCTTTTAAAGTCCTGAAGCGCGATCCTAAGTACTTCACTCTCCTTGTTAACGGACGCGAAGAGACGATATCTATAGATCGTTTGAAGCCAGCTCACATGGACGCTGTCAACACCATCTGAAGCAGATAAACCGCTCGACGGCAATGCCTTCATCGCTAGGGGGGGAGCCATGTAGTGGACAGTGCGCTTGGCGTCCGCAGAACAAGAAGAAGAAGCTCGACATCATGGCCGCAACATCAGCGTAGTTGCCCCGACGAATAAATGGTTACTTGTTCCGAGTCTTCTGTTCCCACACAATCTTTAGCATTTTTGCATTGTCTGATGGCAAATTCAACTAAATTGCGCAAAAGAAGACAAAGATAGGTAGCAATGGCGATAGACAGCGGGGTACTTTTTGCAAATAACTATGACTAAAAGGGCTTGCTATAGCATGTCCCTCAGTCGCAGTCGCATTTTTGGGGAGGAGGATTCTGAAGCCAAAGCAAAGCGATATTTTTTAGGGGCGAAGCACCCTGGGGCCGAGCATTGTCCCTCCCTCGTCGTCCGTAGCTCTGGTTTGCATGGAGTCCGCTAGGGGCGCTTCGGTGCACAAGGGCTATATAAGCGCCCGTTCCCGACGTGCGCTCTCTTGCTTCAGCCATGGATGATAACGGTCGCTTCTGATAACGGCGCACCCGCTATGGGTGAAAAAGCGACAGTGACGGCTCAATTGAAAGCGGAGTCGAGAGCTCGCAAAGCTGCTGCACCACGGCGACGCAGACAACAAGGGGACCCGGAGTCGAGGGCGCGGGAAGCTGCAGCAAAACGGCAGCGCCGGCAAGCAGACCCGGAGCTGAGGGCTCGCCAAGCTGCAGTAGCACGACAACGCCGGCATGCGGACCCGGAGCTGAGGGTTCGCGAAGCTCACGCTTGAACCGAGCATCGGCGCCACCAACCTGAGGTAGAGAACGCTTCCGGCGTTTTACCGCCGCTTCCCGCACTCACGCCGCCTCTGGGTCTGCTTGCCGGCGTCGCCGTGCTGCTGCACTGATCACAAGGCTGTCTTAACGAAGTACGCACCTCAATACTATATACGACCTATAAAACAACACTGTATATACTGTACACATCTGTTGTCACTAATTTGCATGATCCAGTGGGCAATGTACGGGGGACTGACGGTTACTCGAATGATCGTTGCTTTCGTTGCATTCGGTTACCCGAATGATCGTTGCGAATTGTTGGTGCTTCGCCCACTCATCAACATTCACTTCGTGCATATACGGTGCTTTTAGGGGCGAAGCTCCTTATAGCGGCACCCGTTCCGTCCCCGTCGTCGTAGTAGTAGTGTGTAACCAGTAGTGTGTAACCAGTCTGAGAAAAATGAGAAAAAAAAATTCCGAAGTTCTGTCCGTAGCGCGGAATCGAACCAGGGACCCCTCGCTTCGGAGCGCGCGGCGTTAGCCCACTACGCCACGAAGTGGACATGGACACAGGCACCACGATGGCAATAAATACCCTACATTAACGAAAGGCCGCGTTTCTAGCGCGTTTCTAACGCGTTTGTGCTAGCGCGTTACGGCCCGTGTAAGAAGCTGGTGTAAGACGCTGTGGCCTTACCTTACCTGCATGCCTTACCTGCAACGCGTTTCGAACGCGCTGCCCAAAGCGGTGGCAAGTCAAGTTCAAGTCGAGGAGCGTTTATGAATACGGGGGGTATACTCTCTCAGCAGTCATGTGATGGCGTCGGCAAACGCGGTGCACGTTCCGGCATGTGTAAATGGCTGCGTATGACGCTGTGGCCGCTCCCCCTTACTAGAGAGTACTGCACGTTTCTAACGCGTTTGAGCTAGCGTCCCCTTAAGCGGGAGATCCGATGATTCCCTCCGGAGCTTCGCCCACTAACCATCATTCACCCCGTGGATATGCTGTGATTTTTTTAAACCAACTTTCATTTGCCTACCTCCGCGTGTTCTGGTGTCAGTCGTCGTTTTCTCACCTGATGCGCACGCGATCCAAGCGGGCCGGAAGTTACTGCATACATTTGTTTTAAAGCTAAGGGCCGAAAAAAAGTTGTCGCAGTTTCACCTAAAAGGCGAAGCATCAATTGCGATAGCAAATTTGTAGAGAGCTATACGGAGTAATGATAGTAGCTTTATCAGGTGTATAACCTTGGACATGCAGCAGCACCGGCAACACGCAGAACTGTTGTCGACTCCGTCGGCGTTTTGCCCGCGTTCGCTCAAAATGCGTGCGGCGTTGGTGTCTGTTGCCGGAGCCTCTGATATAAATAGGCACTTGGTGCCGCAGCTAAACGCCGCCTCCCTTCCCCCCCCCTTCCCCCCTCCCCCACGGCCTCTCGCGCATTGGAAGAAGGCGCGTTTGCTCTACATATATGGTGATTGTAAAGGAGGAAAGAGACGCCTACTTCTGCAGCCCTTAAGGAAGCACGGCGCAGAACGCGCGTTTGTTCTCCGCCGTGCGTTCACTCCCCGTGAATGAGCGCGTCCCTCGCGCCCTTTCACTCGCACATACAGCGTTCGGCGGCGCGCGGCCACGATTTCATCTCCATTGACGTCATACGGAACCTCACGGCGACGGCGACGGCGACGCCGACGGCAGAAATCTGCTTTTGAGTGTCCATATAATTGCTATCGCAATAAAACGTCGATGTGCTCCCGACGCACCCTATTCGTCAGAGTTGTATTTTCGGATGGAAGCTGTTTTCGTCTGCCATGACCATCCTAACATGGTCCGAAGCAATTTGCAACGAAGGGCACGGTCAGACTAACAAAGTGTTTGAGATAGAAATCACCTAAAATAGTGCCACAAGATAGGATACGAGCTGTGCACTTCGCTGATCACCGCAATCAGAAATATTTGTCCTCAGTCTTAGGAGCACATTGCTGTGCTTCTTTGGGACTACATTTGTTTTGTTTCGTTTTTCACTTTTTTTTGTTCCGCGTTATCTATCGTCATTTAGGAAGTGCAGCGGAAGACCCGAAGTTGTATACTTAAAGGGAAACTGAGACATCCGCCGAAATGTAGCAATTTGCTACAATGGAAACCCAAACGGGTTCCTCGAAAGAAAGCCTCGCGGTTGAAGAAAAATTCGTCCTGGTCCGGGACTCGAACCCGGGACCACCGCCTTTCCGGGGCAGCCGCTCTACCATCTGAGCTAACCAGGCGGCTAGCAGATGGCAGGGCGAAGTCGAATTTGTCGACAACTCGAAGCAAAGGCAAGTGTATGACGTAATAGTTCAGCGGAAATCCGCTAGGTGGAGATGAGTAATTAAAGGGAAACTGAGACATCCACCCAAATGTAGCAATTTGCTACAATGAAAACCCAACCGGGTTCCTCGAAAGAAAGCCTCGCAGTTGAAGAAAAAAAAAAGAAAAAGCAAAAGAATACTATCTGAGCTAGCCGCCTGGTTAGCTCAGATGGTAGAGCGGCTGCCCCAGAAAGACGGTGGTCCCGGGTTCGAGTCCCGGACCAGGACGAATTTTTCTTCAACTGCGAGGCTTTTTTTCGAGGAAACCGGTTGGGTTTCCATTGTAGCAAATTGCTACATTTGGGTGGATGTCTCAGTTTCCCTTTAATTACTTATCTCCACCTAGCGGATTTCCGCTGAAGTATTACGTCGTCATGAAGTATACTGCACCGCTTTCTCTGCAGCCGGTTAGGAAGAGCATGGCGCACAATGTTTGCTGCGAGGACGAGGAAGCGCGGGGAGGGGGGGGGGGCAATGCCCCTATTTAGCAGAGAAACCAGGCATATACAGACACTTCAGGACCGCAAAATTAGTGCCAGTGAGCGCAGCTGTTTTCCACGCTCATACAATCAATCACGACATAAAATCTGTAGATATATAGCTGTCTGCTACACACAGACTGCACATCATGATGTTACACTTGAGCCCAGTGCGGTGCCTAAAAATGAAAGTTTTATCAGATTGCAGGTTGCATAGGAGAAAAATGAAGGCGACAGTACACGTCGAATTTTGTTGTGTAGCATATAAATAACCGTTTCACAAAAGTCTCCCTTCACATAGTTCCAGCATATGCGTTGGATATGCGTGTTTCTTTTTCTTGGTCCTTAGCCATGTTGCGTATACCTTTGTAAATGAACAAATAAATGCAGATAAAGTGAATTTGCACACGCACACGGTGCCGCTCACGTACGTCCTCTTGTTTACCAACAACTCCTTGAAGTGCACGTTGACCAACCGGCGCTTACCTGGCGCGGACACTACACTCAGGACTTGGTTAAGCAAATGTGTTGGCTGCAGCACAGTATTGCGGTGCAGTCTAGCATATCTAGTATGCACTCAGCGAATAACAGTTGTTAAGTCAGAACAGGTCTGTCACAAAACACAAAAAAAAAGGTTTCAGGCAACAGGCATCCCAATCCAGTGCAAGCCCAAAATTATCAAAACGTGTACCGCTTGTAATGTGTGTCATTGCATGTGTGCTCGTTTGCTTCGCGCTAATTCTATTGCACAAAAAGCATAACTTCTTATTACAAGTGAAAGGTCACCGAAAGAGTGGCACTCTTTCATTGGGGCAAGATTCACTAAAATGTTGTAATAACAGTTTGCAACATGTCTTACAATTTTGATTTCCCTTTGCATCCTCTATTATCCTATCTCTACATCCTAGAGAATTGTTAAGGCGCCCCCATTTTATTAGCCACTATGCATTTGGGAAAAAATATGTATATGTGGATTCCATAAAGCTGGGGTGCGCCGGTCGGGTAAGCATGTAAGGTGTATATTCCATTACGTAGTTCTTTAGGATAGGTACTTGTTGTTTTCCTAATGTTCCATGACAGCAACATCCCATTTTTATTAGTGTTTTGTTATGTTCTCCACAGGCACGGCATGTTGCTACTTTCACAATGTGTGCGGTACAAGCTGTCAATTCTCGGATGCAGTGCGAGAGCATTTATTTAAAGGTCAGGTGATCATGGTTCTTGCATCTCGCAAAATACTTCCAGCTTTGTTGCTGTGCTGATTACATTCTCGCAGATGGTGATATTCTGTTGCCAAAGGAAATTGTAAACCTAGTCTTTTGCAGAGGATATCCGCTTTGCGTCCTTTGCATGAAACGTATGATTCCATATGCGAATCTCAAAAGTCGAGTTAACATGTCCTGGAACAGCCGTGTCACGAGCTGAAGTGGAAGAAAAAGAAGGAAGAAGGAGAAGGCTGACGTGGTCTGGAAGGAGCAAGAAGACGGCTAGAAGAAAAGAAGGAAGAAGTCCGCTAGGAGACTGGGCGAAGACAACAACAATAAGGAGGTGACCAATGGCGTCGATATCGAAGAATTGAGTAGGAGGAGGACGACAGTGGCCCTGCACCAGTCGGGCGTGATCCTCCACGCCCCTCGGCTGTGCACCGTGGTCGCCAGCAAAGGCTTGGTCCGAGGACAACTACCCCGTCCTGTGCTACGGGGATAACTTCACCGACGACATCGCTCGACAAGCCAGGCCGATTCTAGGGAGACAACCCTCATCAGAGAAGCCAGCATTCCACCGGGCCATGCGCAAGAAGCACATCAAAGCAGACACGGAAGCGCCACATCGCAAGGGACTCATTAGGACGTTTTGAGAAGTAGATATCGAACTCAGTGTGACGATTCTTGCGGTTGTGTATAGATTTGACGTGGACTTATCGCTGTGGTACATCATAAATGTGTTTTGTGTGTCTTTGTCCTGATTCCTGTTTCGTGCACCGGTAACCGTGACAAAATAGTGGCGAGCCTGCCAGGATACTCATCGTTGCGGTTGTCGAGCAGCGCGAGCCATAGATTTGGACAAGTTATCTAATGTGGCGGAAAAGACAGGTCTCAATGGGGAAGAACTCACTAATTTGTTGCGTGATCAGAGCGCGGCGTCACTTGCGATGGCACGCGAAGAACATGAGAGGTCTGAACACATGAGAGCACAACTACATAAGGAAAGAGCACAGATAGAAAAGGAGATATTCGAACTGAAGTTACGACTAGCTGAATCAAATGCACAGAACTCAGCAGACGAGATACGGTTTGTATCGTCAGAAACAGGGTCGACCCGCGCGCAGAAAATATGCCCTAGAGAACTAATGGCGCCTTTTGATGACAAGAGGGGCGACCTCGATGCGTACCTACAACGATTCGAACGGATGGCCCTTGGTAAGGGTTGGAAAAAGAGTGAACGGGCAACTGCGTTAAGTCTTTGTTTGTCAGGAGAAGCACTGAGTGTGTATGGCAGAATGCCAACATCAGAATCATTGGACTAGGACAAGGTGAAAAGCACCCTACTACAGAGGTTTAGATTGACGGCGGGGGTATTTAGGGAAAAGTTCAGAAGTACAAAACCGTACGATGCGGAAACGGTGAAGCAGTTCGCATCGCGTATAGCTAACTACTTCGACAGGTGGATAAATATGTCCAACACAGAAAAAAACATACGATGGAGTAAGAGATCGTGTAGTCACGGAGCAGTTCTTGACATGCTGCAGTCCGAAGCTGGCAATCTTTCTGAAGGAACGTAACCTAAAGAGCATAGCTGAATACGCGACATTTGCCGACCAGTTCATAGAAGAACAAGGCTTGAAAAACGTGGGGAGAATGATGGGTGATCATTGCGACACGCGAGGGTTCCCCCGCACAGAAAGGGATGTTGGTGTAGAGACAAGACCACCTCGAAGGTGTTTCCTTTGCAACCGGCTTCGCCATCCAGCTGCGGACTGCAGAGTCGAGACTGATCGCGGACAAGTGCAAGTATGTCAGATATGCCACAAGAAAGGACACACGGCTGACGTGTGCAGAGCATATAAAGACAAGACAGCTTGTGCCGTATATCCAAACAATCAAAAGAACGGCATGATAGCTGATTTATATGACTGGAAGAGAACGAGTGTTGAGGTCAAGAGAGAACAAAGGACAGATGAAGCAGGGCGGCATATGCCAGTAGTTGATGGCTAACTAAAAGATAGACAGGTGTCGGTACTGCGAGATAGTGGCACAAATACAGTGCTGGTAAAAAGAAGCTTAGTGGATGATGGCGAATTCACTGGCGAGCAAACATCGGTAGTCCTTGCGGGCGGAACGACCAGGTGGCTCCCAGAGGCCAGGGTTTTCGTGTCAACACCGTACTACACGGGTCTGGTGACAGAAAAATGCCTAGAAAAACCGTTATATGACCTTGTATTAGGGAACGTGCCTGGAGTAAGGCGCGTTGATGATCCCGACCCCCAGTGGTCGCCCATAAGGTCAAGGAGGCATGCATGGTCAATGATCAGCAATGAGACAGATGAGATGACCACTGAAGGTGATCATGACGACGGGAATAATTATACACCCCAAGGACGTCCATGCACCAAAGACAAGAAGTATGACATAGTTGCGTTAGTGGTGCAGACAAGAGCGGCAAGGGTAAGCCGACCTATACGCCCGTTGAAGGTACCTGATGTACAAATTCTATATGTCACTCCTGCCGACCTTGCCAAGAAACAGAAAGAAGATGAATCCATGAGAAAGTGTTTTGAAAAAGTGGGGACCACATTCAAAAGGAAGAGAAGTCGCACTTCATTTGAACTTGAGATGCATGGTGGGATATTATTTAGACGTCTATTCACGTCGGGAAGAGAATGCTTACACTGGTAGTGCGTTAAACGCTGCGGACCGCTGTCTTGAAGCTTGGACACGTTGCTGTTATGGCTGGGCACCAATGAGTGAAAAGTACGACAGCAAGAATAACAGAAGAGTTTTTTTGGCCTGGAGTACACAGTGACACGAAGAGATATGTAAGGTCATGCGACCAATGTCAAAGAACCATTCTGAAAGGTAGAGTAGGAGGAGTAACTTTGGGGAAGATGCCAACTCTGAAAGACACCGTTTCAGAGGATAGCCATTGATATTGGCCGGAGCATTTGGCTACTCTGGAAGCGTTGTTCCAGAAAATAAGGAATGCAGGACTTACAGTGAAACCCACTAAATGCGAAATGGGTTTCGAAACAGTTTCTTTTCCTGGACCTAAGTTAGGGATGGGGCATATTGCAACAAAGGAGGAGGTTATGCATAAAATACAAGCGGCACAGCGGCCAACTACCAAAAAGAGGCCCAATCGTTTTGGGGATTAAGTGGATACTGCAGCCCCGGTCGATTCGTTAATAGAATTGACAAAAAAGGAGTAACTAACACTTTGAGCTGGGCAGCAGTGCACGAAAACGCATTCGCTGTTCTGAAACAACGCATGTCAGAACCTCCTGTGCGGTTAGCACCAAACATGGAAAAGGAGTTTGTACTGCACTCGGAGCAGTTTTGCTGCAAGATGAAGGTGAAATTATGCACCCGGTATGCTATGCTAGTAAAAGATTAGGTGAAGCGGAAAGAAATTACTCGACTATCGAGAAAGAATGTCTGGCGGTAGTGGGCATTACATATTCCACATACGGGCTACATTTTCGTGTGCAGTCAGATCTCCAACCCTTACAATATCTAATGAAAGCCGAGTTCACATAGAGCAGGCTGATGCGTTGGAGTTTCAGTTTACAGGAGTAAAGCTTCCATGTAGGATGTATAAGAGGCCGAGATAACGTGGGAGCAGATCGCTAAAGTCGCCTGATGTGAAGACAGTAATATGAAATGCTTTGATTGAACATGTTTGTGATGGGTGCCGACATAAAAAGTAGATGAGTTAAAAGTGAAATGAATTATACTGTGGTGTGTTGATTATGCACATGTACATAAAATAGGTGGAATTTGGTGACGTAGACAAATTGTCAGCTCATGTGTAGAGACATTTAAATGAGCAAGTAAGATGTGATAAGTAGGTGATTGTGATATTGGACATGTGAAGTGCAAGAGCATTGTGAAAGTGATGTGCTCGGTGCGGTGTGGTGCTCATGGTGATTATTACAATGGTGATTACGTGGACATTACCCGAAACAACGATGGAGAAGCAGTTTTTTGGAGAAAAAACTCTTTTAATGAGGGCGCATTATCACGAGCTGAAGTGGAAGAAAAAGAAGAAAAGAAGGAAGAAGAAAAGGCTGACGTGGCCTGGAAGGAGCAAGAAGACGGCTAGAAGAAAAGACGGAAGAAGTCCGCTAGGAGACTGGGCGAAGACAACAACAATAAGGAGGTGACCAATGGCGTCGATATCGAAGAATTGAGTAGCAGGAGGACGACAGTGGCCCTGCACCAGTCGGGCGTGATCCTCCACGCCCCTCGGCTGTGCACCGTGGTCGCCAGCAAAGGCTTGGTCCGAGGACAACGGCCCCGTCCTGTGCTACGGGGATAACCTCACCGACGACGTCGCTCGACAAGCCAGGCCGATTCTAGGGAGACAACCCTCATCAGAGAAGCCAGCATTCCACCGGGCCATGCGCAAGAAGCACATCAAAGCAGACACGGAAGCGCCACATCGCACGTGACTCATTAGGACGTTTTGATAAGTAGATATCGAACTCAGTGTAACGATTCTTGCGGTTGTGTATAGATTTGACGAGGACTTATCGCTGTGGTACATCATAAATGTGTTTTGCGTGTCTTTGTCCTGATTCCTGTCTCGTGCACCGGTAACCGTGACAAGCCGGTAATGTCAAGTGTGTTTCTCAGAAAACAACACTCACATTTTTGAAGTTCTTGTGGATAGGCTTGTCGGCGTATCAATTTTTTAAAGCTGTTATTAAAGGAATACGTCTTGAGTGTGTACAATAAGGTCAACTGCACATACATGCAAACAATAAAGCTCGCAGGCGTAAAAATTATGTCTTCAAGCTATTTATGTTCCAGTGTTTATTCCGAGTAGGCGAGGGCATCGTGCTAGCAGCTCCAGTCATGTTATTGGCACTGAACGAGGTAGGCTTCCTTCAATATACCCACAAGCGGTACTCCCGCACCGCCGTCGTTCATTCTTCTCTGTAAGACTGACGGCTAGAAGCAACTTGTTAAAAGTGTAATTGGAACAACAAACATGAAATCAGTGGAAACCAGGAATGCTGCACTTGTGAATCGAAATATATGCGTCTTACTTCTCCTGTAGCTGCTCTCTATATAACGCCTTCAAAAAGTTTGGGTAGCAACTACAGCAAGTTTTATGCTATTTCACGTTCATATTCCACGCATGACGTCTTCTAATTTTGTTCAAAGGCACTGCAAATGTAAACTTTTCTTTTTTAATAGATGTAGCAAAGCGAATGAAAAGGGCAAGGCGAAATAAATGAGAAAGCAGCAGGGAGCTCAGCCTCACACATCAGCAGACATGCGTCGTACACGTTTTCGTGACGTCATTTTTCGACAGTACATACGATCCCGCTTCCATATTCGAGCTTGTTTTTGCTTCTGCGTCTTATTCTGAATAAGGATAACTATAGTAGGTCAGACCGCTTCCAACTATTGATATAGTTAAGCTTTTTTGTTAACTTTCGTGCGGGAAATCTACCCGATGACTTTTCAGCCATGTCTGAATATAAGCAATCATTCTTGAGTCATACATTCGGAACAGCGGCAGACCGTTTACAGAAGAACAGCCATGAAAATGGCAGTTTTGAGCTTTCTTATTGTCGCTTACTGTGCTGCAGACGTCAACGGTGCGTATGTTTACGGCAAATATTCGCGCGAATTCGGTATTTGCGATTTTCGCAGCAGTATTATAACCCGTCAACATTGCACAGTGAATTATGTCGTGAAAGCGCAGTGTTGTGCTTATAAACAAATGTAACCGTAGCAACACTCTTCGCGGCGATAGTTGTTGAAGAGGTGGGGATACGAAGTCGATACCAGTAAACGAAGGTGCACCGCGATATATAACAGCTAAACAACGAGGCTTATAGCTAGTATAGTGACTCTATAGGAAAAGCTGGGTGAAAAAAAAAGTGTTAACACAAAAGCGTCACCACGTTACTACCTTTCGGTATTGTAACGCTATAAAAATAAGCAAAATATTATGCAAGAATAAGCATTTATACGCAGCAGCTACGTGTGGACAATGTTTAAAGTTAATTCCATATATTTTTAAAGAAAATGCGAAGCGTATTCTGAAAATACTTATTTCTAGTTTATAGCCCATCAAAGGCTGCGTTTGCAGGCGCCTGCGCTAGATAGCGCCACAATACCGATGCACAATATAAAAGCACTCGGAGCTCCAACTAGAAACTCGCAAACGGCTATAAGGGATGAAGACGGTAACATCTATGAAGGCGATGATGCGCTGCGGTACATCACAGACGTTATCAGGCATAACTTCGGTACGAGAAAAAGTGTAGTTCAGACAACAGATCCAGCAACAACAGAGAGGCTTGAGAGATCAAAATTCAGCATAGAAAGCTTCTATTGGAGAAAGGCAGCAGAAAATGTCCCTAACAACACGGCAGCAGGACCCGATGAAATCCCAATACAGCTAATCAAAAACCTCGGTCCAAAAAGCAAGGCACTGCTGACTAATGCCATAGAGCAAGTGATTAGAACAAAGAATATTCCCGTTGGATGGCGTGAAAGCAAGATGAATCTCATCTACAAAGGCAAAGGAGATAAGGATAAGACGAGCTCGTACAGGCCAGTTACAGTAACGTCGGTGATATATAGAATGGCAATGCAAGCCATAAAATTAGAACTGTCGAAGTGGGTGGAGGAAAACGGTGTATTGGGGGAACTACAGAATGGGTTCAGGCCAGGCAGACGCTTAGAAGACAATATGTTTGTACTAACTCAGTGCATAGAGATTTCAGTAGCTCAGAAAAGACCTTTATGGGTAGCATTTCTAGATATTAAAGGAGCTTATGACAACGTAGACAGGGAATTGTTGTGGGATATTCTTCAATACGAAGGCATAGATGACGATTTCGTGGAGCTGCTGAGGGAGATATATCGAGACAACCAAGTACAAGTGGCATGGGAAGGTCGAAAAGGAAATGAAATGGTGGGAATTCACCAAGGATTGAAGCAAGGATGCCCTCTGTCACCATTGTTGTTCACGCTTTACGTCAAGGGCATAGAAAGACGACTGGAAAACAGCGAATTAGGTTTTGATTTATCCTACATGCGTAATGGACAAATGGTGCAACAAAAGGTCCCTGGATTGATGTACGCAGACGACATTGTGCTACTAGCGGACAATAAAAAGATTTACAGATACTTGCGAATATCTGTGGGAACGCAGCGACAAATCTAGGCCTTAAGTTTAGCACAGAGAAATCAGGGATTATGATCTTTAATGAACACACGAGTAACTTCGTGGTGTCAATTCAACAGCAAGTAATACCCATAGTGAAGCAATATAAGTACCTCGGCGTACACATAAACGAAGGAAAGAATTACTCAAGCAACCACCAAGATAATCTGAAAATAAAGGGGAAGCGGAATGCAGCATTAATGAAACACAGAGCACTGTGGGGCCACAATAAGTATGAGGTGGTGCGTGGAATCTGGAAAGGAGTAATGGTGCCAGCGCTAACATTCGCAAATGCCATTATATGCTTAAAATCGGATATATTGGCGGGTTTAGAAGTTAACCAAAGATCAGTAGGCCGGTTGGCTTTGGGAGCACACGGTAATACGACAAATGAGGCAGTGCATGGAGACATGGGTTGGGCCTCTTTTGAAGTCAGAGAAGCACAAAGCAAAATTAGTTTTGAAGAAAGGCTCAGGAACATGGATGAAAATAAATGGGCGGCTAAAGTGCACAAGTATCTCTACATGAAAAGCGTGGACACAGAATGGAGGAAGAGGTCAAGGAAGTTGGCAACCAAGTACAGGATAATCGAAACTGTAAATAGACAACCAGGGGTCATCAGAAAGAAAGTGAGAGAAATAGAGACCGTGAATTGGATGCAAAGAATGGAAACGAAAAGGACAATGGAGATTTACAAGAATGAGAAGAAAGAAATTAGAAGGGAAAATCTGTACGATAACACAAAGGGCAGTGCCTTGCTATTTGAGGCTCGAGCCGGTTGCCTAAGGACGAAAACATATCGGAACAAATATTCGGAACTAGATGAGACATGTGTATGCTGCAGTAAAGATCCAGAGACCACTCAGCACATCCTAATGGAATGCGACGGGATCCACCCAGCGAGAACCGTAGGTAACGTGCAACTCCCAGAAGCGCTTGGGTTTAAAGTGGAAGGAAACATAAACAGATCAGCCGTAGAGATCAGCAAGAGACGATTAGAGTACTGGTGGAAAAAAAGCAGGGAAAAGATCGATACGACCTGATCTCTTAAAATCATAGGCAGCGGTACAAGCTAAATTTTTGAAAAAGGTATACAAAAATGCGAGATAAAGAACATGTGTAGTATACCTGATTAAATCAAGCAGGCTAGGTGACTATTTGTCGCCACCCCGTTTCAAAGGGGATGCCAATAAATCATCATCATCATCAACAAGTATACGTACCGGAAAATCGTGGACACAGGATTGAGGAAGAGATCAAGAAAGTTGGCAACCAAGTACAGGGTAATTCAAAGTGTAAATAGACAACCAGTTGTCATCAGAAAGAAAGTGAGAGAATAGAGACAGTGAATTGGACGCAAAGAATGGAAATAAAAAAGACCATGGAAACCTACAAGAATGAGAAGAAATTAGAAGGTAAAATCTGTAAGATAACACGGAGGGAAGAAGGCTCGAGCTGGTTGCCTAAGGGCAAAAACATACCTATGCAAATATTCGCAACTAGATGAAGCATGTGTATGCTGCAGCAAACATCTGGAGACCGCTCCGCACATCCTAATGGAATGCGAAGGTATTGGACGCTGATACACGTAAGCAACTTGCACTTTCCTGAAGCGCTTAGATTTAAAGTGGGCGAAAGCATCGACCGGTCAGCAGTTTTCCTCTAGAATTGGCTATATTAACTCCGCCACGAGGCTTAAACACCGTTGCTATAAAACAGCGTCAAATAAGATGCAATCTTCAACATAGCCCCTTCAGTCACGAATTATGATAGACTTTCGATAAATGTATGAAATTTACAAATATTTATGCCAAGGTACTGCATGCTCCATTGAAAGCAAATCTAGGTAGTGGAAGGACTCCTTGTGCATATTATGATGACTCATTATAATTATAGAGTTATCGAATATCTGCTTAGTGATCAGTCAGTCATACTACGTTTCTTCATAAAATAAATTTAGTAAACCGCTCGAATTACATACACAATTTAATTATTCGCTGCAAGCATTACTAGAAAGGAAAAAAAAGTTATTTCACAGCTGCTACCAAACCGCTTCACGTCGAACAGCCCCTCAAACACGGTAGTGCCTTCACCAAAGCGGTAGTCTATAGTGACACATTGCACTCAGAAATAAAATGGAGGTGCATTAGGTAAGCGGAATTTTCAAGTTACTATAAGCTTAATGTTCGCGATCTATTCCTTGACACCACTGCAGAGAAATTGCGAAAATAAGTCGCGTACACAAATGTGTACGCCGTGACTGAAGGGGATAGAATGCAATGTGTTTGTTCTCAGGACAATCTATTTACGTACAAGTCGGTTACTTCAGGTGTCCCGCAAGTGAGAATATTTCGGCAGTCTGTGTTTAGCTTCGTTATATATTACATTACACAAATCACCTATGGCGCCGAGTTCATAACATGTGCAGATGATAGAACCTTTTTTTACTGCGGCCATTCCTATGAAATTCTCCAAGGTTATATTAATGAGGCTCTCCGCAGCTTACACAACTGGAACCTAATGATTATCTTAAAATTAGCACAGCTAAAACAAGCACCACTATATTCCCACCTAAACAATGGGCTGTCACACCTACTTGTCCGGTATTCATGTAGTACTGTACACATGTAGAAACCATTGCCTGAGTGAAGTCACTTGGTGTAGTTTTTCAACGGCATGTGTCTTGGGACATCCAGATAGCAAACACCCATATAGCATCAAGATAGCGATGACATCCAGATAGCAAAAGTAGTAGGAATTGTGGCCAAAATCAAGTTTAACATACCGACAGCTGGTAAATTGCATATTTAACGCACAACTCTTTTCCTATGCAAGTTATTGGTATCTAGTCTGGGGCGCCACCACGTTAACGAACCTAAACCAGTGGCATATATTACAAGAACGAAGCACTTCGTCACATTGCGTGCGTTGAGCAAAGTGTGTCCACAAGACACCTTTTTATAAAATACAATCTTGTGTCTGTTCACAAGCTGTGCCCACTAAATCCAGCCAAGAAGTGTGCACCCGATTCAAACATTCTACGAATATACGCATTCCGAGTTATCGTCAGTTACAAAGTCCTATAATTCATGCAATGCAGATGCTTAGAAAATTTCCTTTACACGCCTTACGTTAGCAAAACAAATGCTTCCTCACCCGCTTGCAAAGCTATTATACGAACGTCATGCGCACGAATGAATGTACAAACAAGTGAGAACTGTACAACTGAGACTTTTCTCTGCCGCGAAGGGATTATCTAATTCTGGCACGCAGAAACTACACATTACGTGATTATGTATTGGGGATTCTGTATTTCGTTATTAGAATTGTATAAAGGAGTGCTGTCTTTTATTGTCATGAATACGAGTATGCTTCATCATCATACAACGTGTAAAAAAATTTGTAAATCACTTCCGCGCTCTCACTGTCTGCCTTGGAAACGGCGGCTCAAAGCTTCTCATGTTGATATATCCACTTTTTTTGAGCCCGCGCCTTCCACGAGAAACATAGTTGTGGACCGAATTAGTTTAATGAAAGTTCATGATGAAATACCATTTGTATGCGTACTGGAGATGGTTCGGAAAATCTTCTGTATTGCACTGGGTCCAAGGTAGGACTATATGGTGGTGGTGATCGGCTATACCGAAGCTTGCAACATGCTGCCCCGTTATTTCATGCGAAGTGTCTACAGCTGCATCAGACGTACGCACGGAAAATCTAGTTTGTCGCCTGGACGATAGTTCGGAATCACAGATCCATAATAAAAATGTTATTACGCAATCCCATCCCGCAAAGCTTCGCACTACCTTTTGAATACAGAGGTTAAAATATGTGCAGACCTCCTTATCACACACACATACCTTTCCGTCATCACATATGTGCGAGCTGCGAACTAGGAACCGGCACAAACAAGAGGGCTGAGTACGTGCCGTGGCGCATTGCGACACCAATCAGTCCTAGCGCGGCGGAGTGCTCACTGTTCTAATGAAAGACATGTTTAAAAGTGGCGCTATGCATTAAACACATTATAGGACGAAATGTTAGAGTAGAATGCAGCAAAGCTTACAAGAATCGTCCTTGCAAACGCTGAAATCAACAAAGATATAGCGGCAGAGGCCCTAACAGTTTTGAGGCAGTGGTTACTATGTCCACTACAAAAACAAATTGGCAAGGTTCAGCCGCGGCGTTGAGGTATACGCCTGGTTCCTTCGTTGGCTGCCGCGTGCGTCGGACGCTGTAATCATGAGCTCCGTCAGAGCGGCATCAACGCCGCTGAGTGGCCGCCGCTTTTTCTTCGCTAAACGGATGCAATGTTGTGATTCCACTTCTGCCTACTGGAACAGCAATCAGGAACACTGTGTTTCTGCACTTTGACGTAACAATAAGATCGCATCGCATCGATGACTTCTCCAAAGGATCCGAGAATGACGGCTTTCTCGCTGTGGGCCGATAATTAAAAGCATGGCACAGGACGTATCATTTAAAGTTTTGTAGCAAGGATGGTCTGAATTCGAATGTACTGTCATATATGTTCAGCTGGATTATGACATCTGTAGACGGGGTGATAACTAGTTTGATTCTACGTAGAGGCTTTCTACAGGACTTGTTCTGAAGACACCTTTCGCAATGCGGATGCCTGAATGGTGAACAGGGTCTAAGATTTTTAACGCACTTGATGTAGCGCAGAACTATAGATTGTGCCACGTCAATCAAGGCTTGAGCTGACCAGACTCTTGTACAAGTTCAAAAGGCACCTCCGCTCACTACACCACGCCGTGCGCCAGTTTTAGAACGTTTATCGTCATAAGACGTTTTGCCTTCAGATACTTGAGATGTGGGATGAAGGTAAGCTTAGAGTCTAGAACTGTTCCTAAGAATTTGTTTTCATTGCTCACAGATAGTTCCTCTCGATTGATCGTAAGACTTGGCACTGGTGGCACGCCTCTTTTGCTTGAGATGAGTATGCATCTGCTTTCTGTGCGTTTATTTTACACTCATTTACATCGGCCCATTTAGCAAATTTGTTTCATCCAAGCTGCACCTGTCGTTCGCAGATGGCAATGTTGCATGATCTGAAACCTATCTGCACATCATCAACATACACAGATTAAACATAGTGCGTGGAATCACAGTAGGCAGGGAATTCATTGTTACAACAAAGAGCGTGCACTAAGCACGCCCCCTTACGGTAAACCAGTCGCCTAGGTGAATGATGTAAATACAGCGTTTACCACTCACGCAAAACGTCCGGTTAGACAAGTAGCTTTCGAATGTGTTTAACATATTTCCACGGACGCGTATTGCGGAAAGACCTCGCAAAATCTCGAAGCGTCGTGTGGTGTCGTACACGGAAAGTAATAACTTCTTATACATCGTGGGAAATGGCTCGGCCCCGCAGTCCACGCCAGCAGGCTCCAGTCTCCGCCGGCCACGCCCAAGGGCGCCCAGCCGCAGCTCGCGCGTCCCTCGCACCACTGATCGCACGTCCATTCTCTTTTTCGTCCACAGTTGACTCTGATGCCGCTAATCATGTCGGCGTTTCCACACTGCCCCTCCCTCTGCGAAAGCGTTGACGACAATAGCCCACAGTGGCTGGCAGCGACGGCATGACAAAAGAAAATCTGATTTTTGCCTCGACGTGAACAAGGGGGTCTATTGTCGACCTACTTTCTCAGAAACCACATTGGATAGGGTCAAGTATTTATTTGTCTAGGAAACAGAATAAGCGCCGGTTTATAATTATTTGTAACAGTTTGCACAGACAGATTAATCTGTTAGCGCTATTGCCCTGTAGCTGCTGGCTAAGGACGGGTATTTGCCTTGTTTAAGTCTCGGGCTAGCTTCTGTCCATGAGGACGGAATATACCTAGCCACCAACATAGTTTTAAAAAGAGACAAGAGTGTTTTCAGTGTTTCAGGATGCAGGTATTTAATCATTTCATACATGATACGATCGTCGCCTGGCGCCGAGTTGCTGCAGCAAGTGAGAGAAGGTTTAAGTTCAGCTAAGCTGAATGGGCGGCTTAAATCTTCATTTCCTGCGCATTTGCGATCAAGGGGCTGTGATTCTGCGCGTTCTTTGAACTTCAGGAATTTATGCGTGTAATGGATGCACTGGTAATATATTCAAAGTGTTCGCGCAGACAATCTGCCTGATCTTCCAGCCTCTCCCCTTGAGTACTTCCTAAGGGTAATGGGGGTTCCTTCCGGCCTTTAATTTATTCACTCTATTCCACACTTTCATCCCACCCGTGTAAGAATTTAGACCGGAGATGTACTTCTCCCAACTCTCTCTTTTAGCACATAGACGCGTTCTTCTACCCTGCGACTTTATTCGCGTAAAGTTAATCAAGTTTTCGGCGGTTCGAGTGTCGCGAAGTCGTCCCCAAGCGTTGTTTTGATTTGTCCGCGCTTTTTGACGTTATTCGTTCGACTAAGGGATGTGACGTTTATTCGCGAGTCCGTTAGATTGATGACTGCATTTTGTGGAATTACAAAGCATATAAGTACGCCACAGCATCGCCTATAATAAAAGAGACAATATCATCCCGGCTTAAGCATGTGTGTTCTGGAAGAATTTTCTAGTTAGCTGAGTCAACCTTCCATCGACGAACGTGTGGGTAGCATTCATCATTTTTGTTTGACTCAAAACTAACGCCAAGTGGTTCATTCCGTAGGAATCCTTAACGGCGCTCCACTCTAGGTACGGCATAAGTGTACTCGACACTATGCTTAGTTCTATGGAAGAGTATGTTTAGTGTGCAAGGCTCTATATTGTAGGCTCTTATTAAAGCAGACATGTACCAGAGGAAAATAGACAATTTTCTATTAGGCGACCTCTCGCAAAGCAGCGAGTCTCCCCACAGAGTGCAGTGTGTATTGAAATCTCCTACGGCTATATAAGGTTTGGGAAGTGCGACGATAAACTTATGAAATTCTGTTCTGGAAAGCTGAGAGATAGGAGGGATATATAGAGACCTAAATGCAACTAGTTTATCAAACAGTACCGCTCTAACAGCAACTGCCTCAAGGTTTGTTCTGAGTTGTGACTGCTGGCAAGCAACACCCTTATCAACTATTATAGCCACACCGCCCGACGAGGTGGTAGCGTCGTCGCGATCTTTACGAAAAATGACATATTGCCTCAGAACGTTTGCGTGTGCTGATTTGAGATGCGTTTCCTGAACACGCAGCATCCTGGGACTATATTTACAAAGAAGCTCTTTGACGTCATCAAGGTTATGGAGAAGACTCCTAACATTCAATTGTAATATTTGCGTGTCCATATTGAAAACAGAAGTTTGTGCTGTGTGATAGGGAATGCAAAATTAGGGTACGCAGCCCTTGCCGGGACCTGTGATGCGGGGTTTTTCTTTCCTGGAGCGAACTAAAAAATCTCGGCACTCCTTAGCCGCTGACAGTGCCATCTCGCTGATGGTTATGTCCATGGCCTCACGTGAGGCGCGAGACGGCGTAGGAGCGCTAGCTCAAGCCGCCGAGGGGGCGGATGGCGTCACCGCCGGCTCACTATGTGTTGGCCGGACAAATGCAGGGGTGCCCCCTGACACGCCACTTCGGCAAAGCTGTTCTTTGGCAGGTATGATACTCTTTTGTGTGCTCCCATCAATAATTTTTCTTTTACTTGGATTAGCACATTTTTTTTCTCCTTCTTCCATGATGGGCAGGACCGCGAGCATGCGGCGTGCTCCCCATCACAATTTACGCAGTGTGGAGCGTTCTCGCAAGATTCGGACGGATGTTCATGGGCACATTTGTCACTGGTTAGTCGGCCTCTGCACTTCTGAGAACTGTGACCGAACCTTAGGCAATTGAAGCATCGCAGGGGATTAGGAAGATATGGTCTGACCGTCATCTTCACATAGTCTGTCTCGATCGTCTCGGGCAGCACACTTGAACCGAAAGTCAGGATAAAATGCTTCGTTTGTGTTTCTTCACCATCGCGCCTCATTTTGATTAGTTTTGCACTGGTAAAATTCTGCTCACTCCAGCCCTCTAGTAGCTCAGTCTCTGTCACATCAATAAAATAACCATCAGATACGACACCACGGATGGTGTTCATGGTACGATGCGGGGTCACACTCACTGGAACGTCCCCAAAAGACGCAATAATAGGCAGTTTTTTATGTTGCTTCTTATCACGGAGTTCCACAAGGAGACCACTGCTTGCCAACTTGTAAATTTTATAGCCTGGTCCAAGAGCTTCAGTTAGTGGTGTCGCAACCAGAAAAAGAGAGATCATTCTTATTGCCTCCTATGTTTTATCGAATTGTATAACATAAAACCGTGGACTGTCATCAGTTTGTGGGCCAAAAAACTTGAAAATATCTTTGGTGCGGCCCTTGATTCTGAGGGCGATATGTGATGACAAATTTTCGGCAGCAGTTTGAGCCACCCACCATGCAGCCCAACAGTGAGACGGTTCTGGACATTCAAATGCCAGGTCATGCGTACGCATCTGTACACTACTATAACCAAATATGTATACGCAAGGTTGGCTACCCAAACAAGGTTAACCCTTGCTGCCCGGGAAATCAGAAGTAACAAGACATAAAGAGAGGACAGGCAAGATTGAAAGTGAGACAGAAAGAGGAAGATTGGAGAGGAGGATATGAAAAGGCAACTACGGATATCCCCTGGATGGGTCAGTCTGGTGTTGCCGTCTACGGGAAGCAAAGGCTAAAGAGGTGTTTTGCCTCCGCCGATGGGCAATAAAGATCGAAAACGCCCGGCGCTGCAGGATCCCATTTTCAGCAGACGCAGCTAAGCCGCGCACAGCTAGGCGCGAGAGGGACCGACCCCCTTATGCTCGGGTACGTGGTGTCCCAACACACCCCACTCCTGCGGACGCAGACGCCCGCAAAGCAAAGGATACTAGCTGTTCGCAAAATAAATACAAAATGAAAGGTCTCCGTTGCATGGTAATTGACCCTAACAAGACGAAAGTGCAAATCCCGCTTCACGGGGTCCACGACTTTTAACCTGACGAAGCGATTCGCCAATTTCTTTAATGATACGGGAGAGTGCATATTTCCGACTGGAAAGGGTTTTCCGAAAAGTTCCTCAATTTTCTGTCTACAAATAGGCACATGCGCATTAGACTAAAAGAAGGCTATGTCTACTTCATCAAATAAGGCTTGGATCTAGCGTAGCTCCCGATTTATTGCCTGGCCAAGCACCTCTGTGCCTAAGGTGCAAACGTATATAACATATCCGCCGCGAGTGCAAGGTTCGTGGTTGCTAAGAATTGAAAAAAAATAACGTCACGCAACATAAAAGAATTATGGGGTTTTACGTGCCGAAACCACGATCTGATTATGAGGCAAGCCGTAGTGGGGGACTCCGGAAATTTGGACCCGCTGGGGTTCTTTAATGTGCACCTAAATCTAAGTACACGGGTGTTTTCGCATTTCGCCCCCATCGAAATGCGGCCGCCGTGGCAGGAGTTTGAACCCGCGACCTCTTGCTCAGCAGACCAACACCATAGCCACTGAGCAAACACGGCGCGTCGACACGCAACACAACAATGTGTTGAAGCGTATGCAGCTATCACTCAAGCCAGCGTTGCCACCGATGGCGAACGGTTTATGGACGGTAGTCCGATCGAGGATGAGTTATCACCTTGCGCGACGCAAGCTTAGCCCACAGCAACGAAAGGTGAAGATACATCTGAATCTCCCCAAAAAGAACACAGGCGAGCTCCCAGTGCCGTAAAGAAAGGAGGGCTCGAAGAAGTCAACGGCGTTGAAGCCGCAACCAGAATGTCATTGCCAGAGTAATCCAATGAGAAAAATTGCCCCGGACAACCTCTCCAAAAGCCCAAAACCACACAGCAAGCACAGAGGATCAGATTCACGACCAAGGAAAGTGGCCGCGTGAACGCAACGTCTGGTATCCTGAAGAGAGAACCCAAGAAACAGGAAAGGGCGTTGGTACAGTCAAGAACGAAACACGCGCCTTGTCCGCTAGCGACAAGGATTGTGGTGAATGAAACCAGGATCATCTATCGTAATAGCTCTTTCTGTCGGAAGCAGGGCTACCGGAAATTTCGTCATATTACGCATTTCGCTACAGGAGGCCCCGGAGACGCAAGAAGCGTCGACGCAATTTTCCTCGACTCAACGCATAGAAGAAATGTCGCGTGTTTTAAAGAAAAATACACTTCCTTTTCTTCACCCGCACACCGTTGGTACGGGCATTTTTCTTGGCAAGAATTTATTTACCATTTTCTCAGAACTATATATAAACGAGGCCGCTAGGTTAGCTGATGCATTACTGAACGAATTTGAGAGCAAATTTATGTCCAATTACGCACGGAATGTAATTGCCGAACTAATTGACCTATTTTCCAAGCTACGTAGTACCTTGACTCTCCGATAAGAAAAATCATAGGGGGAGGCTTCAACTTCCTTCAAAATGCAACAGATTACTATCTGCCTTTGCGACCAGATTCCAGCAGATCTGAGCTGAAATAGCAGCTCCGTGAGTTTGATCTTATGGACGCCACTGATTTCGCTTCGCCGTCTCCAGGCTATATCACGGCAGGGCACTTCTCTCCCGCGACTAGACCGAATACCCTATACGACCAGGAGTATTGAAGATGAAAAATTATGCGGATCCCACGCACTGTGGGAATCAAGGAAGCTTTCGATATTGTTTGCTTCCCCGCAGGGGCGTCTGCGTGAGCAGGCGTTTGGTGTGTTGCGACACCACGTACCCGAGCACGTGAGGGTCGGACCCTCCCGCGTGTCGCCGTGCGTGGCTTAGCCGTGTCCGGGGAAAAGGGGATCGTGGGGGTTGAGCCGAAGCCGGGCGTTTGGACCTTTACGGCCCCTCGGCAGAGGCAACACACCTCTTCGGCCTCTGCTTCACGTAGACGGCCCCCCTGGGCTGACCCACCCAGGGGAAACCGGCTGGTCGCCTTTTCCTATCCCCCTCTCTGCCCTTTTTCTTTCCTATCTCCTTTCTTTACTGTCTTGTATCCTATTCTCTTCTGTTACTTCCACGTTTTCATAGGCGGCTCGGGTTAACCTTGTGTATGTGCCCTCTCTTGGGTATCTTATATTGGGTTATAGCAGCAATGCACGGCTGGCGTCTGCAGCCTTACACCTTAAGTGCTGCAGCGTCCCCTAGTTGGGCTCCGTGGTGGGTGGCCGCGATTGCCGCCGAAATAAACCGAACTAATATGGGAACACCTGCATTTCCCCGTCTACTTGATCGTCACCCTCACAAGAGGGGGCGCACCGATGAAATATTAAACCTATTCAGACCGAAAGAAATTTTTCCCCGATTCCAAGTTGTGCACAGTGAGAAAACTGAAAAACCAGCTCGAACCGTATCCCCTTTTCTTGTTGCGAAAGGCTTGACTGACGCCCTTGGCCCAGGTTACAAGGTCACCAAAATGGCGAGCGGGGACCTCCTGCTTGAGATCCGTGACAAAGCGCAGCACAGTAAATTGAACAAGCTTGTGGCATTTGGAGACATACCTGTTACCGTGTCACCTCATCGGTCTATGAACACAGCACGTGGAGTAGTGTCTGATGCAGATCTAATCGACTCGTCTGAAACCGAACTAGTGGAAGGCTGGAAAGAACAAAACGTAACAAACGTACAGCGCATCATTATCAGAAGAGAAAATAAGGAAATTTCCACTAAACACCTGATCCTGACTTTTGCCACTTGCGATCTGCCAGAAACCATAGAAACCGGATACACAAAGTTAGCTGTCAGGCCATACATCCCCAATCCCAGAAGATGCTTCCAATGTCCAAGATTTGGCCACGGCTCGCAGAGCTGCCGTGGTAGACTCACATGTGCGAAATGTGGAACGCAAGGTCATTCCTGGAACACACCCCTTGAAACACACAGCACCTTTTATTTTCCTCCAACATGAATAAAATAATGCAGTGGAATGTTAGGGGACTAATCCACAACCTAGACGATATCCAAGAACTTCTCAGTAAACTTAATCCAAAGGTGCTGTGTGTTCAAGAAACACATCTAAACTCCAGAAACACTAACTTCCTACGTCAGAATATTGTTTTCCGAAAAGATCGCGAGGATTCTGCCGCATCATCTGGTGGTGTGGCCATCATACTCGACAGAAGTGTAGCCTGTCAGCAACTTCCACTTATTACGGCACTTGAGGCGGTAGCCGTTCGTGCTGTACTTCTGGGTAAACTCGTTACCATGTGCTCGCTCTACATACCCCCACATTATCCTTTACACAAGCATGAATTTCAGTCACTTATAGATGAATTACCAGAGCCTTACCTCGTTCTTGGTGATTTCAATGCACACAGCAGCTTGTGGGGCGACACGCGTATCGATGCGCGAGGACGCCTAATCGAACAATTTCTTTTCTCCTCTGGTGCGTGTCTCCTGAATAAGAAGGAACCCACCTACTACAATCTCGCAAACAAAACGTTTTCTTCCATTGATCTCAGTGTAGCGTCCCCGTCTATATTTGCTGAACTTAAATGGGAAGTTATAAAAAATCCTTATGGGAGTGACCACTTCCCGATACTGCTGAGATCACCACTACAAAACGAACCTCCACCACAGGCACCCCGCTGGAAGTTGGATATGGCAGATTGGGAGAAATTCCAAAGTCTTACAAGTAGTATCTCGTGGTCTGAAATATCTTCGCTGAGAATTGATAATGCCGTCGAGTATTTTACATGTTTTATAATTGATGCCGCTTCTGAATGTATACCTGAAATAAGTGGTGCGACCTGCAAACGCCGTGTCCCATGGTGGAACGAGGAATGTCGGAAGGCTCGTAGGAAACAGAACAAAGCGTGGGGGTTGCTACGCGACTCCCCAACTGCGGAGAATCTTGTCAATTTTAAGAAGATAAAATCGCAGGGGAGAAGAACACGTCGACAGGCCAGGACAGAGAGTTGGGAGAAGTTTTTATCAGGCATCAACTCGTATACAGACGAGGGCAGAGTCTGGAAGAAAGTTAATATGATAAAAGGGCTACAAACTTATTCACTCCCGTTGGTAAACACACAAGGCGACAGTCTGGAAGACCAAGCCAAAATGTGCCTGGGAGCACATTTTGAACATGTGGCAAGCTCATCCCATTATTCGCCAACATTTAAAAGACAAGGCTACCATAGAAAACAGAAAATAGAAAGAAAATGCGCTGGAGACGAGGCATACAACCAGCCATTTTGCATCGCTGAGCTCTATGCGTCGCTTAGTTGTTGCAACAAGTCTGCCCCAGGCTCTGACCGCATAGTTTATCAAATGCTAAAACACCTTCCCCATGAAACAAAGAAAACTCTCCTCTGCCTTTACAATGCTATATGGTCCTCCGGCAAGATCCCCGCCGCCTGGAAAGAGGCCATTGTCGTCCCTATACTGAAGCAGGGCAAGGACCCATCGTCTGTTTCGAGTTACCGGCCTATAGCACTAACAAGCTGTCTCTGCAAACTGTTCGAAAAATTGATAAACCGCCGACTAATACATTTCCTCGAATCAAACAAACTGCTTGACCCGTACCAATGCGGGTTTCGAGAGGGTCGATCCACCGCCGACCATTTGATACGTATTGAAACACAAATTCGTGAAGCTTTTGTCCATAAGCAGTTCTTTCTGTCTGTATTCCTTGATATGGAAAAAGCCTACGATACCACGTGGCGGTTTGGAATACTTAGAGACCTCTCACACGTTGGTATACGTGGTAACATGTTAAATGTCATAGAAAGTTATTTATCTAATCGCACATTCCGTGTTCGTGTGGGAAATGCTGTATCAAGACCATTTGTGCAGGAAACTGGAGTGCCACAGGGCGGGGTGCTGAGTTGCACTCTCTTTATCGTAAAAATGAGTTCTTTGCGTCTGTATATCCCAAGAAACATGTTTTACTCTGCATACGTCGATGATGTACAGTTAGGTTTCGCCTCGTGCAATCTTGCAGTCTGTGAGCGGCAGATTCAGCTTGGTCTGAACAAGGTGTCTAAGTGGGCAGACGAGAATGGATTTAGCCTTAACCCACAAAAGAGCACCTGCGTCCTGTTCTCCAGGAAGAGGGGTCTGCACCCCGATCCTGACATTGAGTTGCAGGGACAACGTGTGGCCGTAAAAACAGAACACAAATTTTTAGGTGTGATTCTAGATACGAAACTTACATTTGTGGCACACATACAGTATATAAGGAACAAGTGTATGAAAACAATGAATATTCTAAAAGTGTTGTCACGCACCGTTTTGGGTAGTCACACAAAGTGCCTTTTAAATCTGTATAAGAGCCTCATACTCACACGACTAGATTACGGCGCCATAGTGTACCATTCCGCTACGCCAAGCGCCCTAAAGATGCTGGATCCTGTACACCATCTAGGCATCCGCCTAGCCACTGGTGCCTTCAGGACAAGTCCTGTGTCAAGCTTGTACGTAGAAGCAGACGTGTGGTCGCTTGACATGCAACGTTCATACTTAAGCCTTACCTATTTCCTGAAAGTAAATTCGAACTCGGAACATCCGTCCTTCTCAATCATAAATGATATGACCAGTGCCACACTCTTTAATAACCGGCCGACAGTAAGAGAACCCTTCTCACTACGTATAAGAAAAATAAGCGCAGAAATGGATATCCCACTACTTGAAAATAATTTGATGGCCCCAGCAAATCCAGTGCCACCGTGGCAGTGGCAACTCATAGAGTGTGATACTTCGTTTGTAGAGGTCACAAAAGACGCTCCAGAGGCACAAATCCTGATGTATTTTCTAGAACTCCAGTTCAAGTACTCGTCCTGCACTCAGTTTTACACTGACGCTTCCAAGTCACATGCAGGGGTTTCTTATGCAGTAGTCGGCCCATCGTTCTCCGAGTCCAATGTACTGCACCCGGAAACAAGCATTTTTACGGCTGAAGCCTATGCACTTTTATCAGCCGTGAAGAATATAGGCAAGTCAAAACTCAAACGATCAATAATATTTACAGACTCCCTAAGCATTGTAAAAGCTATCATGACTCTACACAGACACAAAAACCCTGTACTCATTGAACTGTATTCTGCTCTGTGCAAAGCATATATGTCTAACCAGCATATTATATTGTACTGGGTGCCTGGCCATAGAGGCATCGAGGGCAATGTTCTGGCTGATCAAATGGCCTCATCAACTACATCGCGAGCCCTTAACCCTACAGCTTCTATCCCTGCCGCAGACCTCAAGCCCTACTTAAGAAATAATCTTCGAAGCCACTGGCAGCGCTTGTGGGATGCCGAAACGAACAATAAGCTCCATCTAGTTAAGCCACAGATAGGTCCCTGGCATCCCGTTACGAAAATACGAAGAACTAATGTCATATTCTCTCGTTTGAGAATAGGACATACATACGGCACCCACAATTTTCTTTTAACTGGAAATGACCCACCAACCTGTGGTAGATGTGGAGAGAGGCTTACCGTGCTCCACGCCCTCGTGGAGTGCAGGGAAGCCGAAACAGAGAGAAAAAGGCACTTTCCTTTAGCGTACCGGTACTGTCTCCCTCTCCATCCCGCTATGTTTCTCGGTGACAAACCCCTCTTTAACACCAAAGCTGTCCTGGGTTTTCTTAGCGATGTTACATTGCATGTTATTTGCCCAATTGTTTCATAGCGCATCCTCTCTCCAGAGGATGCCGCTGCGATAGTAGTTTTGTATAGCACGCGTCTCCAGGCCCTTGCATTTCAAAGGGCCTGTCAAGGCAGTAGTGCTTTTTGAAAAGACTTATCAGTGATAAATTCTCATTTATCATCATTATCTTGCAATTTGTTCTTTCGTTTCATAGTGCACCTCATTAGCCATTGCCATAATTTTATTACATATATATTTTACGCATTTTACAGCGATTGTTTTTAGGCCCTTCTACAGCCACGACACATCTACCTTTCGCAATTCATTGCTCCATTGTCAAATTATTAACACAGGCCTGGCGCTCTTTGGCCATACCTGGCCCTTGCGCCATTAAACACAATACATCATCATCATCATATTGTTTGCTTTGACTGACGATAATTATTGTTATGCTTATCGCTTCTGGTTGAGATGCTCACCGCGCTGCTCGTCTCCCATGGCCGCCACATGTTATTGTTCGGCTTGTCGATTCTGGTCGTAGTGCTCACGATGCTCGTCGTCTATCATGGTCACCACGCGTCGTTGCTTGCCTCACGACTTCAAGCCAGCACACATTCGTGGGTCTGCATCACCTTTCGCTGCATAGTGCAGACGCTCCTATTCTGCGCGACGCTTCTTTGGGGCCTGTGTTTCCTCCACGTTGAGTGTAGGCTTTGGCGCCTTTTTTTTCAGGCGCGGGTTTACGTACTCCTGCATACGTGGCCAGCACGCTACTGAGACGTCACCTTCAAGCGCTCTCGTCAGGCTATGGACGATTGTAATGTCCACAGCCCAGCACCTGCATTTTTGTCACATAGAAAAGCAAGCACAGCACAGACCATACGCACAAAATGTGAAACACTGCCGCGGCTGCGCCGGCCAGGATGCACGGAGGCCAGCGCCATCTGGTGGTGTTGCAGGAAACCCATCGGCGCGCGCGGGCAAGTACACATTAGCAGCAGCAGCGGCCCGAAAGCCAGGAGAAGAGGCAAAGAAAGCTTCACTTTAAAAAGCAGCATACGACATGATTCCTGTTACCTTTTCAGATCATAGATTTCTGACAATCAAAATTGGACGCAAACAAAAGCTAAATCATCCAGCATATATCCGGAAGAAGTGGGAGCTCAACGACAGCCTGTTAGACGCGGATGGCATCGCTACCGGAGTTATGGAAAAGTTCAAGATGCTGTCAAGAGCAGAACTGTCTCGGCTGTGAAATGGGATATGCTAAGGGAACATTTCAAGTTATTTCTTCTACGCCATGGACAAAAAAAAGCTAGGGAAACAGCGTTCGAGCGCAGAAATGTCATAATCTTTCTACCCCGGCGAATCACCGAGTGCTCGGTTATGGTTACAGATGAAATGAAAAGCTGCAAAGGACGCCTGTTAACACTCATGGAAGAGCATCACGGAGTTTTGGTACCAAGGAGAGTACACGCACTGAAGAAAGAGGAAAAACTTTTTGAAAAAAACTTGGAGGACGCTCAAGCTTCGCGATTAAGAGTGGAATGCGACAGCCTTGAATGATCCCTGACTGCTTCTCTCGCTTCCCGGCAACTGCAGCTTCATCATCATCAGCCTATTTTTATGTCCACTGCAGGACGAAGGCCTCTCCCTGCGATCTCCAATTACCCATGTCTTCCGCTAGCTGATCCCAACTTGCACCTGCAAATTTCCTAACTTAATCACCCACCTAGTTTTCTGTCGTCCTCGACTGTGCTTCCCTTTTCTTGCTACCCATCTGATGGTCCACCGGTTAGCCATTCTACGCATTACATGGTCTGCCCAGGTCCATTTTTTTTCTGGTAATCTCAATTAAAATATCGGCTATCCCCGTTTGCTCTCTGATCCGCGCCGCTCTCGTCCTGTCTCTTAACACTAGGCCTAACAATTTTCGTTCTATTGCTCTCTGTGCGGTCCTTGTTCTCGAGCTTCTTTGTTAACCTCCAAGTTTGTGCAGCTCATGTAACCGTATAGTTCCTGGAAACGCTGGTGCGAACGTATGCACGAAGGCGAGCTCTCTGGATCTTTTTGTTCTGCAGGACTGGTGCCGCGGATGCGCGGAGTCGAGCACTATCTGGATGTTGATGCAAGGAACCGGGTAGGGCGCTCCGCTCCTACTAAGACAGACCTCAAACGGCAGCTAGAAAATGGCTTGTGTTTAATTTTCTGCGTATTAGAAAAATGTTTTCTCGTATACATACGTGATCTGCGATTCGCAAACAGCAATTCGCAATTTTTCAAATGGGCGCATATCGCAAGAGGCGTATGACATACTCAAGCGACATCCCATACACCAGGTAGAGGCCGACGTCGATAACCGACGGCACTTGCTTAGGATCCCGGCACACACTGGACTGAGCACCCCAACGAAGCGGCTCACCGCGTTGCTCGAAGCCTCACTCACCGAGCATCATTGTAGGAACAGCCCCCGCGGGGTACTGCAAACGTCTGGGCGTGGGAGGATCGTTTGACCAGGTTCCACGACATCACGACACACTACCAGTTACAGAGACGCGTATACCCATTCCCCTCACGCTAGGTTAGACAGGGCGCAAGCAGTACACTACAGGCAATTACAAACTGATTCTTACATAAACCCAAGACTCATGCACGCCATGTATGCAGACATGTAAACAACAAACAGATGCACATCCTGTGGCGAGGTTGCCACACTTAATCACATGTTATGGGAATGTCAGGACGTAACAAACAATTCGGGCAGTGTCGACACCTCCGTCTCTTCCACCGCCAGCCTCCGCTCACGTTGGAAGACCGCACTGCTCAGCTCGAACCTGAAAGTACAGCTCTGGGCCGTCCAGCGAGCCGAGGAAGCCGCTTCGAGACAAGGTCTCGGAACCGCGTCCGCGGCGGGTGCCCAGACCCAATAAAAATATGCGGAGTCAAATCTCATCGATTTGATAATAAAGTTTACGTTCTTCTTCTTTCTCGTATAGTCAAATTACATTCTTACGCTATCATGTCTGTAGGTTGTGTGTGTGTCGTGCTTTAGGAATTTTCTGACGCATTTTACTTTGACACATGCAATTGGTTGAGTAACCGCCTATGCGCCACGCGCAGGGCCTGCATGGTTCGGATGGTTTCGCCCTAACGTACAACGCCGTCGATGCCGACACCGGATTTTCTGCTACACGGGGAGCTTAACACTGTGTTGTAATATTCTCAAGAAAAGCGCGTTCTCGAGCGATGTGTAACTTGATCCCAGCTTACTGCAAAGACGAAACACTGTGGCTGTTTAGCGTAAAGTTCCTGTTGGAAGGGTTTCGAGAGCTTTTAAGGCAATATCAATGATAACGAAGAGCTTCACCGAAAGGTTGCTAGTATGCTAAAAGTGCACTTAAGTGCACCTGATCAAGTGCACTTAACACTATCAACGAACAAATTACTGAAGATGAAGTCAGAAGACCAATTTGCGACTTGTGTAGTGGAAACTAACCTTTTGTGAACGTAATCGTACCACTATTTTACATGAACTTTGGTGGCATGTTTGTACGTTGTGCTGTGCGAAGTGTTTAGCGACATGCTCAAGAGAGGGTTGCTGCCTTCGTGCATGCGGCAAGCTTTGACAGCGTTAATGCAAAAAAAAAAATCTCCATGAAGGAATTCGTAGCCTTGACTCCTCCGACATATAGGCCGGCTCACCAGGGATATAATATTTTAGCCAGAATTCTGGCCTCGAGATTGCAACTGTGGCTCAATCATTTGACATGACATCGTCAATTGTATAGTAA